>NC_140926.1:17133366-17590000 GCF_045865225.1 Trachurus japonicus | reverse complement strand
AAAAATATTAAGTATGATTTATTTACCTCATGGTACTGATGAACTGCGTCATGGTTAATAGTCTGACTTAACAACAAAGAAAACCATCATCATCATCATCATCATCCGTGTGACCTCACCTTGTGTGATGTTTCAGACGTCACTGTGACGTGCTTGGTCTCGGAGGAGTGCGTGCTGCCCTGCAGCTTCGAGCCGGGCAGGAAGGAGACCATCGAGTGGTTCCGACAGGACGTGGCGGTCTACAAGTTCGAGCGAGGGGACAATGACAATGACGACGACGACAAAGACGACAAAGACGACAAGGACGACGACAGCGACAGCAGCAGCAGCGAGGAGCACTCCGACCAGAAGCAGCTGGGGGGGCGCGCATCCGTGTTCCCGCACCTGGTCTCCCGGGGCAACGCCACCCTCATCATCAGGGGGAGTGGCCTCAAGGACAGGGGCACGTACAGGTGTCACGTGCACACATCGGACGGCGAGCACAATGCAAAAGTGATCTTGAAGGTGGAAGGTGAGTGCTAAAAGGCCATATTTATTAATCACATGACAGAGATATTCCATTAGTGGCTGCACAAGAGACTTCTGTATTGCACTGTTTTCTACTGCAGCTCACAGAAGGCCAAAGATATTATCAGGTGAAAAACACTTTATCCTGAGATAGCATTGAGGTAACAAAAACCTTTTCTCCAGATAATATCTAGTTAACTCAGGATAAAGAGCTTTGTTATCTTGAGATAAGAAAAACAAACAAACAAAACAAAAAAGATTTTCCAGTACGGCCATTCTCAGCATTGTGTGCTACAGTTATTTTGTCTTTCTGAGTTTGCCTTGCAAAAGTATTCCTACCCCTTGAACTTTTCCACATTTTGTCATGTTACAACCACAAAATTAAGCCTAAATATATTTTATTGGGATTTTATGTGATATACCAACACAAAGAAGCACATAATTGTAAAGTGGAAGGAAAATGATACATGGTGTAAAAATCTGAAAAGTGTGGCGTGCAAATGTATTCAGCCCTGAGTCAATACTTTGTTGAACCACCTTTCACTGCAGTTACAGCTGCAAGTCTTTTGGGGTGTGTCTCTACCAGCTCTGCAATTTTTGCCCATTCTTCTTTACAAAAGAGCTCCAGTTGAGTCAGTTTTCAGGTCTTGCCACAGAGTCTCAGTAGGATTCAGGTCTGGACTTTGACTGGGTCGTTCACATGGATATGCTTTGATGTAGACCAGTCCATTGTAGCTCTGGCTGTGTGTTTAGGGTGGTGGTCTCAAGTCTTTTGCTGCCTCTAACAGCTTTTCCTCCAGGATCGCCCTGTATTCAGCTCCATCCATCTTCCCATCAACTTTGAGCAGCTTCCCTGTCCCTGCTGAAGAAAAGCCTCCCTACAGCGATGCTGCCACCACCACGTTTCACAGTGGGGATGGTGTGTTCAGGTTGATGTGTAGTGTCAGGTTTCCACCGCACAGCGTTTGGCGTGTAGGCCAAAAGGTTCAATTTTGGTCTTTGGTCCACCATGTATCATTTTCTACCTACTTTGTGTTGGTCTATCACATAAAATCCCAATAAAATACATTTAAGTTTGTGGTTGTAACATGACAAAATGTGGAAAGGTTCAAGGGGTATGAATACATTTGCAAGGCTCTGTAAATCTTTGTATAACTGTGTGTGCTGCTACCATATTGTTATCTGCATAAGAACGGTATCTGTACCAGGCTATATTGGGACCTGGCATTTGGAGTCTATCATCAGGGGCTGCTGGGAAACATTTCAGCATGCTGTGAATGTTTGTGTGTGTGTGCAGCTCCCATCCGAGGCGTGTCTCTGGAGGTGTCGAGGACGAGCGGCTACGAGGAGATGAAGTGTACCGTCGGAAATGTCTTCCCGCCTCCTCGTGTATCGTGGGCCACTGAGCCGCCCACCTTCGAGGTCCTGCGACCGGTCACGCGTATGCGGACTAACGAACAGGGGCTTTACGACGTCGACAGCCGCCTCCGGTTGCTCAACGGACAACCCAACATCATCTACATCTGTAAAGTCACACCCTCCTACGGCAGTCAGGCCTGGACCGCCTCGCTCAGGGAAAGAGGTAAAGACAAACTGACATCTCTCTCGATGATGTCTGTGGTCCACACATTTTATATCCCTCCGCTCCCTCTCTCTGGCAGAAATAAGAGGAAACCAAGGGAGCGATCTGACCATCCCCTGCTCTGCCCCTGCTTACCTGAACAACCCCTCCCTGGAGTGGAGCTTCGCCAACGGCGAGGACGTCTCCCACATCCTCACCTACAGTCAGTCGGGGGACGCCGTCTACACGCCGCCCTGGGACAAGCACGTGGAGCTGGACGGCTACAGGGTCCGGTTCGGAGACGGTTCTCTCCGACTGATGGACCCCAAGCACTCCAAGCACACGGGCAGCTACACCTGCACGTTCTTCGTGCAGCACAACAAGTACAGGGAGCGCACAGACATCACCATCGACAATACTGTTGGTGAGGTCACAAACAAACACAATCATTGTGATTCCACCAACATCAAGGGCATGTTAAAGGATCAATCTGAGGTTATTCACATTTTAACAAAACTGTTTCCACAGGTGGATCAATACACTTTGTGGTCTAGTGATGATTTAAAGGGATAGTTCAACATTTTGGCCCATTGCCATAATTGCTATAGTCAAAGCAGCAGGTTCGTTACCTTTAATTGACGGTGCAAGCTATTTTTAGAACGGCAGAGCAGAGCCGCAAGCTGCTCAGAGCTATGCTACGGAGGCTCATGGGATTTCTTGGTTTCCCTCATCAAACTCATCAAATACACAATCCAACAACTCCAATACCCTCTTGTGGACAAGTTGTGACCTGCACAGTCACCACACTATGAGATAATAACAGAACATTACCAGACAGAGTTGTTTTAGAGGTAAATTCATGCAAAACCACTGTTGCTCGTTGCCTTCAGGGACAGTTTTTCAGCAAGCAGTCTCTGCATTTACCTCTAAAACAACTCTGTCTGGTAACATTCTGTTATTATCTCATAGCGTGGTGAATGTGCAGCTCACAACTTGTCCACAAGAGGGTATTGGAGTTGTTGGATTGTGTATTTGATGAGTTTGATGAGGGAAACCAAGAAATCCCATTAGCCTCCGTAGTGTAGCTCTGAGAGGCTCGCGGCTCTGCTCTACCGTTCTAAAAATAGCTTGCACCGACAATTAAAAGTAACAAACCTACTGCTATGACTATAGGGATTATGGCAATGGGCCAATTTGCCAAAATGTTGAACTATCCCTTTAAGGACAGTCATTTCAAGCTTTAGATGCTGAAATGTCTCATTATCTTTGATTCATGGTTATTTTCCCATCATAACCCTTTGTGTTGTGATCAAATTTTATTTTCAATTGGCTTTGATTAAATGAGCCATGCTGTCACTTCTCTATTAAGGTCAAAGCCAGACGCCTTGTAGGCTAAACCTTGCATCTCTGCTACAGTAAAAACACACACATCTGACATTATTCTTACAACCACAAGAGGGCGCTCATCACAAAGCTTTGCAAAGGCTGTAGTCCCTCTGTAAAAAAAACCATCACCTCTGATCATCACAAAATGAACTTAAACTTAACTAGAAAAACACACAAAAAAGTCAACTTAAGTATAGATAATGCAGCTGTGCTCTTTGCTTATTGTGAAGAGTTAACTAAACCCATGAAGCGACACATAAGAAATTAAGTGACAGGATTTGGAAATCGCCAGATTAAACCTTTACAAATAAAATCAAAAAGCAGTCTGTTGTAAGAAAAAGACAGAAAGAAAAGAAAAGAAAGAGAAAAAAAAGTGTGTGTGTGTGTTTGTTACCTGTGTGCAGGTGAGCGGAGCACATCAGACGAGCCGTTCCAGTGGTGGATTGTGGGTCTGGTGGTTGCAGGGCTGGTTCTTGCTCTGGTGGGAATGCTGGCCTACCTGAAGATGAAAGGTAAAGATGAACTCCTGAGGATGTGGAGAGTGAGGGATATAAAGAAAACAGTTTGAAATGAACTGGAGATACATGAAATGCAGCATCTACATCCACATACATCAGACCTATCGTGAAATAGACGTAAACGTAACACATCAGTCTCATCAGTAAACGTGACGTAAAAATAGAAGTTACAACAGGAATGACAAAGACAAATTCTGCATCTTTGTGTTGCTACAATGATCCTATTGCACACGATCCTTTTTTTTAAGTCAAGTTACAATGAATGAGATCCGGGTCATACCTGTTTTTCCTGCTGCTCTTCAGACGCAGTGTAGGATATATAGTCATGCATGGTTAAATAAGAGGAAGAGGAGCAACATAAGAAACAAGTCAGATTAGTTCTTCTGAGCTCAGTCAAACATCAGGGCAGGTGCAGGTGCTTTCACATTCAGGATTCGTGCAGGTGCTTTCACATTCAGGATTCACTGCTGATTTGTTGTTTCTCTCTCTCACACACATCATGTCTCTCTCCTCTGGTCCCAGGAAGCATAGGGAGGAAGCCCAGGAACGACCCTGAGGAGGTGACAGAGCTGCACGCAGTTAAAGGTTACTGATGGAAAATAAAACATTACACACAACAAACACTAGATGGAGCCAGAGAATAACACTGCTTGTTGTCACAGTATTCATACTCAGATATTGAAAACAGTCAATGTTTAGTGAACACCTCTGTAAAACATTTACAGCTGAGAGCAGCATTTTCACAAAAACTTGTTGGATCAGTGGTTCTTAAACTGGGTTTAAAATTCAATGTTACACTATACCGTGGACAATAAATGAAACTAACTAACATATTGAGAAAATTCCCTTGATCTGTGACAGGTAATCCTCCTACTGTTCATTTATAAGAGCAGCACCACCCACTCTAATGTAGCTGTAAGGAGCTATGAGTAATCTCTTCAACCACAGTAGTTATAACAGTAGTAATAATTGGGAACAAGCAGATGTTTCCTTTCTCTTGTCTCTCAAAAGAAAAACTGTTTCAATTCCAATCACTCTGCTGAAGACACACACATAAAATAGTATAACATCTAAAATAACAATCCTCTCATCCAGAAACTCTCTCTCTGTGTCTTTCAGACTCGGCAGCAGAAGGTAACCTGAATGAGGGCAGCCCTCTGGGTGTCGGTGGCACCAACGGACAGTCAAGTCCTTACACCAGCTCTCAGATGACCTGAGGACAAAGGGCAGCAACAACTGGGCACCTGAACTAACAAAAATACTAACACACACACGCACAAAAACACACTGAACAAGGGGGAAGAACCCTTTAGGAAAAAGGAGCATTTCTTTTTCTTTCTTTGTATTTTTTTTTTTTTTACTGAATAATACAATTGACTTCCAGATGACCGCCTTAATATGTGGCTGTTACTCGTCTTGGTCCCTCTGGGTTTTAGAGGAAACCCTGATGACCTGATGAACTGCTGTCTTTCATGCTGCCGTGTAGAACTTGATGCCTTCATGAAGGGTTTGAGGCGCAGACAATGTCGCTATGAATCTGCTTTTTCTACCTTTCTAATTTATATATTTGGGGGGGTGTTACGTTTTCCTCTGAAGAATCGTTGAGGCGCTGCCTGCTGAATGTAAACTAGTTTTTCCGTTGCAAGAACTTTTCCAGGAACTTTAAGTGGGGAACAAGGGTCCCCGAAAGTCCCCGTTGAATGGGGAAGAACTTCCTGATACTCCCTGACCTGCTGGGGCAGAGTCAGAGTGCTTCACCTCCAGGTCAGAAACTAAACGTGTGGCTGCTACTCATGGAGCCGGATCCTATAGGAGAAGGTGAAACTGCTCTGGATCAGGGGGTGAATCCCCGGCACTGGCAGGCTGCCTGGTCAAAGCAGCCTCTCCGATGTCTCTAAGGGGATAAGAAACTCAGTGCAGCACGGCTAAACAGCTCAATCAAGAACAAAGTTCACCACCACGCCATCAACCAGTGAGTAAGTGAGGTGTGACAGTGGGAGGATACTGTACTGTCACGTGCCTTAAAACAGGTTTTTGGTTTGATTTCCTGAAACTGTTTTTTAAAAAGGGAGAAGAATTTGGATCTTCAGCAAAGTTTTGAGAGACTGAAAATAAAAAGCATAATGAAGCCTTCGAACTCTGGGAATTTTACGATGTTTTAAGTTGAAGTTTTTCCTCTTGAGGTCAGAGTCAGTACTCCTGTTGGGCTGTTTGGGGTCCAGGGTTTTGCTGATTTCCTGCTGTATTGACAAACCGATGAACGCTCCAAAAGGTCAAACTCCGTCTGGGATGGTTCCCTGGATCATAAAGTGAATGTGACTGAAGTGATTGCGACTGAACTCTGTCAAAATGAAACTCTGTTCTTCAATCTAAACCTGCTGTTAAACATTAATGAGGAATAAATAATAATTCAGATATGGTTAATCTCTCAGCAAGGCCACACTAGGCATCACCATTCATGAGTCATACCGGGTCTCTTTCACAAATGTGTGTCATTTTCAATTCATGTAATGTCAATAAAAAGACTAATCACTGAACCTTCTGAGCCTGAGTGCTGTTCCGGGTTTCATCTGACTGCAGAAAAGTGTTTTTAGAGTTTTTGGCAAATTCAACCATTGCCATAATCCCTATAGTGGGCCTGTCCCAATACGCACACTCGATCACACTTACACGCTTGGGCACTTGGCGTGCGCGTTCATGGGCCAGTCTGGGGCAGTTTTTCGGCAAGCAGTCTCTGCATTTACCTTGAAAACAACTCTGTCTCGTAATGTTCCATTTACTTAATCTTTATTTTTATTTTTACCAGGCAAATTGCTTGAGATAAAAAAAAAATCTCTTTTACAAGCGTAATCATCTCATAACGTGGTGAATGTGCAGGTCACAACTTGTCCACCAGAGCATTTTGGAGTTGTTGGATTGTGTATTCGATGAGTTTGATGAGGGAAACAAAGAAATTCCATGAGCTTCCGTAGCGTAGCTCTAAGCAGCTCGCCGCTCTGCTCCACCGTTCTAAAAAATAGCTTGCACCGACAATTAAAGGTAAGGAACCTACTCCTAAAACTATTTATGGCAATGGGCGAATTTGCCAAAAATGTTGAACTATCCCTTTAAAACTAAACTTGTATCTTGTGACCCAGATCCAAAGGTTGGGAACCACTGGGCTAGTTTTCACTTCTGCCTCAGAATAAGAATAAGAACTACTTGTGCACCATTCTTACAGTCAGTTGGATCTTTAATTATTGTGAATGCTCAAATGAAAAAGAAGACAGGTCTTATTATCCTGCTCTACCTTTTTGCATTACGACGTTAATATTACCAGTATGCTGAGGACACTGTGGAAGCGATGCAGTGATTACAGTGCAGCTGCTCTGGACTTTGGTTCTATTTATATGAAGTTACATTTACAGCTTGGTGTTTGAGAGCGGTGACTGACTGCAGCCCCTTTCATAGACACTGTGACTGTCTGTTAACCATGGGCGCAACTACGCACCGGACCCTGGCGCAGCGCGCAAATCACGTCTCTGTTGCAGTGCGGTCACGCCATCCACGCTTCGGAGAAGCTCGCGCTATCCACACTTGGAAGTCGAGTCCAGTCTATTGCTTCATCATACGGGCGTGTGAACGGCTTCATGGTGCATTCAAGTGCACCTCGTAGACCCAGAAATCTATATCGAAGTTGCTTTTTGTTCTTATTTTCATTTGTTTAAATACATAGATCTGTCATTACTTTGTTTTTGTTTTTTACTACATTCTTTTTAATGATCCAAACAAAATGATACAATAAAATTGACCGCAGTGCCTCCTATGGTAAAAAGGGCGTCTCTATGGCTGGTGTAAGGGCTCAGGCTCTGAATTTAGACCAAATGCATTTCTCTGTGGACAGTCATATAACATTTACAGAACTAATATAAAAATCCAGACGTGCCTAATCAAACTTTGAGAGAGAGTCCAACTGATCCTTCAACATTTTTGTAAAAGATTAACTTGAAGATCACTGACTGTAGGTTAGACAGATTAGCCACACCCCCATTGGTCTACTCCACCTGTGGTTTTCTCCCAGAACACCAGAGTGACAGAGGATATAAGGTGACAATGGCTGCAGTCAAGACTTTAGTCGTATGGATACTGTTGACCTTTTTGTGGACTTTCACCAGAGGAGGTGAGTGACACTCACAGCTGATCAGGTCAAAACATTTAGCACAGATTATATTTTTAAGCAGTGCACTCATGGTCATTTTCAAAACGAGATTTCAACTGATCTACAACAGAAATTGTGGAGTCAATCCACCAAAGGAAAAAAAAAACATTACACCTCAGGGTTTTCCACATCTTTTGCTCAAATTGAAATTGTTCTGTCTTTAGCTACTATGCGAACACAACACAACACAACAGAACTAGATGGTAGATATGACTGGAATCCAGCTGAACCTGTTGCATGCTTTCGTTTTTGGTTGTCATTCAAGTTACAGGTAAATGTCATTACAAGAATTTCAAACTACAAAAAACATTTCAATGACTTTCATTCTCTGCTTCACAGCTGCTCTGCTCTGTTTCCAGCAGTAGGCACCTCTTCTTCTTTTTTTATCAAACAAGCTCTGATAAACTCACCCTGTGTTGCCAGACACAGTTTGACCACAGGCAGCTGTTGGTGGAGAATAAACACAGAACACAGACTTACCATCATTCACAAATCAGTGCCCGAGTATAAGTGGGATTTTTAAATTGCGAGAATTTTATTATATCAATCTTTATCATCAAATTTCAGCAGCCAGAACTGTGTTGTAGTAACCGTGGTTAAATATAACCATGGTCTGGTCCAAGAGCTGATCTATTTTTGTATATAGAACACAGTGGCACAGCACAAACATGGCACCCAGGTCTCTTGTTTGAGGTAAGAGACAAGGAAACAATTTAGATTTTTGGATATCTTGATGAAATGCCTGATTGGCCCGCATGATGAAGTTCAGTTTTAGAGACGTTTAGTTGTCCATCTAGACATGTCAGAGATGCCATTAATAATCAGGCTTTTCCTGAGATCCCAGCTGATTGTTGTTACTTTACCATTTGTACAGATCCTGAGGTGCTTTGTGTTTTCATGAAGACCTGCAACTTACCGTGCACTTTCAAGGAGGGTGCAGAAGCTGTTGTCCACTGGATTCAGGAGGGAGGGAAAAAAAATGTCCACTCCTTCTATCACAACCAAGACCAGCTGGCACACCAAGACCAGGACTACAGAGGCAGGACGTCTCTGGTCAAGGACCAGGTCTCCAGAGGAGACGCCTCCCTGAGCCTGACAGGGGTGAAGGTTCAGGACCAGGGCAGGTACAAGTGCTACACCAGCACCATCTCCGGCAACCAGGAGTCATTCATCAACCTGAAAGTAGAAGGTATGAGAAACCCACAGGAAAGAGAGAAAAAACGCTGCTATATTGTCACTGGTTTACATATTTGTGCGCTGGTCTGGTCAGTTTTAGGACAAGGGTCGGTGTTTGGGCCCTTTCCCACAGAATCAAAACCCACAAACCTATGGGGACGGCTACTGTGACATCATGAATCACTGCTGTGTCCAGACCCCTGCTGCTAATGTAAAAAGCAATGTTCTTCATTGCTTTCCACCAACACACACACACTATGAGTGAGCCAAGACGATCTGCTATTGCAGTACATGGATTGGAAAACTTTGGATCACTGCTACTGAGACAACATGGACCGGGTCGTGTTCGAACAAGGAAGCGAGGAAGGCGGGGTGGAGTGAGGCAGAGGCTGAAAAGACAGTCCACCACTCCCCTCCATCATTCTCACCAATGTTCGCTTCCTGTGGAATAAACTAGATAGAACAACATTAGACTTTGTGTGAGGCCCTGGTAGGCTACATGTGGCCTGAACAACTCGACTCAGTGCAGCTGTCAAGTATCAGTCAAGGAGGCTGCAGGCTGGAAATGTACTCAGTGACATGTGATGTGAGCACACACACTCCAACTTCAAGTGTCAGTCCTGTAGCAGATTATTAACTTGCTGTGGACACAGTCACAGTTTCTTTCTGAACTGGACTGAAATGGGTATGACATAGTGTAAATACATGTGTTGTATTAGTGAATATGTGTTGAGCTCTCAGACACAGCACACAGACTGCATGTTATCAGTTACCTCCGGAGGTGGGAGGGCTCAGAGTCGTGCAAGGTCAGCCACAAGATAAGATGTGTACAACAAAATCCACTGTGACTCCTCCACTATGTCTCGTGGTTGTGAATGTTCAGACCTTTTAAGTTTCTTTATTGGCTGTGTCCCCCACTAAACTTATATTTAATATGTAAATATGTGTTTTTGATGTTGTTTTGTGTTTGATTTTCCAATCATTATGTAAATATGACAAAATATTACTGAAATATTTCTGCTGTGATCATAACAATCACCTGGAAAAAGAGTGACCTTCGTGGCTGTTCAAAGATCTATACCTACATTCTCAGAGCCCACAAACAGTGCATTCATGTTTTCTGTAGTTTCTGTTGGAAACTTGCCCCGTATCTTAAGACACAGCCGATACTGATTATTTTATGACATGTTGAAAGGTCGAAGTGCTTTTTCAACACTGCACATCTATTCCATGGACTCAATAGAACTATATAATCCCCCCAGTTTACCAATGAATATATTCAAAGAGTATGTTACTACAAAGGAGTCTGTTAAGGAGGATTAGGATCAGGATCAGGGTTGTAGAGGAGGCACAACATGTGCAAAGTGGGGAACAAGTTAGTCTCTGCTCTCAGAGAAAAGAAGTTTACAACAAGCATTAGAATCAAAGATAGCACAGACGCTTGCTACAGCTTTACCAAACTCAAAAACATGTTTCAAATGTGAATAAAAGGGAATTTTTTCTTTCTTTTTTACACAGCTCCAGTTGGTAAAGTCAATATTCAGCAGGTGGAAAACACCATCACCTGCAGCTCAGATGGGATCTACCCTGTGCCTCAGCTCACCTGGTCCACCAGACCTCCATCCAATGAGACCTTCAAGAGCACAACTAAAGTGACTGAACAGCTGCTCTACAACATCGGCAGCTCTGTGACGCTCACAAATACTGGTCAGGACTACACCTGCACCATCAAGAGTGGAAGACACACGGGGAAAGCCACTTGGTTTCCAACAAGTAAGCACTCACTCTGGAGCTTTGTTACATCAAAGATCAGTAACCTGACACGAACTAGACCACAGTCTCCCCACGATAACATTTTTAATTTCAGATGTTTTATTGGATTAAGGGTTTGACCTATGACCAAAAACTCACTTATAGATGGAACAGTGAAAACAAATTGTCCCTTTCTTAGCTTGGTACCAAGGAACCTCCTCAATGATCCCTGGGTTTTTGAGTTTGAGTTTATTTATTTAGTTGATTCATAAAAAAACAAGACAAGACAAGATGCATTGATTGCTCAGTAATACATGGACCAAAAGGTGTGAAGCAATAGCATATTGTGCCTACCCTTATAAGATTTGCATTTACATATTGAAAATAAAGAGCATAAAAAAAGAAAAAAAAACCCAGATAGAACTGATATGATATGATACTGATATGACTTGTATTTGCAAAACAAACGAGAAGACTAAGTAGAACAGACAAGCAAATTCTACAATGTGTCATGGAATTGCCCTATAGCCTAGGTATCAATAATATTGGATTTATACATTTTCTTAAATTAGTCGATTGAGCTACAGTTTTTTTAATTCATGATCAAGGTTGTTCCACAGGTTTATCCCCTTTATATACAATGACTTTTCATACTTGTCAGTGTTCAGAAGTTCTTACTAGAACCTGGAAGCAGAGCTGCATCACAACATTATTTTATCTTTTTTTCATTTCAGCTTCTATCACTGGAACCAGCACTGAAACAACAATCCCCTGCATAGAGTCAGAGACCTCCAGTCAGAGTGTGGTGTGGAGATTCAACCACAGTCAGATCATTGTGAACCAGGCTGTCATCTCACAGAGCTGGAGGCAGCAGGTGAAGAGTGTGTCAGAATCAGGAAGCCTCACACTACAACACTTATCTTCAGATCATGAAGGAACATACACCTGTGAACTGAGTGATGCTGAGAAGACGCTGATAACCAACACCTTTCTGAGGATAGAGGAAGAAGAAGGTGAGCTCCCAGGAAGTAAGAACGTTCAGAGTTCACAGCGACTCACTGTGCTGAAGGTTGTCACTAGATTAAAACAAAAACAAAAACAGCCATCCCAGACAGTGTCCACTCTCACAGTACTGATTATTTATATCAGTGGATGGAGAAAAACCTACCTCAACAACACCCATGTCAGGAAGGCAACTTATCAAGCCATCCACCATACTGAAGATACAAATCAGTCTTTGTGGACGCTCATCACACAAACTGACCACTGAGTCACTATTTCACATAATAAGGTCTTAACTTCACCCCACTGCATTATTATTTGCAGCCCAGTCAACTTGACTTACCTAAAAAACTACCTGGCAGATTTTTGTTTAATTTCTGCACTTTTGTGTTACTGCCGCTGCTGTTACATTGTTGCTCAGTGCTACAGTTCTTGTCACTGCACTTAAAGCTGACCTGGATCTTTTTCCATTTCAGATGCTTCAAACGTTGCAGGAATTGCAGGTGGAGTTATTGCTGTATTATTAGTAATAATAGTAGGGGGAGCAGTAGGAGTATATATATATATAAAGGTAAGCAATAATAACAAAAACAGTAATCATGGTCATTAACACACTTTTGCAGATTATAATGACTTGTGTGTGCCTTGTTTGTACTAATGATAATATATTTATTAATGCATGAATGATGGTCATGTCTGGATTCAGAACAAGAAGAGTGAAAACTGTACAAAGTAAGTATACTATTGTACTATAGCAGACTACTGTTGTTATTTAGTTAGAGCCAAATCATCTGTGGTCATAACTAATCATGTTGCAGTGCATGGCACGCAGTAATCCATTTCACTGAGAAATGTATCAATGAGAGTGTCTCTCCTCAGTTAAAGCTTCAAACCCAGCTTGACTTGAGCTGCTGTCTCTGCTACACCAGCAGACATTGTTGTGGTGTTCATGGTCAGAAAGAATCAAGATAACAGCACAGAATAATGTCACACATGATATAAAAAGGGATTTAACAACAGAGCTAGTAAAAACAAACTAATAGATGTCCTCCAGTCTGTTTTGAGATAGTTAACCATCCTCTGCAGAAGTTGTTTATAATGAAGACAAATAAATGGAAGATCAAGAGTTTGAGTTCAATGTGTTTCAGTACTGACCACTGTTTAATTGTGTTTGCAGGGAAGAGCAAACTGAACTTCAGACGAAATAAGATGTGGAATAAGTTATTTCTGACAAATCTTCCATTGAGAAATCCATGTTAAATGGACAAGAACCCATGTCAGATGGACAAGAAAGCGGAAAAAACACAAACATACAGTAGAGACAAAAGAACCTGTGACAGAAGAACATGTCATTCAAACATGAATGGACCTCTCAAAAAGGAACAATCTGTCTTTTGCTGTTTCTACTTCACTGAGGACAAAAAAAAAACAAAAAAAAAACAGCAAAGTTAAAATAGATGGGATCTACTGTATATAACACACTGATGCATGATGATTTGCACGGCTGAGAACAAGACGGTGAAGACGTTCTGTGTTTTGGAGGTGCTGTTTGTGAAACAAATGAAGAACAAGGAGACTGTGCTCCTCCTCTACCTCATGTCCTATTGATACACACAGACAAAAGGTAAAGAAGAAGGATTTATTCTGTAATATTCAGACTCTGAGAAGCAGACTCACAGCAGACAACCTACTGTTTCTTCACACTGACAAGAGTGGAATGAATCACAACAAAAACTGAATTTTTTGGGACGAAAACGTTTGTGACACTAATATTTCTTACTTGTATTTTCTTCTTGGCTGTGTTTCTTTGATCTTGTGTACTTTTTATTTTGCTTGGTTCTGGTTTGTCTCTTGCTGGTCTCATCTCTGTCCTGCATGCAGTATGCATGGTCTATTGTAGCCTACATACTGTACGTCTACATGACTCAGAGTGATGATCTTGTCACTTGTGTTGCACATCAATATCAACTACTGGCATTTGATTGTGAGGCATTATTTTTTATTCTGCTTGTTTGCACTAGCTACATGAAAATCATTAGTAAGCTCAGCTGACCCAACGTGTGCAGCATTAAATGTTCAGTGATTTACTGACCTCTGCTGGATTGAAGGTTCACTGCAGCTTCCTAGAAAAGGTAGAACAAACAACTTTACCTTATCAGTTTTGATAGTATTGTGAAACGGTACTGATTCAATGGAACAAGCACAAATTCTGTTTGTAAGTGGTACGATTTTATATTATTGAGATGCTTTTTGTACGTTTGTACTATTTAATAATTAAAAGCAAAATGAATCTATGGACTTTTTAAGTCCCATTAATTTGATTATTAAAATTTGTGTTAATGTCATTAAAGCCTCTTACCACAGTAAAGACGCTCTTCAGGTCAGCCATCTGAGCAGCACACAGGTTTTCATGAGTCATGGGGGTGAAAGTTCATCAGGAGGAAGTGGATCTGAGCTGGAGCCCCTTCAGAGCAGCAGCAGCGACCTCGGCCTTATCTGCAAAAACTGCCATCAACACAGCACCAGCCAAAGCAATGCAATGTCGCCATGTTTTTACGTTCAGTGGCAGCGTGACGGTAGGAAACCACGGAAACTCACCGGAGACACCGGAGCTGTCAGGTTGAAGTGGCGTCTGTGAAGTCACCGCGGTAACGAAGTGAGGAGGAATGGAGCGTTACACTGATGCTGCATTCACGTGCAGTCGGGCAGACGGCCGTCAGTAACAAACCAGATGTCACAGAAGTTGAGAGAAAGCTGGTAAAACGTGGGTCAGGTAAACAATACGACATCGCCATGATGACCACATGTTGTCACATGTGTGTTTTGCCTCGCTGACGGACCACTTCTTTACATAGAGGCTTATGTTACGTGCAGCGGCTGTCGTCCGTCTGCCCAATTTCACGTGAATGCAGCATGAAAAATACACTGCAATATACAACCGCAGCGCTATGGGAGTAATTCCTACACAATGTACCTTTAATGAGCCTGTGGGAAACAATTTGATGTGTGATCAGTCCAGCAGCACTAAGACTGTGTTCCTCATAGTATGCCGACCTTGCTGCTGAGTGCAGAGAGGCAGGCTGGAAGGCCACCATCATGGTGCCATGTACCCCAAAGAGGTAGAGTGTCGTGGCTTCTGATTATGGGCGAAGAGGAAGGACAAGTGTTGAGGCAGCACCATGGGCTGGCTGCAGGGGACACCTGTACAATAAAAGTATCACCTCCTTACCAAAGTGATACTGTTAACTGGAAGAACAGGGTGAACAATATGGAAAAATCCAGTGACTAATATAAATTACACATATATCTGATGCCATGTAACACGGTGCCATAACTATGCAGAGTATTTAGAAAATGGTAGAAATGGCAAGAATGACGGACCACCGATGCCTCTCTTACTTTATTTGTCAAACATTATTTGTTCCACCCTTTCAATCATTTCTTTTTAGATGTGAATCTAAAATGTGAAGAATGTGAAGTCTGAAAATACATATGTTAAATTTTGAATAATTTAGGGTATTTTTATTGAGGGGGACAATTAATGTTTTTCAGAAATTGGGGGGGCATGTCCCCCCTGTCCCCCGCCGGGATCTGCACCCGTGGCCAAGTCACAGTCCTGCTGTATCATTGCCATACAGCAGAAATGATGTTGCAAGAGGAGAAAACCCAGTTTTATTCACACCGTAGCTACTTCAGTCATACCCACTGTGTGTGTGTGTGTGTGTGTGTGTGTGTGTGTGTGTGTGTGTGTGTGTGTGTGTGTGTCTGTGTGTGTGTGTCTGTGTGTCTGTGTGTCTGTGTCTGTGTCTGGTTTTTGACCGATGTTACTGTGGTCAAATTGTTCATGTAATTTGTTTATATAATAACAAACAAAAGCCACTAAAAAATATTGGGGGGAAAAAAGACATGTTCTTGCTTGTTCTAAATTATATGATGAGCTGAGGCATTTAGAGATAAAATAAAAAAGGGACCAAGAATTCAGCCCTGAGAAACTCTTTACAAAGTCCTGTATCATTTAACTCTCCAATAGAGACAAAAAATGAATGTTGTATTTATAAATGAATTATGTTTATAAAATGAAATGGTCATGTCTTTAGTCCCATGGGACAGTGTAAATTTTCCAGTACATTCAACAGTAATTGATTAACTTTGTTCAAATGCAGCTCAGATAACCCTGGCTCTCATTTAAACTGTGCACACATTTAAAACTAGATGAACTAGAGTGTCGTCATTAAAAACTATTCTATTACACTGATGTAAGAAGACATAGTAGAAGGTGAAAGATATATCACTTTAATGTTCCTCTTAACATTCACAGTGGATCGCCAAGGCAAGAAGGAATGCTTCCTGTTTTCTCCCTGGTAAAAGAGGGCTGGATCTTCTGTCCTGGAGAGCAGCACGGTGGGTGGGTGGCCCACACTGTTCCTGACACTGGAGTAAAGATGGCTTCTCTGTTGCTGCTGCTGTTCAGCGTTGGAGCTTTCTTTTCTTTCTGCAATGCACAGGAGGCTTACAATCAACTTCCTGAGACCTACAAGAAAGGAGTTGATCTGGCTCTGGAGAAAGTCAACTCCCACGATGGGATCCAGCACCATTTTCTCTTCTTCAGAAGTGCCATGAAGTCAGACATTGAGGTACAGTACTGCCTCTGTGTTAACTCTTCACAGGATCATTGCTTGTGGGATTTCCTGTGATTAACTGTTACTAATAATCTCAGGAAAGGATTTAACCATCAGGAATGAGGTGATACTATTAGAAAAAGATCCTAATGGGGATTTTTGTGAGTTGCTGAGATCTAACCCCCCCTCCTCCTCCTCCTCCTCCTCCTCCTCTTCCTCCTTTGTCTCCTCAGGCTGGGTTTGATGTGAGCTATATTTACCACCACTTCTACCTTAAAGCCTCCAAATGTCCAAAGGGAACAGTCGACTCCGCCGCGTGTCAGTACAGAAACGACAGAGTGAGTTTTGTTTGATTTCCAGCTGCGTCACTAGAACTCAGTAATGGGGGCGCCTCCGTGTCCTAACTTGTCTCTGGTGTTTTGTTTGTGTTTGTTCATGCAGCCACTGATCGACTGTGCAGTCTGTTACAAAACGTACGCAGGAAACATTGAACGAGAACCCAAACCATATGTCCACTGTATCCACAAACCGGCCCTCACAGAGGTTAGTCTGCTCCACTTTTACTTTAACTTACAATTTCTGGTGAAAATTAAAAAACATATATAGGAAAAAGGAAAACACATTGCCAGATTTCATGTTTCTTTTATTTTTCTCCCATTCATCTGTCTGACAGGAGATGAAGCTGGACAGAGTGAACCACTGCAACAGGATGGGTTACAGCAGCGGAGCTCCGACTCTACTGGCATCATCAGGAACTCAGTGAACACTGTGGTGTTGACGACCTGTTGTTAACCACATTACTGTTTATCTGTGGGTTGTGTTGGCAGTGTGGTCATTTTTGTTACATTAGAGTTAGATTCATGTCACATATCTTCAGTATTTTGTTGTTTATGTCTTTGCTAATCTGTTTAATTGTTAACATGTTTACACAAAATAATAATAGAGATTAATTTTGTGAACAATCAAGAGTTGAATGACAATTTGCTCTAAACTGAATCATTTTGAAGTGAGTGTTTAAAGGCAACATGACATAACATGGTGGAAAATAAAGTAAAAGTTGTAGTACTGAAAATCAAATAAGTAGGCTAACGCATTCCTTTACTTGTTGCAGCCTGTTGAGGAGGAGCTCGTTTCACCAGTTCAGCGGTTAAAAACAAGGTCAAACAGTAAATCTGGGTTGTTGTGAATGGAGAGAGATGAAACAAAGTTCAGTTATAGAGATTTGTGTTAATCTGGGAGCTGATTTGGGTCAAACTTTTAAGCCTTCTTTCCAGAAAAATAATGTACAAAGGAGGTCCACACCTCTGAGGAGGAGACAGTCCTTAAAGTCATTCGACACAGTCTTTGCTGTTGTAGGACAAAGATGTTGCCTTCAATAATCTAGTTGTATCCCAAATGTCCCAAGGATTTTGCCTGATGAGGATTTGTTTTCTTTTTTCTTGCTACTAACTATTCTTAAAGAATAACTCTTGTAGTACTGTACATTGCTCTTAACAAATCAAATAAAAATCAAGAATGAATTAGTCCTAGTGTGAAGTATTGTAATTTGTTGTTTTATGATATATCATACTTTTGATTCATACATTTGTGCCATTATTGTCAAAAAACTACCTTAAAAACATCATTGAAAAATTGTAGCACTGCGGTGACGTGCACCTTCGTTACCACGAGCACTTAGTTTATTCTGAGCATAGAGCACAGAGCACCAATGTGTGTATTGATTCACAATTAGGAATAGTTTCCAAACAAATTTACTATTTATAGTATATTGAAATTACAGTCCCCAGGTGTGGAAAAAAATACTCATATCCCCCTTAGGATAAATTAATGAATGAATTACTCATTACATGTTTGCTCAACTTCCATTATTATGTTTCCATCTACATTTCTTATTATTTATGACTGGACACCTGCAAAACTAATGACATTACCCAGTCTCAGCTGTATTTTACGTTAGCAAATGTCGAGGCATAGCTGTTATAAGCATAATGACTCAAGTGTTCAGCTCAAAGCGCTGATGTGCTGCACAACCTCACAGGGCAACCTGCATGTTCCTGTTCTTAGGTAAAATTTGTTGAAAGCATTTAAAAACTGCCTCCAGTGTGAATCTCACTATATAAATAATCAATTGTCTTCCAGTTGTTTTACATAGAAAACATGACAAAAGAACAGCAGCCAGGATAAATAGAAAATAACTTTTATTTGTCATCAATATTTGAACCATTATTGTACAAGGGAACATCAGCAGTAGCCTCTTAGACTTTGTATTGCTTTTGAAATGGATTAACAATATCATATCAGCATTTCAAGACTTTGACAAATACTTTGATGTACACAGACTATCTTCACTCCAATCCACAGGCACAATCAGCAGACATAAAACTTGACATACTTCACTGTCTTCCTCTCATAAATATCCCCTTCATTGTCAGGGCCATGATTCAGCCAGATGTGTGTGCACATTGAAAAAAAAAAAGAAGCTCGTGACAAATCTTCAAAGACAGCAACATTGCTTCATATTGCAACAGATAAATAAGGGGGAGATGTTTTTTTGTGATTATAAGCATCTCAAAAGTGCAAACTATGATGATGTGTGTTGTGTCCTTACAACCTCGACAGACACTTGGAGCTGATCACTTCATGGTCCCACAGGCACTTGACTTTGTGCAACTTTGTGACACCAAACAGGCACAAGATCACAGCGACATTCGGGCTGAGTTTGGGCAGTTCAGAGGGAAAACAGTGTCTGATAAACACACACTTTAGAGAAGCAGAGGAACACAATTTAATATGAGTCAACGCTTTGACCAATCCATGTCACACTGATACAACATGACATACAATAATTACACACGTACGTATATATATATATATAGATATTTTTTAAAAGCTTTACCTCTCAGAAATGCATGAATATTGAGATTGTCTACACATCTTGTGTGGAAATTTGGTCGACCAAGTTCATGAGTGTGAATGAAATGTTTAGACAGTTAGCTGATGACCAAAGCACAAACAAAATAAAAAATAAAACAAGCAAAACTGTGATAAACCAAGGAATGTTATACTATGAAAAACGTGTTAATTAGGCTTCACAAACAATACAGTTAGGAGATTTGAGATGACTGAACTGCAGCTTATTGTTCTGACCATAAAACTATTTACATGATACATGATTTGGCACAAAAAACAATAAATTACAGCGATTCCCAATAATCCGACCACACCATGTGAGACCTCATAACAAACCCTACATTAGTGCCCTAAGTGTGTGCGTGGAGACATTTAGAGTGTATTTATTATGCCACCGTGTTTTCTTACTACTACAAAAATATGTCACTATGTGAAACATGACATAATGGCATTAGTGTAACGAGAAATTGCATTTTCATAAACTGTTTTTTGGTACATCTTCATCACAGTCCTGCAAGATCTCCCTCTGCTGGTGATCTTAATTCGCTACAAGTACAGAAGGTGACAAAAAAAGCCCAACTAGTGACGAGACTGCTGCACTGGAGTACAAAAACTGAAAGGTTAACGAAGGACAGGCTAAAAATCAATCAGTCAAAGACGGTAATTTAAGAGGCAAACTAAAGCAACACTGATATTTGAGGGATTTAAGAGGACGCTAAGGAGATAAAATGATTTCATAAAATACAGTCATTGTTCAGATTTGGTGTCTTAAAAAGTGCTACTAGCTTCAGGAGGCGGGTAAAGTGATCAGCCGTCTACAATAAGACAGTATGAGGAAAAAAAACACCCCTCATATCTTTTCATTTCCTTCATAAGGCGCTTGGTGAGCTTAAAACATGAAAAATAGCGACAAACCAGAATAGCAAAAACTATATGCATGACAATATAAAGGAATGTATCCCATATATCCTCCACATATTCAATGTGAATCAGAGCAACCTTTCAGGGCTAAAAACTAATCGGTCTTGCAAATCTACTGTTGCCACATTTAATATTGAGATCACATGATATGATTTTGAATCTCTAGTCCCCTGAAATATGTTTTAAAAAGTGTATTATGGGTGAACACACACTAATAGCTTGAGCTCCACAGTGGGATTACATTATTTTTTGCCACAAAGTGCTGCTAACCGTCAGGAAAGCCTCCTATAACATGATAAAAAGCTACTTTAACAGTGAAAAGTTTGACCCACATGACAAACAACCACACCTCAGACGTACGCTTCTGTTGCTGTCTGGATGATGATGAAGAAGGCCGGCGGTGACACAGTGACGTGGCGACGATTTTCTGTGGGTGTTTTCAAGCTGGAGGGACTCTATCGCTGCATCCCAGATGTCAGTGGTTGTGAGTGACAGATGTTCGTGTCCACTAAGAGGACTCAAGTGGTATATGCGAGGGCTTCTCGTGGGTTACACAGGCATGTGCATCTCCGAGTATTCATCGTGACAGTCACGCTCGTCGAACTTTGGCTCTGCATCGTCCGCATCCAACTGGAAGAGACAGAGAGATTTAACAAAACATTGTACAAATTAAATTAAAAACAGTGCTGAAAGTGTTGCTGCTTGGGTGGTGGTGGTTAACTTACACACGCAATCTCTCTGACGGTGAAGATGCGGCTCAGCACGAACATCTTGACAGGGATGGTGAGTAAGAGGACGAAGGGGAAAGCCAGAGAGGCCTGTGTGGACATGACGGCCCACAGCGCAGCCAGACACACCACCTGGATGCAGGTGAACAGATGCATGCGGAGCGTACGCACCTGCGGGAGAGAGACAGTTTATTAAAACCAGACCCAGCATGTGTGTGTGAAAAAAAATACAGCAAATTGGTTGTTGTTGTTGATAGAAAAGAACAATGGAAACCTTCCAATATCTCATAATAGAAAAAAAGGTTTCATTTTCATTGACACTTGATTATTTTAATATTTCTCACATTTAAAGGGATAGTTCACCCAAATTTAACTCATTATCTACTCACCCTCATGTCGACTAAATCCTCCGTGCCTTCTCTGAGTTACAGCGGGGCTCCGTGCAGCACTGCATGTCCATATGACGGTTGCGAACGGAGCTCACTTTTCTTTGTCCAAAAAGACACACCAAAAAACATCCAAATACCTCCATAGTGCTCGTCTGTAATGTCCCTCTTGTATTGAAGCCCAGACATGAGAAATTGTTCCGAAAAAAATTGAATAAGTATATGTTTTAAGCTTGTTTGCAGCGGAAGCTCCCAGTGTTGCTCTGCCGGAATCTCGCGCGATTTGCGGAGCCGTGAACTGGGTGTCAATGCAAATCGTGCGAGATTTGGACGGACCAGGAAGAGCAGTGCTGGGAGCTTCCGCTACAAACAAGCTTAAAACATATACTTATTTAATTTTTTTTGGAACTATTTCTCATGTTGGGGCTTCAATACAAGAGGGACATTACAGACGAGCACTATGGAGGTATTTGGATGTTTTTTGGTGTGTCTTTTTGGACGAAGAAAAGTGAGGTCCGTTCACAACCGTCATATGGACATGCAGTGCTGCACGGACCCCCCCGTAACTCAGAGAAGCCACGGAGGACTCTGAAACTTCTCCCAGCCCTTAGTCGACATGAGGGTGAGTAGATAATGAGTGAAATTTGAATTTTGAGTGAACTATCCCTTTAAGAACCGTCTTTACTCCATGAAAAAGGACAAAACCACCCTGCGTGTCTCACCTTGCGTACGTAGGTGTGGTCAGGGTGATACTTTGGTGGCATAAGCAGCAGCATCATACGCTCTGTCAGCTGGATGCCGTTGAGAGACATCACACCCATGTAGAGGAAGATACCAAACAGCACAGCCAGGGGGATCTGACGCAGCAGGTCTCCGATCACAATAGACATGCCTGGAGAGAGCAGAGCACGACTACATCAACATGACATCAAAGAGAAAGAAGCAGTTTGACAGGAAACAAAGAAAACAGCAGTAATGACACTTCAGCGGCCGCCACTCACCAACCATGATGGCGACCAGGAGCCCGGTGACCCTCTGCTCCTTCACCTCCTGGATGCGAGGCTTGTCTCCGGGGGCGACGGCTTTGCTCATGACGGTGAGGGCGTTGACGTGGGTCACCGAGCGGACGGTCGCGGCGGCCATCCACGGCAGGCCGAACAGAGCCGAGCTGCCACCCAGCACCACGATGAGCAGCAGGTCCAGGTGGAAACCAGAGCCCTTCATCAGCATCCGCTCCTTCTTACTCACTATCAGGCTGCAGGACGTCACACAGGCGGAAGGATGAGTTCTCTGTGATGACTACGCTAATATTCAGTCTTTTGATCATATGTTTTAATAAATATTTTTACATTAAAATGCTATTATCACTTAATCACTGAGCTGTAGCACAACAACAAACAGATATTTAAAGGGATAGTTCACCCAAAATTAAAATTTCACTCATTATCTACTCACCCTCATGTCGACTAAGGGCTGGGAGAATTTTCAGAGTCCTCCGTGCCTTCTCGGAGTTACGGGGGGGTCCGTGCAGCAGTATTTGTCCATAATGGTTGTGAATGGTGCTCACTTTTCTTCATCCAAAAAGACACACCAAGAAACATCCAAATACCTCCATGTCTGTAATGTCCCTCTTGTATTGAAGCCCCGACATGAGAAATTGTTCCGCCGGTCAGTGCAAATGACACAGGAAGAGCAGTGAACTGAGACACTGGGAGCTTCCGCTACAAACAAGCTTAAAATATAGACTTATTTAATTTTTTTGGAACAATTTCTCATGTCGGGGCTTCAATACAAGAGGGACATTACGGACGAGCAGTATGGAGGTATTTAGATGTTTTTTGGTGTGTCTTTTTGGACGAAGAAAAGTGAGCACCATTCACAACCATTATATGGACAAATACTGCTGCGTGGACCCACCCGTACAGTAACTCCAAGAAGGCACGGAGGACTCTGAAAATTCTCCCAGCCCTTAGTCGACATAAGGGTGAGTAGATAATGAATGAAATTTGAATTTTGGGTGAACTATCCTTTTAACAATTAAATGTTGAATGTCATGACAACACACATCTCTGTGCCAGGTGAAACAGAACAAACGGGTCACTCACGTGGTGATCTGCGTCTCCATGAAGATGAGGATGAAAACCAGCAGAGCAGGCAAACAGCAGGCAAACATCATCCAGATGGGGAATTGGCCGTCACTACCCAGAGGATTGATGATCCAGCCTCGTTTGTCCGGACTTGTCACGGAGAAACCGCTGGGAACGCTGAGTTTCTACAGTATGCAGAGGATCAAGACAGGAATATGATGGAAAAATAAACGTCTGTATTGTGAGTCCTTGATATCACAGCAAACCTGTAGTCACGGGCCAAATGTTTCACAAGTCTTTTGATTCTTACCTGCGTGTACGTGTCGTCTATGGCGTAATCCACCAGGACCATGATGAGGATGGCAATCGGCACCCCAAAGTCTCCAATCACCCTGCGAAGCTAATCACCACGAGATGGGACAGTGTGAGCACAAATTATATAAACTTTGAGTTAAATTTTTATATAACATACATTACATATTATATATAACATACATTTGACAAGTCAGCTATGCTCATTGAATATTTACCTTAACACAAGAAAAAAGCAACATTTTAAGATAATAAAATATCATTTAACCTTGAAAGCATCCATCGTTTCAAGTAAAAATTGTAACTCAAAAGTTTATAATGGAACAGCTTAATATTTATGGAAATAAAATGGTCATTGTGTCTTTCTATTAATATAAACATTTAAAACATACATTTGACAAATTTGTCCTCACATTTCACTATGTAATAGGATACTTTTTGAGGTCTGGTTGAAAGAACTAACTGCACCCACTCTGAAAAACAACCATGCATCCTTGATGTATGATGATAGGAGGTTAAAATAGAAAATATAGATGTTAATATCACATGGCTCATGTTTTAAGCCACTTACCCTTCCAGGGAAGAACGCACTGTTCTTGAACTTGCGCAGGTAGAAAGCAATGAAGAACGTCCCGGCCATGAGGACCAGAGACAGCAGCGCAGTGTTGGGCTCCCCCCGAACAGTCACCGTCGTCTCCGTGTTATTGCTCAGCATGATGGTGAAATTTTGTGAGGAGGGGCCCAGGTCTGTGCCGTTGTCAAGGGAGCAGCGTTTCAGTGGGTGCTCTTTGAAAATCTGCCCAACAACAAAGAGGGTTCAAATAAATACACAATATTTTACTCACTCAAATCAACATACAAATGTTTACACACATACATGTGAACCTGCTGTGATTCCTTTTGATGGATTATCATGCATCACATATTCTAGCACTACCACACGTCCTGGAAAATTAAATTAGCCCGTAGGCGGTCTAAAAATAGCACACTTTCCAAAACCATAAGCCTGGATAATAGTTAACTCCCAATCCATTTAATTTCCAAGGCCAGTCAACCACAGAAGATTTTTGGTGCTCTTGTTAGAAAAACATACTCTTTTCGACCCCGACTTTTGAATATTGTCCAAAGATTAGTCTGTTCAGTTCAGCATCAGGGACGTAATCCCCCAGCGTGCCAACAAAAAGTTTTCGTAATCAGGAGTTGTTATTTCAGGTCTCTGGTGTACCCTGCCAAGCTTGATGAAGGTCTCGCAGATGAAGATGAGGGAGATGAGGAAGGAGAAGATCTCTTGGGTGAAGCGAGAGACGAAGCGAACCAGGAAGCTGCCTTCGAAGGCCACTGTGATGAAGACGATGATGATGAGCCAAAACCCAATCCAGACACGACCGGTGAGGTACTCCATTTCGTTGGCTTTACAGAACTGTGAAAAAGCACAGCCATTAAACATCACTCATGAGGAAGAGTAATATTTAATTTAATTCGATGAGAATATTCATATAATCATCATCATACTGTATCTCTACGCTGAATATGAACCTACAGCAGCTTTCATATAAGCAGCAAGTATCTCAACTAGACTTTAAAATTGTCGACTCCTGTTATGTAGAGCCACTTGTTTATTTGCTGCTCAACAACTTACACTGTAAAAGGCTTCCTCAAAAACTAGCAGAGGTCCAGAGAAACCCACGATCAGCAGAGGCTGAGCTCCGAGCAGGCAGAAGAGCACGCCCTGCACCGCTGTCGACACGATCAGCTCAGAGACGCCAATCAGGCCCTCCGTCTTCTCACCTAGCAACAGACACACACACATAACTCGTTAACACAATGAAGACAAACATGGTCTAAAGCCTCCCTAATAGACTGTTAACTGACCATCATTACAAGAACATGAAGGGATCTGACACACGAGACTAAACACAGTGTTTTACTCACCCAGTAGGCCTCCGAATGTGATGGCAGGAGACAGGGCAGCGAAGTAGATGAAGATGACGGCGGCCATGCACTGACTGTTCAGGGCGTCCTTGAAGTCGCTGACGTACTTCGGGTAACGTCGGCGCACGTCTCGTATCAGCCCGCCAAAGGGGCGTCCTGTGCGCTGTAATGGGTCATCAGACTTCTTTGAGGGCGTGAGAAGGGCCTCTGAGTGACGAGAAGAGCAGCTTATCAATTATATGACTGATGATTGATTAAATCACAGTGAAATATCCTTTCATGAGGCCACAGATGCGTGTGTCGACACTTTACCTTTTTCTTCAAGGCTTTTGGGCTCTTTGGCCATCAGTTTGACGCCCTGCTCCTCCCTCTTGCGCAGCATCTCCCTCTGGAAGCGAGCGACTGAGCGCAGCAGCTCGTCACCTCCCATCTCAGACGGTGGCAACACGATGCTGCAGTCCAGGAAGCTGTTGATGGCGTTCAGCAGGTCCTGCCTGTCGTCCGCCAGGTAGGCCGCCTCATGAAATTGCTGCATGGAAATTCAGCCACAAAGATGAGCAAACTGCAGGAATCTACTCTACATTTACCTCATACTTACAGTATATGTGCTGTACCTTTAATTATGCTACTGTCAGTTTGTGACTTGGGCTTTTTGTGCATAAAGGGATAATTCAACATTTTGGCAAATTGGCCCATTGCCATAATCCCTATAGTCATAGCAGTAGGTTGGTTACTTTTAATTGTCGGTGCAAGATGTTTTTAGAACGGCGGAGCAGAGCCGCGAGCTGCTAAGCCTCAGAGCTATGCTACGGATGCTAATGGGATTTCTTGGTTTCCCTCATCAAACTCATCAAATACACAATCCAACAACTCCTAACGACCTGCACATTCACCACGCTATGAGATAATAACGGAACATTACGAGACAGAGTTGTTTTAAAGGTAAAACCACTGATGCATGTTCCTGTTTTTCGGCAAGCAGTCTCTGCATTTGCCTCGAAAACAACTCCGTCTCGTAACGTTCTGTTATTATCTCATAGCATGGTGAATGTGCAGGTCACAAATTGTCCATGAGAGCGTTTTGGAGTTGCTGGATTGTGTATTTGATGAGGAAAACCAAGAAATCCCATGAGCCTCTGTAGCGTAGCTCTGAGCAGCTCGTGGCTCTGCTCTGC
Source organism: Trachurus japonicus (assembly GCF_045865225.1). NCBI lineage: Eukaryota > Metazoa > Chordata > Actinopteri > Carangiformes > Carangidae > Trachurus > Trachurus japonicus. Next base: position 17,562,830 of record NC_140926.1, on the reverse strand, counting down.
CGTTCTAAAAATAGCTTGCACCGACAATTAAAGGTAACGAACCTACTGCTATGACTATAGGGATTATGGCAATGGGCCAATTTGCCAAAATGTTGAACTATCCCTTTAAAAAAATACACTTAAGGAAAAATCTTTGGTCCTATACCTTGTCAGACATGAGCGTGGAGATGGAGCGTCCTATCTGGTGGTAGTCCATGCTGGTGGTGGGGGGTCCCAGCAGAACAAATAGGAACCTGACGGGCACGGGGACCTCCAGGACGGACTCCAGCTCCACCGCCTCCTGCAGCCGCACGAACGCCATGGTGGGCTGCTCCAGGAAATCCACACTGCCTAGAAAATGAAGGAACACAAGTGGTTTTGAAGTGAAGTTGTACTGTTTTAAGCTTTTATTCAAATTAGCCAGTGTTTCAGGTGTTTTAGGGGCGGTTGCAACTCACCCACAAGGACAACTGTGGCCTCTGCATTTTCAGGAATCTTCTCCAGCAGCTTCAGCTCATGTTTGGACTTGGACCGATGCATACCAGGCACCAAGGTCGGCTCCTTCTGCTGCAAACACAGGGAGCGAAATCAGGATAAAGAGGCATTCTTGCCATTTAATAAAAAACTGTGTTTTCTGAAAAACTCTTGAACACTAGACCTACCTGCACCTCGTTCTTCTCCATGTTGATGCGAGTATCTGTTTCTACGGCTGCGTGGACGGTGCCCATTAGTGGGTCGGTGACAGACGGCTCAGGCTGGTGGGTGTTGTTGCCGGTGTGGTGGTGTGTCATGAGGCTGCCGAGGCTGGCTGTGGAGATGTTCCTGGGGAAGGGGCTACTGTGCTCTTTCTCATCGCTCGGGTGACTAGGGGAGGCAGGGAGAGGCAGAGTGAGGTTGAGCAGGAGGAAGAGAGGAAGTGACAAGGCATGAAGCCACCTAGCAGCAGGAAGTTTGCAGCAGTGAAAGAAAAGGCGGTTACAAGCTGTTCCTCCCCGTACCTGAGAGGTAATCAATGATCAATGTCACCTACAATTAGTTGAGAAAGTCAGACTGTGCACACTGTTGGTATTAAAGGGGAGCAGTAGACGGTCATCATGTCGAGTGAAATCTGAAAACATGGCATTCTTCACAACTTTAGCTTGAAACATGACTGAGATGATTAATTAATTAGCAGAACAGGTGGGATTATTTTTCTAATCGAATGATCGTCTCGCTCTAGACTGACGCTGCAAGTCACCTGTGTTTAAGCAGCAGGGCTCTCAGGACGTTGGCTCTGTCCTGAGCTTTGATCTGGTCAGAGATGATCATCTGCTCCACCACCTGGTGAGCGATGCCAGGCAAGGTCTTCTGGTCCAGGTCCAGCAGCACGGCACCTGCAAACAGACACACACACGGAGCTCAGGACTCTAAGTGGATCAGTTTTTTTGGCTTTAAAAACTGTGCGTGCTCACGTCCCGTCTATCCTACCGTGCGAGATGGTCTTTCTGAGCTCCAGCAAACTGCGGAAAGACAGAGAAGCCACGTGAGGTTTCCCCCAGCGCTCCGTCTCCTCCTCCACATCCTCCTCAAACTTGATCCAACGAGCCGTTTCCTTCCACTGCATCTCCTGGTTCTTGTCCATGGTCAGCTCGTTCAGCTCCACAAACACCTGGAAACATCGAACAGGAACACACACACGCACATGAGGGGGAGGTACTGTATGTCAGAAAGCAGCCATACTGAAAACCAAACAACACGCATGTTCAGCATGAGCCAAATATTCAACGCCCTTTGGATTTAATCAGTTGAATCAAGCAAACTTGGTTTAGTGGCAACGGCCTCAGTGAAGCATTTTGCATGTCAGCATCAGACATCAGACTCCATGCTTATCAGGATCTCCAGGTGATTTATTAAAAGTCAGTCAACACAAAAGGAGAGATGTTCTCCGTGTTATTACTTGTTTACCTTGAATAAAACACAGAAAACCACCCGATAACATTTTTAAAAACATAATACTTGCTGCGCTTCTCTCAGCATCCACTATCTGTTAACGGGTAATTAATCAACACCATGCGGGTCAGTCAAGTCCTGTGAAAAAAAACAGGCTGGAAAATCCCCTATTTTGCCATCATGTGCCGTTGTCAACCTGCTGCATGCCTGGGAAATCACGCTCACACGAGTCAGACCTGACTCTGGCCGGTCACCCAGCCTCACCTTCTGGTACCGACCCATCTGAAAGGAGTCCATGTCCAGCATGACGCCGTCTGGCCGCGAGATAGAGCGGTACAGAACCACGGGCAACGACTGGAGGAGCGAGACGGTGCAGGAAAGGACTCAAACACTGATACAATCGACCGCGGCGGCACAAAGGCTGGGGGCCTGACTTTTACACACATGCCCATAGGTTACTCTTCCTTGTCACACACACACCTGACAGGGACCTGTTGTTTACCAGGGCGGCTGGGGGCTCAAAGCGCTGTATGAGTATGTGTGTGTGTGTGTGTTAATAAAACATAACTCCCTCTCTCAGGAGCTCCTGGAGTCTGGTTACCTCCGCTCCTCTCTCCCCTCTTTTTTCCTTTCTGTGTGTGAAAGGAAAGAACTCTTTCATTCATTTTTAATTGTTTCCTTCCCTCCCTGTCTCAGCCACAAAGGAGAGAGGGGCTGTGCTAAAACTGACAGAGGAAAAAACAGGGGGTCATTTCCCAGGATTTACAACCGTATTTGAGGCAATTAAACAAAATAATAAAGGATTAGAATAAAGGATTGTCATACTAGGCTTCACTGAACTGCAGCTACATGTGATCATGTGAATAATAGCCTACTTTTATTCATGGTTCACTCATTTATTAATCAATCCAACTGTCTTTGTGTATAATGAATAGAAAGTTTCTATCAACTTTTCTGAGATTAAGAAATCATCAATAGTATCAGTGAGGTACGTTTTTTTCCTTCAGGTGAATAAACAGAAAGTTAATACTCAGTAAATGCTTCTGTTTTATGTCACTGTAAATTTAATATTTTTATATCGATACCACCTTTGTCCCTGGAACTATTTTTTGATATTTCATAGACCAAACAATTAATCAATTAATCACAAAAGACAAGTATACAAGTATAGTTTCACCAAAATAAATTCTGAATGGGCAACAAGTGAGTAATGTTTCACCTCATGTGGGGTCCGGTCCTGCTTTCGGGTGCGAGTGGTCGGCTCTTTGTGGTCTTTACTGATGTGCACCACTTGTCCCTTGGTGCTCTTTCTGACCAGATGTCTGCGCACGCCAGGAACATCTTCAAAACGGTGACCTGGCCACAGAGGAGAGGAGAAGGAGCTGAGTTGAGTCGAGAGCATTTTCTAGCCACCTCAAAAACCGCACATCACACTGTACAGAAGTCACACTGCACGAACGTTTAAAATACTGCCGTTTGTTACAGACTGCCTCTGCAGCTTTTAGTGTGCAAAACGTTTCACCCCGAGGGCAAATCTCATTCCATCAAGTCACAGAGGACCAGGGCACTTTGTGTTTTGTTCCTGTAGTCCCACAGTGGAGAGTAGGGTTACGCATGCTGGCAGCCCACCAGCCACTGAAAAGGATGTGCACAGAGACACTGGCTGGTACCGTGAGTAGAAACTGTCCTCTCTGGTTTATAAGGTCAAAGATTAATGGATCCTCTGGCTTGCATGTTATGACGCTATACAAATCATTTTATAATATCACGATTCGCAATCACAAAATCCCTTCTTCAACACCCTTTGTCTTACCTTTATCACCACTTGTAAATCCTATGTAACAAAAAGTGAAGCTTTGGAGGGTCCTCATCGACGTTTTACCTCATTATCTGAAAACCAGGAGGTCCTGGTTCACCAAAAAAAAATTATATAAATCTTATCCTCTCCTCATTCTAGGTTTATTTGCACAGTCGCTCCAACTCCTAGTGAGCAGGTCCAGTGCCAAGTGGCTCCATGATGTGTTCACTGGTGTGTGAGTTAAGTTTGGGGCAGACCCTGGAGTTAAATGGGGCCTGAGTGGCATGGAGCTCTTGAAGGAAGAGGAGGGTGTGTGGTGGGCGTTGGGCTGGCGCTGGCACAGCTATCTGACTACGTGACCATCTGGTTGCTCAAACTGGCATGTGTGACTAGTGCTAAAGTTTTGACAACTCGGAAAAAGCTGCAATTACTTGCCCTGCGTCTGACCCCACGAGGACCTGAAACCATCAGAAAGCATCAGTGAGCCGAGGTGTTAACTCCCTCGGGTTGGACAAAAGGGGAGGGACAGTGATCTAATAATTCCTATTGTTGAGCAGCAGCCAGAGACACAGACTTTCCCAGGATGATTTACGGTGGCGGGAAGAAGATAAAAGAAGACACCGAATAAGTGGTGAGGAGCCTGAGGGGAGGCTCCGCTCTTTGTCACGAAGCCTCATAATGTCCAAATACCTGGACAATATCCAGCCAATACCTCAACCTACAGCTCCTTCTGTTTGCCTTCCCCTTATTTCTCCTCACCAAATATTAAAGCTTTTGGACTCAGATCCAGGTTTAGATACCACGATGGCTTGGGCCTGAGTCCAGGGGCCTCAGCTGACAGCGGGAACGGCTAATTTAATAATGTGGGCCTGTCTGCCACAATCTCTGATAAGCTGCTGCTCTTAGCTGAGGGGTCAGCTCCCTGACGTAAATCTCCCCGGCCCCGAACACAACCCCACGCTGGGCCGGGGGCCTGGGAACGTCACAGGGCAGCGGGGAGCAGACTGCAATGTGGAAGGGACCTGAGGTGGCCCCCGCCCTCACACTGATGTTTCTGGAGGAATCCGGCCATCAACAAAGTCAAGACTTCATTAATTGCCGTTTAATCCCGCAGCAACAATGCAGAAGTAATGACATTATAAAAAGATGGGACTGAAAACTATAAAAAACACCATCAGAAAGCCACACAGTCTGGAAAAACAACAAGGAAACGGCCACTAGGTGCTGAAAGACTTTAAGACATTGAGAGATGAGGGGAACGGCAGAGATGTAACTTTTTTCATATTCGAGTTGCGATCGGTTATGTAAAAACACTGAATATAGAAGATTTTAAAAAACTCACAAATAAAAACTGGTAAGAAAAGTTTGGAAACTCACATTTTTAAGTGTTTCAACAGCAACAATAACAATCCCTTAAAAGCAAACATGTACTGCCTATAATGTATAACTGTATGGATCAGTTTTGAATTGACGTCACCAATTCTATAAAATGCTCTCACTGTTGGCAGGGGAATGCACTCCAGCCAAATTATTGTGAGGCTGAAATCCATTAAAAAAATTTATGAAAGAGCAAAATCTGCCCAGTGACATTTTGTCTGCACTCACTCTTGATGCCGTCCAGGTCAGCGGAGGCCAGTGTCTGAGCCTCGCTCTCATCCGTGGGGATACGCTGGTACTTGGCCTGCTCGGCTCCCGTCATGTTGCCCGTACGCCGGCGCTCTTGTAGGTCGTAGCTGCGGCTGGCGGAGGACACCCGGGCCAGCGGTATGTGCTCAGGCGGCCCTGACGGTGGGGAAGGGCTGGAGGTGTCGGACAAAACCGGCTTACTAGATAAAGCAGAGAATCAAGACAAAGTTGTGGCTCAGAATTTGTTCAGTTTTTGTCTTTAGTTGATTAACCATTTTATCCATTCATAATTCAAAGTTTGGGTTACAAAGACAAAGGTTTGCAAGTATTCCATGAATTACAAAAACACAATTTTCTGCTATTATTTCCCTTTTTTGAATGTTTCATAAATAGCACCTTCAGTGTTGGACCCATCTACTGGAACTCCTTCTGTAATACATTTGCTACTAAAAACAAACATCTTTTACTTCCTAAATATTCATAATACATCGACAAGCACTTTTAAATTAAACATAATGAACTCACCGTTCTTTGAGTATCAGCTGTCTTTCAAGACTTTTCTAAAAATAAAAAAAGACTACTTTCCCCTCAACTTTCCTTGTCCATCCTCTTATCAGGATGTTTTCTAAGATACAAATCCGCTGTGACTGAAAAGGAGCCGCTTTATCCCGGCTCTGATTAAACCCTCATGAAATGAAAAAGTAAATGTCATAGGTGGAGCCTGGGCCAGCTGAGGTGTGCTGTGTCGTCCAGAGCGAGAGGTGATATATGGGTCTCTGAGGAGAGGATTACTGGTCACATCACATCAGGCCCAGCAGGCCCACTGGATGCCTGAGACATGGTAACGTACAGTTTGTACCTTGCTGTCCAATTAGACTGGTGCCTGAGCAATCCGACCCAATCAGAGCAGCTGGAAGAACACTTCAGCATCACGGCAAAAACATGCATTATGCAACCACTGCAGCATTATTAGAGACCTAAGAGTCTCTCATTTCTGTCTTTTTATTTATTCCCAGAACTCAGCTTGACTCACTCTGTGGAAGATGCATCTTCAGTGTCTGCTGCTTCACCAGACTGCGGTACAATATCCAGCTCTCGGTTTGAGACAGGACTCTCTTTGCCACGACTGGCCAAATGTTCGTCATCTGAAACAAAGAACTGTGGAGAAAATACAGAGTGTGAGAGCACCGCTTACAGTAAAACCAGACGGTGAAGCCAAAATTCAAGATTCAGACAATGGACAAATAAATCCATAAAACCCTGTGGATGTAGAGAGGGATATACATGTGTTGTATTTTCCTTTGTAGAAAATGGTGGAAATCTTTCCCAGAAAACATAAGAAACAGATCACATTCACAAGGACGCACTGAAGACATTTATACTCTACTTGGTTTATGTGACAAAAGTATAAAAGAGGCAGAAGCTGAACCCAAATAATGTTCAATAATTTACGAGACCAGTTACATGAAACTATATAAATCCTGTGTCAGTGAACACGACTGTATGTAGTTACATTCTCATTAGGTTAAATTTAGTTCTGCTTTGTGGATATCATAATAACAGCCAAACCAGAAACCCACTGTTGAATGATTAAGACGACACTGAAATATTCATAGAGGAAAATATGGTAATGCTACAACAGTGAGTGACCGGCTTGGGTATCAGAGCATGGACTGTGTCCATTTGTGTTGAAGCACATTCCTGAACACTCATTCACCCATCGCCATGCAAATCAAAACAGCAAAACAGCCGTTTGTTACTGTGGGTGTGAAGAGGTGCAATCTGATTCTCACTGGACAGTATAAGGATATATGAAACCTGTAAAACCAAGATATAAAACCAAGCAAGACTGGAGTCTGGGCAGGATACGTGCAATATGTTCTTCTAGCAGATTGTTATCAGACAAATCTGTCTTCTTGGCTTCTCCAATGTGGGGATTTGCAGTTTTTCTTGTTTTTAGAGGGAACTCAATATGTTTTTTAGGTTTTTGACATATTGGAATATTTTAAATCCTGAAGTACAGTAAAAACAGTTAGCTTCACTGTGAGACTAATCACCTCCACATCTTTGGCTTTCTCCGAGTCAGACGGGGCAGAAGTCGTCTCCGTCACCTCCTCCTCCTCCTCCTCTTCATCCTCTCCTTCCTCTATGGGGCCACTGTTGGGAACATGGCTGCTCTTGTGATCTTTGTCCTTCTTCCTTTTCTTGCTGCTCTTCTTCCTGCGTCCCTCGGGGGGCAGTTTGGACAGAGGTCGGTGGATGTGGTGAGACGAGTGACGGTGGTCTGCAGAGGAGACGGAGCACAGAGACCAAACAGAGTTAAGCTGCTGCCGTATTAACACTTAAACCTTTTGGTTTGTCGTTTCCCCTTAAAATTTGTCACATGTTTTTCCGGGTGGATGTTGACAACAACTATGAATTTCCTGCATGCTTACATTCAATGTCCTCCTCATGGTAGTTGTGGTGCTGCTCATCAGGTACAGCAGCAGGACTGAGGATCTGCTGAAAGCGCTGGACGCCCAGAGCTTTGTTCAGGTCCCCATCGTCCTCTTCTTCTGAGCGCCCGTGTAGAGACGAGGCAGCAGGAGCCTCTGGCTGCAACACAAACAAACAACAGAACAAATGAATACACAAGAAACACAACATAAAACAATAAGAATCAACTCTCTCTCTACCCCCTCATTTCCTGTCTCTCTCAACTAACCTGTCGATTAAAGGCAAAAAAAAGCCCCCAAAATATACTATTTAATACGTTTTTCCCCCAAAAAAGTGTAGATCTGGGAAACAGAGTGCTGTGTCGTCTTTCCCTTAAACCAACAGTAGAGGGCGTAGTGGTGCTGTGAATACACCACAGTCAGGGCATCATATGACAGGCTCCTCTCATGCATGCATTCTTGAAAATAAGCTTTAAATTGAAAACAATGGCCATGTGCTTTGGTCAGTTACTCTTTTTCCATGCTGTGGTGTGACGGGGATCATGTGGGTGATAAGAGATCTGTTTTCTTGCAGCAGGACTCGGGCGCCCTGCTGCGCCCGGCCCTGCTGGTGGGATGTTGTGATAAGCAACGATACGGCGAGTGGATCTACTCTGTCTGACACGATTCTGCTGAATGTTGCCATGGCTACTGCGCAGGTGCCCCTCATCCTGCAGCGAACCCTTCCTGTGGCAAAACTGAGGGGCCAGAAGTCACCTGACTCCCCCTCAGGTGGTTCTCAGGACGCCTCACGGATCGCTCATATATTAGGTTTTCCTCGCTGCTGCAGGAAGCCACAGAAAGCACGTAATGAAATATAACTCTGCCTCTAACTCACAGCAGACCACACACAAATACCATAATGTATAATAATAATAATCATAATAAATGATAAATATATTCAAATATTGCACTGCATTGCATGTATAATTTTGAGACACTCTACTATGGTTTTATCCACACCACTTCACAGGGTAACTATTCACTAGGCATGTGACAGCTGTGGTTACAAGTTTCTTGTTCTTCATGTTAATATTTATTTTACATAAAGAAACAAGACAATAATAAAATCCAACACGTTTGTTAATGATTACACCTTTCTGGCTTATGAGCCCTTATGAAAACCACAGCTTAGTCGGCTTAGGTCATATTTCAGATGTCTCAGGTGAGGTTTCTCCTTTGATGACTATTTAAATCAAACTCCAGAGTTCAGATTGATCCTTTGTCATTGCAGAGGACTTGACCTCCCATTAAGGACAGACTAGTCTAAAGCAGGTAGCTAAATAATGTAGATAAAACCACCTCCATCACAACCATCTAAAGATGCTTAAAAAAAAAAAACTAGCATCAAGTCAAATACACTCTCTCTATCAACTCAAATGGACAAGCAAAGACATGTAGCTACATTCTCATGTGATGGAAACCAGCTTTACATTGTTAACGCCACACCATAGTCTCTGGAGCATGTCACGTACCAACGTCATGGCACGTCATGGTTCCGCTTTTAACACATTAAGCTCATCAAATCCATCAAGACAGGAAATCATGAGCTGGACACTCAAGAGTTCATCCTCATTCATGATAGCTAACGCTCAACAGATGGTCATGAATCAAGGGCACATCCAAACAAAGTGTGAAAAACTGATTCCCATGACCCACACAACTATGATGTCTTTTACTCTGACCTGCGTTTTACATGCCACACGAAGGTGATAGAAGCAGACTCCCCTTCGCAGGGTTGAATACCAACAGATCAGTCTGTTCAGCTCACATTCAATATCGACCTGAGACTCAGTTCCTCATATAGCTTTTTTTTTTCCAGACAGATCAACAAGAGCCTCAAAAAGAGCAAACTCCACATTTCCCTCTGTGACCTCCAGAACAGAACCACAAAGACACTGAAGAACTGGGTGAAACCGACACCTAAAGCAGAGGAGAGGATTTCTTTGAATGCAGCTCTTTTATACTCCAGACTTTTGAGTGATATCGAAAAAACTACAAAGACAACCTTTTCATTTCTGTAATGCGTATCACGCAGCATCTGGATCTCTCCCTGAATAACGCACGTACCCTCACCAGATGACTGAAACCCCTCGGAGTGCTGCTACACAATCCTGCAGTTTGTTTTTACAGAGCTCTCATTCATATCACGGTTTCACAGTGAATCCCTAGAGGTGGGAGCGATGTGTGAGGGATCCTCAAGAAGGTGAGAGAATTTTCCACAAACGAAACCATGTGCAAAAACAAGACGTGGAGAGTCGAGCAAAAACAACACAAATGACCAGACAATGAATAATACGAGCATTTTCTGACTCCAGTGACGAGTTTCGGCGACTTACCTCGCTCATGGCAACGTGAGCCCAATCACAGTCTGTGGGTTTTTTTGGTGACAAGCGTCAGAGCCGTCCACCATGACAACACTGGTGCTCTGACCCTGGACACCTCTATTAAGAACTGCAGGCAGGAGATATCCCTCTCCCCCGTGCTTATCAAAGCCTCGTGATACCTTAATCAGAGCCCTATCGGCCAACCTGCCACCTTCACCCGTCCGCTCTTTGTGCCAGGCCAGAATAAACAAGACCGTCATTCCCGCTTTGAGGACAAATGCTGCGTGAAAGGACAAGGCTTGTTTGAACAGCCAGGAACAAAAACCTCACATTGACATTCATCTCTGCATTTTCACTTTGCCACGTGAAGCCTAAATATTGACCGAGGTGCTTTCAGTCAATGCGCCTTGAAGGGCAATGTAAATGCAGAGGAACTAAACATCTCAGACTTTTCAAAGGATGCGGTTTTCATAGCCAATATTGACTCAAGTGGTATTAAGTAACAGGCTGGAGTGAAACACGATTAAAAATGTTGTGCACCCCCTTCAAAACCACAGACAACTAATAACCACATGAGAAATGGCAAACAAAATGTCTGAGGTGGATGAACTGACAAAATCCAATAAATCTGCCATGTGGAAGTTTTATGAAGAGATGTCAAAGTCTTTCATTAGACTAATTCAGTCCGTACTAAATTACTGCAGGCATGTTGGTAGATTTCCAACAGAGCAGAGTATTTCATTAAGTTTGAGAACAGTGGCACTAATCTAATGGCAACCAGTAAACTCAGAATTTAAATTTATGTACACTTACAGGAATTGGTGGGCTAGGATGCTAGTTCACCACATGTACAGTATATATGCAGATTATCACAGGTTTTGGAATTTTAATTCTTATAACCCACACACAGCAACAGAAATATTACTGGACACTAAAGGTTGCATTGGAAATTAATGTACAACCCTTTCCTGCTACAAAAGAAATGCCAGGGAACAAGACTAAGAGCCTGTCGTATTTCAGTCTGGTCGACTGGATAGAGCTCTATAGCCAGCAGGGCTTAGCACCATGCATTTGAAATTATAGCCTAAGGGCAAAAGAAATATGGCCACAAGACCAGAGAAAAATAAAGATAATTTATTCTCTATCTTCACTGCATTGACACAGCTGATAAATGAGAATGGTTTATCATCCATGACAAGAGGTAATCTTGTTAATACACAGTAGTTCTTTCAGTCTCATAAAGTACTGTGCATGCGCGGTGGCCGCCTTGTTGCATGTGGCGGACACTCGGCAGCGTGTGGAAGCTGCAGAGGATTATCTGTGTCGTGAGGTAGGCTCAAATCTCACACAGTCAGCACTGGAGGGGAAAGGGTGAGATAGGCTGGGCATGCTGTCGTGATCATGTCGTACAGTGTGTCTGATGAGTCACTGCATTCCTGCATATCTTAACGAGAGTCTGCAAGGAGATCCGAGCACGCAATATGCTCGGGATTTCTGATTATGATTATGAGCAAGGCGGTTGTAACCCAGTTATGTCCTCAGCCAACTGTGCATTTTGGACTGGGCAAGCAGTGATTTCCACAAGCTTCCTATTACATCATTTTGGGAGGCATGTTTTCCTCACTTTGCACTGCTAAAAATAAAATCAAATATAAATTTACATGCCAAGTTAATCATAAAATCTTCCATAGAGTCTGGGAGTGGGAAAACTTGTCTCTAATTCACTCTATTCTATTCCTGGATATACGCTACATACAGTATAAGACTATAGGAAATTTAATGCAAGCAGGGTTTTCAGTAGCCAGGCAAAGGCATTTCATTTGCCTGAGGTGCTATTTTCACTCTTTAGCTTATCTTAGTTGAGGACATCCATCTGATAACGGTTTATTGAGTAAGACGGTTTCTGCAGAGGCGGACAGATCCATGTCACTGAAGTCAGAAAAGTACTACGGAAGAGGTGGGGTAAACCACACTCTGTTAATAATCCTATCTCAGGTCTGACAGAGCTCTCACTTCCACAAACCTAATCTCTCACTGCATCAACACAGTTGTACTTCATGTGGGTGCACGAGATGATCATGACCAGTAGTTACAAACCTGTGGGTGGAGATCCCCAAAGATAACCGGTTAACGGTACAAAGCAGAATTTAAAATATATACTGTTTATAGTTATACTTTCAGGTCACAAACATCAAAACAATATAAAGATTACATTGACTGAACCACAAGATATAAAACACGTGGTGAGCAATCAGCTATTGACATAATGTGGTTTCAAACGAAGAGGTCACCATTTTTATAAACACTTTCATTTACTCCCTTGGCAAGAGGTAGATGATTCATATCACTTTCATTTGTGAACACTAAATATGAAACTTCTATCAGCATTAGCTAAACTTAGCTTAGCATAATTACTGAGGAGTGGGGAATCCAGCTCATCTGGCTCTGTTCAAAGGTAAAACCTGCAATCAGCTCCACAGCTCACTAATAAACTTGCTGTATCTAGTTTGTTTAACCTTTCAATGGTTGAACGTTTAAGATTATCTTGATGTTCGCAGCGGTTGCTTGAAGAGGGGGAAAAAATGGCTACCACAAGTTCAAGAGCTCAGTGCTTTTCTGTCAAAGTATCTTTCGTAATCCACCTGTTGACATTAAAGTGGGTGACCGACTCTAACTAGTGACACATTAAGAAAACATTAGGGTTTTAATTATTACCTCGGATTTCTAATACCAGGGAAAAGACATCAAGCTGCTGACGAAGTAGGAGTACATCTTGTGAACTCAAGAGCTGGACTGAACATTAACCAGCTACAGAGTTCCTGTTGAGGTTACATATACCTACAGAAGAAAGGTCAGGAAACATACGTATAGGCTTAGACAGTCTCTATTTGAACTATTGCGGATTACAGTATATGTAGTAACTGACCGGGCTGATAAGAACAAGACTGAACGTCATGCACACCAACAGACAGCAAACCATGCCTTGTACTCGCATGTTACACTGAATCCTCAATGCTCAAACTGAACATACTCACCTTGAATGCATACAGATAGTCCATCAAATGACACACTGGAGTATTGCTGTGTATATTAAACGAGAAAATACTCTATTTACTTTTCCAGAGTAGAAAGTAAAGGATAAAAGCGGCGGCCACTTTTATGAAACCCGTTCCCTGTATCAGTTAACCCTTGTCACATGACCAGGGTAGATCTCTGTGGTAGGAGGAAGACATCTCTCAGTTTCACAATGTTAGCCTTAAAAATCCACAAAGGATTAGCTGAACTCTCCCTGACCACACGCACACAAACACACACATTGTTTCGGGAGATAATAATTAACTTGGTCGAGTTGGAGGCAAAAGAGCAGCCAATAACCGCTGAGGCGCTGTCATACAGCAAACAGTTTTATCTTTACTGAGCTTCTTCATCTCCAGGCTACCTGCTGCTGGCAAGACTTATTGAAGCAAAGCCATATTCTGGTCCACTATATCTCACTGTCTGTTTAGAATCAGCAATAGATACAAGCAGGATCTCAACAGGCTTGACAGAAAGCAGCCAACTATACTTTGATCTTGTTTAAAGATAGTAGCTTTTGGAATACATTCAACAATTTAGATGATAGATAATAGATAATAGATCTGATATGATAGATAATGTGGTTTTGCATTTTGTTCCTCTAATTTGTAATGGTTGTTGAGACAAGACAGACTTGTAAATCTTGTGTTGTTATGATTTCTTGTGACTATAAAAAGAAAACTGTTTTACAGTCTTGACAAATCAAGCTTGTTTTGTTGTAATCACAAAGTAATTATACACGGTAAGTAAACACACAAAAACACAAATCATAAACATTATTCCATGATATCACAGTATTACTTTTATATCTCTTAAGCCAGTTATCTATTTTCCCCAGTTATTTTAATTCTACTTTTCCGACTAGGTGAGTCCGTCCATTGCGGAGTGAAGTGCAGTGTTGAGATTTCCCCTCATTTATTTTGTGTATGACTGTTTCAAAAGGAAAATCTATGTAATAATAAAAGGATAATCTATACAGGCAGTATTTTGTATAAAAAAAAATTAGATTACATTAGAAAGAGTTAAATACATGGTTTCTCTGCCCTCCTGCACACCGTTCATGGATGACTAGTTGTGTGTCACGGATCCACTTCCACCTCCTAAATACTCTGCATTCTCTGCTTTAACAGCAGGGATTAGATTTCCAACTTGGGCAGCACTTGTGTTGTTTACGTCCAGCGAGGAAGCCCCTTCCAGATACAGGTACTGTACTGTACACACCAGGGTTGTTGGTGTGTGCTCAGCTCATACAGTTGTACGATAGAAAAGCAAGCAGCTGACTGAACGCTGACTAAAACGCAAAGCTAAGGGAATGTAAGTCTATACTATCCTAGAACATAACAACACTGGTGCTGCCAGCAAAACAGGACTATATGATTAAGACAATGAACTCTCACTCTCACTTTATCTCTCGACAGTGCAATAAAAGATGAACCTCAGGAGAGGTCATAGTCTCTATCACTTGTTACCGAGTGGAAAATCTTTTTTTCTGCTGCTGTGCTACAAACATCATCATTTCCAGCCACCTACACATTCAGCCAACAGCTCAGTCAACTATCATCAACACAGGTTGCTCATAGCCATTCTGGGAACCTTAGGAAATGCTTAAGTCAAGTAAAAGTACACCAGAGGGGGTTGACAAAGAAGGGTAAATCACTGAAAAAGGACACAATCCTTGTAATTCTTGGGAAAAATCAAGCATAATAATTCCTGGAATTCAGCAACTGATGATATCTATTATCTAACAATATGAAACTGTTCAAGTTTGGATTTTTCCTTTAAGCTTGTGATATTTTCTGCTTCAGCATCTTGATGGGCCTGAGATGAACTTGTTCAGAAGCTCTTGAGTCGAGGAATGCTGCTTTCTTTGGCTGCTGCCCAGCTGCCCTCCCAGCTTTGCCAATCCTGTTTATCACATCAATCCCACCAGCAGCCATGCAATTATAGTTTTTATAATCACGCGCCAGTATTATTTTAGTGTTTCCAATGCTGGCAGCCCATCGAAGAAAAAAAATTATAAAGAATACAGAAAGGAGGAAGGAAAGGGTTTCAGTTGTGGAACCGTTGACATTCCCCAGTGCTCTAATGAAAAGGGGATTATGAACAGGAGCAGCTTTCTCCGTAGATCTTGAGTGTTTTTGGGCTATTCTGAACATTTTTATTTTTGAACTCAGAAGTACACAGGCAGGGAATTGGCTCTATGATGTGACTAGAGTTGTACACACATAGCTCTGGAGGGATCAGCACATCCAAAATACACACTCCAACGCCAGAGAGGGCCGAGAGAGCTGATGCAGCATAAATGTGGGCAAATGTGAACTCGAGTGAAAGTTTTTAGCTGAATAGCTACAGTCTTGGGTCGTAAAGACCACAATCTGTTAATAGCGAGTGTCATCTCCTCAGGAACAGCATTTAACCTGCTTCCAGGGTCGACAACTCAACCAAGTCATGTGATTTAACATGCCAACGCCTCTGGGGCCTGACCTGACGGGACAGCCTGAGTGAGGCCTCTGTGTGTGCGGTCGTGTGGACTTACACTGTGAATAACCGCTGCCACGGCATCTGTAATCTGGTTGGGAGCGCTGGGGTTGCTCATGGCTCCGCAGTGGAGTCGCTGCTGGAGAGGATCTGGAAAGCTGGTTTGGATAAGTGCGGCTTTAGCCCTTCTCTTTCTCACTGGGACTCAGACAGCTTTTGGGCAGCATAACCTGGAGACAGACACAGATCCAGGAATTAGTTCACAAGAAACTGGAGATTTATAACTTGAGGAAAACAAGAGCGAAAGAGCTTTGGGCAAGTAATCTCTAAATATGAAGTGATATATTCCAGCACACTGAGCTGGAAAATATAATGTCTATAAAGGTTAAGTGAAGATGGCTGCAGTCCAGGTCGCATGGAAATACACCAAGTGTGCTGTGGTCAATGGGTCAATGACATCACACTGTCACTGACTACAAAATATATCAACATAATATCAAAATGAAGAATATGCTTTAAAATTTTATGTTGCACATTTACTTTGTGTCCTCTAATATTAGACACTAGCAGTTTTCTGAGGCTGAACTTACACTCAGCAGAACTCTGAGCTAAATGCAAACAATATTTGCATTTGCACTATATTAGCACTAAACATGAACTACATCTGAGGTTGATGGGGAAATATTGAGGTTGGACATGTGGGCAAGCAAAGCCAAGAGTCAGCACTGTAGCACACTGCAATGCAAAAAGTGGCTATGAGGTTGAAGTGCAGCGCCAACAAAATATGAACCATGAGGCAACATGCTTCAGTGTCCTGACACTGTCTCTACTGTGACATGTGGTCCAACTAAGGACTAATCAAATTTCAGGGTTTCCTGGAACCCCCAAAGACCTTTGAGTTCTCTGGGCCCCACTTCAGACCTCACAAAGTGAATATCATATTTGTGACGCAGTGGGAAATGGGACACAATTACATTATATTTGAGACATAATGGCAACAATGCTAAAAGAGGTATACATCCACAGACTTTTATAAATGGTGACAATCTGTCTTTTTTCTTTTGTGTGGTCCATGATTTGAAGCCCTGCAGCACTTCCTCACTCCCATTCAAGGTCATTAACCATTAGGCAGATAAGAGCCAGATAACACAGGGCTACTGTGCAGAGGACCCTTCGATAAGCAGTGGCACGTGCCTCAGCTCACCTCCAACTCCATCACTTCTAAAGTCTCCGTTATGACAAATGACCAAAGGAATCCACCGGAGACAGGATGAAATGTCAATGAAGATGTATGATGGAGTGACGTAAGAGGACAATAAAGCACAGTAATCAGTAACATGCTGTCTGGGAGTTGGGCTGTTTTTAGAACAAAAAGGGCCCAAAACTGATGCTGGTGTTCTTTAGGATTCTAACAAAAAAAAAGAGACTATTTTTCACATATTTAAGAAGATCCTGCAACACTGCTCTCGCAAACCATCACCGTTTAATAAATCACACTGACAGTTCCATTATTAAATGGTGGTGGTTTGCAAGAGCAGTGTTGCAGGATCTTTTTTTTCCTCTTATCAAGACGCGAGTGATGCTTTCCTACACACCCGCATCTAACCTTTTTGATATACAAATACTTTTCTGTTACATATTTTATTCGGAAAAAATCTAATATCTGTCTATAATTAATTGAAATGATCATTGAGCTTTGGTGTTTGGCTGCACAGACAAATCAGTATCTGCATGAATTATTATAATCATATAATTTGTATTATTGCTAAACATGATATATTTAAACTTAGATCTAATAGAAGCAAACGGCAAAACCTGTTGCCTGCAGTTCCTTTGATTTTAGTTCTGAGAAAATCTCTGAGATCCTACTGTTTCCCTAGCAACAATGATAGACAATGGTGTTCCTCAAGACAAGAAGCAGACAAGGGCCCCCTTTTCGGTTCGCTTTTCGAAGAAGAGTCCATGCTGTGCCAAAGGCTCTCTGGCTTCCTGACAGCAGCTATCAAAGAAGCGATAAGCCTCCGTGATGCCTGAGCACAATCATATCAATGACCTTGTTGACAGCCAGGGCTTTCTACGCAGCATGTTTCATAGAAGTATGAAAGCAATGACAAGAGTATATCAGTGACAAGAGATGTAAAAGTATGTAGGAGCTGGGGAGAAAAAAACTTAAATTCGAGTAAGGGGACCTCAACATACACACACCATTTCTGCAACACCCTTCTTGGCTCTGCCAACCTGCTTGTCATTGCACCAAGTGTTAATTACCTACTATCAGCTGTTCTATGGCTACATAACAACTTTAACTAGTTTGGCCAATGCAATCTGCGCAGTAGTGCAGATAAAGGAGTCTGCTGGCATTAGTTTGGAGATTGCTTTCTCAGTAAACTTAGACACCACCATTGTGGAAGAGGCAGGGCTGGCTACACAGGGATAAAGTTACAGAGCCCTGGGATCCTGGGCGAAAACCATGGGAACCAGCTTATCTACCTGAGGGCATGTCTGTAATAATACCGTTAGGATAACAATAATGATCAGAAGAAGAAAACAATAATACTAACTGAAAGTGGATTGGTAGACAAGAAGAGCCATCGTCCACCAAACTGACTGTAGTGTTTTGTCTGCACAATCTGCCTGTCAGAGGACCGAGTAAAGAGGAACTGACTGTTCTTGTGTAATAACTGAAATGTCCAGAAGGACATGAACGAGTGCTGACAGTGCAAGAGGAAGTGTGGACAAGATGCTCTGTATTTATCCTGGAAGAAGTTCATCATGTCTTTCCAGAGTCATCCAGAAGTCCAGCGCGTCACAAGCTGTTCCTACAAGGAGAAAAGTGGAAGTGTGGTATTTATTTTCCAAACATTTCCGTACTTGATTTAGCCACGGCCTCAAATGTGCCCACAAGGCTTTGGGAAAACTATCCTTCTAGGAGGAAGCAAGTATGAAAACAGGAAGAAGTAACTGCTGTGGACTGATGCTGGTCAGGAGGAGCTATAAACTCATTTTAAAATGGCAACAGAGCATTTTTTTATTTGCATCTGTTTACATCAGGCCTTTGAAAGAGTTAAGTGAAAACGATGCCTATGCAAGAACCTGGACATATGTTCCAGAGCTAATATGGGTTAATCCAAAATCTATTATTAACCAATGATGTCTACCCTGTGACATTATAGGTTAATTCAATGTGTCACGGCATAATGAGCTGACATCTTCATTTGTTCCTCCTACAGGCAGAGGACGCTTAGAGTAGAGTATACAATCATGTCAAGTGTGTTTCAGATACTGCCTTCTACAGAAAAGACCATCATCCACAGCAAGTAAATAACTGCAGCCATGTTGTGGTTTACACTACATATAGCATACTACCTACAAATGTACCAGACATAAATTATGGAAGAATGTATCAACTCTCCTAGAGTATGAACTGTGGAGACTCAATTTACAGGTCAAAATTCATTCATCCATATTTCCTATTTGAGTGACTTGACAGCTGACAGTGGGTAACAAACTGTTTATAGCCTCTGAATTAACATTGTAGTAATTCTGAGGAACTAACATTTCCTACAGGCTGAGCGTATCCAAGTCCAATCATATTTCATTTGAAATTAATCTGAATGTCACCAAACTGTTGACATTGTGACATATCCTCTAACGAAGGTGATAGATTACAGCAGGGTGTTGGCTTCTCTTTGATCGATATTGAGATCTGGTATGCACTTGCTGACTCATCTGTCCCACAGAGAAAAACTGTTTTTCGTTTTACAAAACCTACTCCGAACATCTTAGAAAAGCAACAAGAAAGCGACAGAGTTGTCACCCTATGGCAAGATCTCAGTCAGGAAGGGTCATTTTTCTCCTCTTCTGTCCTCTCATGTGACCTTTTAGATTATCTCCTCATAATGGTATTAAGGAGTGAGACAGTCAGACAATGAGACAGAAGTTTCGAGCCTCACTTGAACTCAGGACACAAGCCCTCATGCGTTTAAAGGCAGTGATCTGCCAGGACGTCTCGGCCGAGCTCAGCCTCAGCCGACAGCTTGGCACGCGAGTGTCGACCGCAGACTGCGCGCTCATCTACAACCTCTATCAAAACGGTATAATTAAAGAAGAGTTCAATAAAATATACAAACTGACAATAAAAATGCTTGTCCAGGAATAGAAGCGTGATCGCAATGTCCAAACCTCAACCAGCAGCCTGGCCTGTACTTATAAAGGCAGGACAATGACAGAGAGGAAAGAGCAGTTTATGGTTTCATTAGAGAACTGGCTTTAAAACTAAACCAGTGAGTGATTCATCTGCCTCCGTTTAGCCGACAATGCATTTTTCCAAAGAGACAAAACAGATTGTGTAGCAGCGATAGACCCAAGGGTTGTAGAGATAAATTTGTGGCATTTCTATCTAATATAATATCGCACTATAACGTTCTGAACATTGCACGGTAATGAAACCGTTATAACCTGTTGAAAAGCCATTGAAGAACCGAAAGAAAGTAAGCTCTGTGAGTTGATGCAGCTATAAACGGTCAATTGTAAATCAACCACAGCATTTAAAACAGCCATGGCCTTTAAAGACTCTAATTTGGGATTCATGACAGTGGAAAAGTCTGTTTGTCCCACTAGAGCTCAAGTGTTTGTTTGCTCTGCTGTGTAACGTGTGGAGCCGAGCAGGATTTGTTTACAGCTGTCCATAGCTACAGATCTTCTTGATCCTATGGATACAGATCATCGTGGTCCAACCCTGACTCAGCTCCTCTCCTTCAGCTCAACTACAATATTGAGACAGAGTGACACTAACAAGAGCAATCTTGTTAAGTTTAATTAGACCTGACCTGGCAAACAACAGACATGTCTCGCTTAATGAAGGACTAACCCACATAAATAATGAATTAAACAGGCAATACATTCAACAGAAACAAGCAGTACAAAGCAACAAGATCACTTGAAAACTGGTTAAGATATAGAAAATGGGAGTAATACCGTACCTTTGTGTGCTTACTGCAGAGAAGCCACCGCAGACATTGTAGTGCAATTCTGAACTCCGCTGTGAAGAGCAACCTGGGGCTGGTCAGAGTGCAGGGGGAAAACAAACAAGAGGGAGAAACGAGAGAGATAGGGAGACAAAAGAAACAAGAGTTAGAGATGTGGAGCCTGCACGCTGACCGATCATGTGGCGTCCAGCCTCTCGCGGAGCAGAGTGCTCTCTCGGACCAACATGCACCAACTGATAACAGCAGCCTTCCTCCTCAGGATTATGTTTCCTCCTCCAGTCTGCTGACAAGTAGCCATGTGACTCCAGGACCCATTCAACACTGACTCAGAGGCTGCTACTCAGACACACAAATCTATGAGTGTGTCTCTCCCCCTTCCTCACACACACACACAACCAACCTCAAGCTTAAAGGTGGAAAACAACCCAAAAATGATCAGTACCCAATAAAGACATTTAACCTGTCTGAAACTAGTGGTGGAGGTTTCTAACGTCTGCCATTCCTCATCACTGGTCAACAACTTCTATCAGCTGTCACCAGTGAGTTTTTCCACTTCATTAGCATGATTGTCCACAAATATGCACAAAAAAGAACCACAGAAAAAAATATGAAGAAATATTTTTTCTGCTTTCCTCCTCAGTTAATCATAACCACTTGGATTTATCAGGTAACCCACCAGTGACGTAGTTAGACTATTTGTCAAGACAGTCTAGTAGGTGTGTGGCATGACTAATAGGCTGATACTCGGCAGGAATGTTTACCATGTTCACCATCCTGGTTTAATGTGTTACCATGACAACGCCCGCCGGTAATCAGCACAAAACACAAAGAACAATTGAGACGGATGGGAATGTTATTAGGTCTACATTGGTCATAGACCATAGAAGTAAAGTTGGTAAATTTGGATTTTGACCTGATGATGGCACTAGAGGGAAAATATAAACTAACAAAATGATTGAAATTCATCCAGGGCAGTCCATCAAATAGTTAGTGAGACTTTCCATATAAAAGCATAAATCTGAGCCTCGGGGCGATCTCCATGAGTCATCATAGGCACCATGAATGTCTGTACAACATTTTGAGGAATCAATCTGGTAGGGTGTTAAGGTATTGCAGCTTCACACACAGTCATATGCATCTTTAAAGTGAGGTGTTTTGTTAAGTGGCTGACAGTAATGATGACCTAAAACATGTTGTATGGTTCACATGAAGATTACTCACTCCATTTCCCATGTGGAAACGCTGCATCTATTCTGAGAAGGTCTATTACAACCTACAACAGTGACTTTAATTCCTGTTGTGACACAGACCATGGGTGGCCACCTGTTTAAGAGAAGGATTTTAACATTTCTTTAAAAAAATAAAAAGGGCGACATGAAAGGGAGTGTCACAAAAGACTGGTTTACCACCACATGCGAGCAGATGAATGACATGTCTCATTTTAAATAATACTGCAGGACAGGGGAGTGAGTCATTATGTACTTGCTGTTTTTAGACCACTGGGCATGTTGACTTCTCATGAAGGGCATTGAAACTCTGGCCGGGAGCTTCCGAGCATCTTGAGTACAGAGAGACTAATCAATATTCTAAAGATAAGCAATGCCAGTGGATACGAGGACCACGTACATCTCAGAGCACAATGACATTTGGATCTGCATGCTTTTAGACGTGTTTATACATCTGCACAGGATGTTTATTCATTTGTTAATACGTCTGCTCTGTTGAAGAAATCAGCAGGAAAGAAAAAGCATGTTGCCTAATATGTATTCAATTATTAACTTGTAATGACTTTTGATTTATTTGTGGATGCTGAAACGCCCACACAGCTTACCTAACTATTTCAGTCAGGTTGTTTAAATATGTTTGTTGCACTTCACCTGAATTATCTGCTTGCTCTGGTAAAATATCAGTTCTGGGGTAAATTTAGGATGAAATACACACGGGCATGCCACAGGTTCTTAGTGTATTTGGCAATGGAAAAAAAAAAAAAACAACCTGTCATGTCATGGAGGAATCAACACTATTACACAATAAATCCCACCTAAAGTCATAAAAGCCGCCAGATTAATTGTGTTTTGCAGCGAACAAAGAACAGTCCTGTGATCTAAACAAGTTGCTTACCCGTTCGCCAAATAATCGAGCGCTGCATTCCACATCAGCTTACATGAGCCTTAGGCCTAAAGAAACACCCAGCCCCCGGAGGAGCCTGAATTGTGTGTGCATGTGTGTGAGATATAATTGTTTGTCCCCAGGGACGTCGTGGGCTCACTGTGGAGTCACATGCGTGTCTTGCGGGGGGAAAAGAAACGCAGTCAAAAGCCACAAGCAGCTAAAATTGAAGTCCATGACTTCAAAGTCCTGGGGCTTTCCTCAATCCCAACAGTGCGCTGATAATAGCATTATCCACTGTGGTCGGCTACAGAGGTGTGACTTCATGTGTGCAACTTTTCCTTAGCCATGACCAGCAGATGATATGCTTATTTCACAATCCTTCACCTGCACAGAACAGACACATTGTCCTCGTTCTTGCTGCTTTGTGATGTTCTGAACTAGTTGGAAGGTTTTGGCTCAATTTGTTTGGCTGACTGTGGTGAAATAAAACAATCTGTGCTTCATCCAAACCATCTTGTATACGTTTCAAAAACACGTCTCTCTCTGCAGAAAGAAATAAAAATAAAAATAACGTTTAACAAGATTCTTGCACAATAACAACCCGCCTTCACTTTTTCTAGCTTTTACCTAAAGTGTTAACACAACTTGGAAATAGTCCCTCCGGCTTCCTGTTATTCTTCTCTCCCTTCAAGTCTAAAACTAGGCCATATTCCTCGACATAAAGTAAAACTCACTCAAGTGCTGCAGCCCCGCACTGGCTGTCCCTCAAATAGAGGAAAATATCACGTGAACAGGTGACCATGAGGCGTCAAACCTGTGCAGCACAACTTCAACAACTTAAACTGAGAGGAAGGAACTCACCCAGCCAAGCCTCTTGTGCAGCCTGCCAATGCAAAGACTGATCTCAATGTAGCTGTAGCTGTATACCTCTGACAGCTGTCCTGTTTGTGGATCTCTATGGGGATTTGGCGGTGGTGTATGTTGATAGCTATGCCTCTGTTGCCTCTGAGTGTTTTAGCCTGAAATAGCTCAGCAGTTTAAAAGTCACCCTGCCACGTCCTGAGTCCTTTCAACATGCAGACATCTCTACCTCGCCTGCTCTGCTCTTCACAGCTCAGTGGCCACACCGACTTCACTCAGCCCAGCACTTCAGCATGACTGTGTTAAGTTATGTGCACACAGTCACTGGAACGGGTCCAGTCTCACACAGCCGACAGCTGCACTTGGTCAATGTATGGCCATCTTTATCTCACTCTTTGTTCTGTCACTGGGCTCGGGCAGCAGCAGCAGCAGCAGCAGCAGCAGCAACAGCGTGCTGCCCCGGGCTAAAGACAGCAGCACCTCCCAACTAAAAGACAGCACCTGTCTCTGGGGTGAAGAGGGATTGAAGAGGCAGCTAAATCCTGGATCTTACATAACGCCTGTGTGCATTTGTCCTGTCGTCCAGAAAAAGAAAAAGCACTCACCAGTCAAGCATTTTTTGCAAAGAGATGTGTTATGCGGAGTGGCAGGCCAGTACAGAAGAGTTTATGGTAAACGGTGTGTACGACGGACTGAGTATTAGTTTTGATTTAATAAGTTTCATTCAGGGGGTGTGCAGGGATCAAATTCGTGACAAAGAAGATGTGGGAGACAAAAATGCAGGGCATCTTTTGGTGCAGCCTATTCATTATTCATCTATGGAATATCAAACTTCAGTTGAGTACATCCCTGTGTGTTTTGAAGCGAAACTGATGTGGTTTCTACCAACATGTTTATTAATAAAGGAATATCTGTCTATATATCACATTTCCGTGCACTTTTTTTAATATACTTCCATTTAATAAAAAGAAAACCAAGATTACAACTGAATCTGTGCTTTGTGATACTTCTATTCCCGCAATTCTAATAAATAGTAACATCTGCTGAGGGATTACAAGACCATGATGCATCACCCAAAGGAATTATATCATCTGTCCAAAAGAAACTGAGGCAGCTGTAATAAAAACACAATAATAAATAGCTAAATAATGGCTCTTGGCCTTTTGTATAATGTTAAACACAACAGTACACAGTGGACAGAGCAGGACATTTAGTGACTTCTAATATCAGCTGATTGGACCCCCCCACCTTCAGGAGTGTTGGTCATAACTGCATGAAGGACTGCTCAGGTTGCAGCGGCTGTACAAAAGATAAAACAGCGCTCTCACAGAAAATGTGGTAATTGTGTGGCTCAGAGGCGGAGCACTTTCAATAACTGTATTTACTCTCGTGAGACTCAGACTGGGACAGGAATAAAATATCCCCTGGGCTCCCACAACCCAAACAAAGGACTCACAATCTCATACTACAGTCAAATACAAATCTGCCATTTATCCATTTCCTGGGAAAACTACATAATGTGATTACGTTTGTGTGGCGGACAACACAACCTCTGCTACAGTACAGGCATGAGAATTTAACCTTACTCTGCCATGGGAATGCATAACAGCACTGAAGGTGGGTGCCGGGGGAATAGAAAAGATGCCCGACTATAACTCATATAGATGGAGGTATAATTAGATGCTCCAAAGAGACTACAAACTGCAGACAGCTCAATGAGATTTAATGTGAGGGGAGTGCAGCCCAAACTATGCATGGTCCAAGGTGTACTGCCAAAGCGCTTAATGGTAATTAAATGCAACTTAGTAGGCTCGGGCAGAACAACAGCCAAGCAAGGAGTCTGAAATGTAGACAATGATGTGACTCCACAATCTCTCTAACTAATAATAAACAAGCCTAAAATGAGAGTGTTTAGGTTAAGATGGATTTTGGGGGGCTAATGTGTTTACTGACAAAATAATGAGTCTGTTTGTCTGCAAAAGGGGAAGGTAAAACAAACACGACCAACCTTGAGGCCATGATTTAAAACAAACAACAAAATTTTTTTTCTATCTACCTCTTTTCCTTCCTTCTCTTCTGCATGACCAAGCAATTCACGGCAGGAATGTGAGGACGCTCTGCTCGACTGTTTGTGCTTCAACACTTTTTTTCCCCTCCTCTCCCCAGCAAAACGCACCACAAATCAGTTAACAATAAGTCTGTTTGACAAATTCCACTGAGGCGAAGGAAAACAAATAAAAGCTAAGACTGTGATCACACAGATAAGACTGATCTATCTGATGTGTTCAAGTACCGCGCCGGATTGTGCGACAAAAGGACGCTGAGGAGCTCTGGAATTTCAAAGCCTGTTTCTTTTTCAAAGATTTAAAGAAGGTCAGATTCACTGGGACAAACATTACAGATTCTTCTTCATGAATGATTGAGCTGCTCAGGTTGGCTGAGATAAGCAGTTTGTTTTGCTTAGATTTAATATATTTCTTGGGAAAGATGATTCCTTTATCCTGTGTCGCAGCCTTACTCGGCAAAATATCTCCTCAGATAACCTGGAGTGCACATGGAGATGATGTGAGTGGTGAGTCAGCAGAGGGGACACATCCTTCCTCTATCCTGCCTGAGGGCATGTCCTGACGTCTATTAGCCACATAAACAATTCTGAGCGACCATGGTTCCTAAACTGTGGGACTGCAGGGATCCCAGAGGAGGGTGGGACGGTTCAAATAGGCCCAAACGATCATCAGGTCAACTTTACAGTACAGGGATCCATTCATTCACAATAACACAGATGGTAATGGTTCATCATGACATATGAGTATAAAAGTGGTGGAAGACACAGTTCGAGGACTATTTCTGTCACACCACCCTTTTAAATCTGAAAAGTAAATCCTCCATCATCAATCTACAAAGTGACACCGTTTGTATCAACAGGAAACAACATTTCACAACCAACTATCTCTCCATCAGCCATCATTGTGTTCCTGTTGTGTAAATGAAATAAGCTAGCCCAAGTTTTATCACAAGACAAGCTTCTTCAGAATTGGATCTAACTGACCCGAGTATCGCTGTGTATTGGTAACGAGAAGTCTGCTGTCAGTCTTATTATACTTTACACATCTGCTGATTTGATGTTTGAATAATAACTCTTACTTGTGTAGTTTGACTTGTCAGAGCAGGAAACGCTCAGGTGAACCAAATAACATTAACGACGTCTGCATAGTGTCATCAGTTGCACCTGTGTCAAAAGGTCTGCTGTGAAAAAGCTCCATCCAACTTTGTCACAACAATTTTCATCCCTGGTCATATGCGCACCATGATGAATTAGATTATATCGTCATTAAATCGAGTTATCATTGGTGTCTCCTCTAACCCAATCTACAGTACAATATTCCTACACAAATATGCCAAATGGTGTGATTGCTTAATATTGTCATTACTGGTTATTCTACTGATTATCTTGTTATCAAGCCATAAAACAGAAAAAAAAACCATCAAATTCCCAGTGGCCAAGGTGACACCTTCAAATGCAAAAAACATTACAGCTACTAAGCCATAATCATTTTTCTATCCAACAGCTGAAAGACAAATGAGACTGCATGAGTTTTTAACACAGCTTTCAGCTTCTGCTGAGTCTTTCACAGTTGTACAGATGAACCGGCCTCATTGTCACTGTCCCCCACTTCACAGATATGAATAATATTCTCTTTCGTATTCATATTCGTCAGTGGCAGCTCTTTACACTCATGTCAACCTATGACCCGAGCAACAAAAGGACACACAACAAGGCTGCTCATTCAGTGCAGTGAGCAATGGATGAATGAATGAATGAATGATAAATGAATGAGTTAAGCTGCTGACCACACCCCCAGTCTCCACATTGCCTTGTTGAACGCCTCGTTTAGTTTCCGAGGAGGACATAGAATTAAAAAAAAAAAAAAAACTTTAAAAACAAACAAACATTGAGGTTTGTTTGTTGTTTTACACTGACTTAATGAAACACATCCGTGAGCATCACATGTTTGCGCCGCGGCTGCTGTCAGGAGGAGAGACCGTTAGCTCCAGGAGAAACTCCTCCAGCAGTAATTAGAGGATTAAAGGAGGCTGGGACTGGGCTGCACTTTACCCCAACAGCACCACCACGTTCCGGCTGCTCCCCTTCCTCTTTCTCTACATGAAACTATACAACATTACCTGGTCAACAAGCTGAGAAACAAAGCGAGGTCCACCACCAGCAGCAGCAGCAGCGGACACATTCATGCATGTGTGGCAGCAGCAGCAGCAGCAGCGCTCAGTGCCGCCGCTCCTCACAGGAGGATAAGTCGACAGCCCAGACCAGTTCACGACCTTCACAAAATCGCCGGTTCAAAGCGAAAACACGTTTTCATAAAGCGAAATCCTTATGTGGTTTATAACGACACATATCGTGGCTTATTTTTTTACTCACCGGTGCCTGGTACTCACCTCAAACTCTCTCTGAATGACTTGCCTGGCCGGTGTCAGTGCGCCGTGTTAAAGATGTTTTCACATCCGGTAGAACGATTTCACATTAAAATTCTCCATAGCAACCACGACTCACGGGGAGTGATGACACAGTAGGCTACCTATCTAAATTTTTATTATCATTTCATCTGGGATGATTAATAGTCATTTGTGATGCATACATTTCTGCTTTTTTGCACTTTTCTCTGGCGCTTGCTATTGTTGAGAAATATTAGATTACAGGATTTCTGTAAAAGAACTGCAAACAATCAATGTAGAAATAGCTGACATCCACAGATTTTTTTGATTTTTTTTATCACTGTGCGATAAATTACAAGGACATGCATGTTTTAATCTGACATCTTTTAAAAGCTAAATATATATTAGAATATTATGAAAATATCATAAATAGACATAGCCTAAATAACCTAGTGGAGTGTGTATAAAATAAAATATAATGCAAATATTCAAGTGCAGTAGGCCTACTAGAGTAAATAAAAGTGGTGGCTGTGTGTAGTTGCCTGTAAAAACAAGAATATTGCATTCAAGGGTGATCCTATCATAAACAGAAATGCCAAAGTATCATGTCAAAGTCTAGGTTTCGGTGATTGTGGATGTTGTGCCTTTATTTTGAAGTAATACCAATCAAATTCCGGTGTGACTCTGATCATTTCTCTCACTTGTCGCCGTGTCTTGCTCCCATGGTTGCTCCAGACAAATTGCTGCGCCTGCGTATATGATGATTCATATTTCTGATCAAGGGCTGGGGGATGGTGTTGTTTCCTAATGATGACCGTGACCTCGTCATCATACCTCAAAAGGATGAATATGATTATCAGTGCTGCTGACGCAACATTAGTCCATGAAAGTTGATGATAAGTCAGTCAATCAGAAAAAATGTAAAACTGTCCCTTGCTTTCTGCTTTGTTTAAAATTCTCATATACAGCTTGTTTTTGAAGATCACTCCAAGTATGCCAAGTAGCCTATTATAATTTTTATGTTAGCCAACAGCCTAAAACCACTGTGATATGACCATCTCTCCACTTTGACCCTTAACCAGCCCACTCTGCCTCAGGGCATGGGACCAATAGCCTACAGACTTATATATCAACAGGTTTTTCTGAGCAATATCAACCTTATGCCTCATGGTGACTCCTGCTTTATAAAAGTATTTTGAAAATGTTAGGAAACCAATGTGGGAATAGTTTATGCTGCATATTCATAAATCAATAGCTCTATGTCATCATCACCCTGTCATAGATATTCACATGTACAGCATCCATGCTGTCTCTAAACCTGTCATTCCCTTCTTGACCAGCAGTCCTCCCAGAGCCTTCCACCTGCATGCACACCTGCACCTCATCTCCCATAATTAGTCACTTAGTATATAAAGCAGTCCATTAGCCACCACAGACTTGCTATTGTGCTTTATACCCTATATGATTGATTTTTTACCTACCTGCTCCTTAGTGAACTCCTTTGCCCTCTCTGACTGCCTGTGTGTTGCCAAGCTGGTATTTGAACAGACCTAGTAACCCTTTATTTGTTAACTCTGCATAATGCTCTACTTTTAGGCCCATACTACACCAATATACACACACACAAAGAGAGCACTTGGCTGTTGTAATGTAATGAGATGCAGTATTAATGTTACTAATCACACCTTTGCTTTTCCTGTTCTTAATGTCTTCTGGGAAAAATCTATTGTATATAACGCAAATTGTAGTTGGACGCAAATTGTAGTTGGATGTACAAATAAAAAGAAATAAAACTTTTTCAACACCTACAGCAAATACCGGTAGTAATTGAGTCCTGATTAACAATGGTTTATCGGAGTAGGATGTTAGTCAAATATGTTGTGTGCTTAGTTGCTCAGTAACTTGTCCCCTTCTTTTGTAAATGTACGTGTGTCGCACACATAGACTGTAAAGGGTCGCACATTGTTCTGTAGAAGGTTTATGTAGCCTTATCTCACTTAATGACTTCTTTTATTTCTCATGTTGTCACCTATTATGCTTGCGATTACTATTTTTTTGCACAGCAGTGTTGTAAAACAATTTACTTTATGATTTAACGGGGGATTTCAGTGACTATTTAAAGTTACTTTAGTTGGATTTTCACACTCCTTTCCATGGAGTCAGTCTGGGGTCACATGAAAGACATAAGACAATGAGACAGCCTAAAGCACATGACATCAAATATTGACATTTTTATACATCTATTTTTTGCATTTTGTATGATATTTAATGAATAAATAAAAAGATACCTATTTAGTTATTTTGAAACCACTCTCCCTTGCCAACAACCTTTGCATGACAGTGCAGAAGTTGTATATTTTACCAATGTAAATGGTCACAATTATGCACCTGCACAGAGTTAGAGGGACCCCTAGTGGTAGTGGTGATATACTGCTACTGCTACTGAAATCACCTGTTTTTTGTGTGTGTTTTTTACAGTCTATGGAAATCACAAGTTAAAGCTATTAAATATTATGATAATTACCACTCTTTATTTCTTTCTTTCTTTCTAAAATATAAATTACAATCACACATTTTATCTGCCTGATGTGTAGGTCAGGTTGGCTTTCACTTCCCCCCCCTCCTCGGTTGGGACTGCACTGATAAACCACCATAGACATGTCTATGTGATAAACTGCCACCAAACAGTTTCCACAGATTACATGGATATGTGCGGTCATAGCTGATTAATGCAGTGTGCGGCCGGTGGTTGGAGAGTGGACATGTCAGTCACGGAGCAGCAGCGTGGATTTGCGGGCGGCTGCCTCCGTGTGGAGAGGCCGGTCTCCCTCCGTGTTGATAGGCTGGTTTGTTGTTGATGTGCTGTCAATCTCCCAAGTCAGAGGGGGGAGAGGTCAGTGCGGCTAGCATAGCAGGATACAGCTGCACAACCACCCAGGAAGTCTACAAAGTTGCTTATTAGCATTAATTTCATTTTGTTTTGGTTTATTTTTCTACAGTAAAGTTGAAACAGCGGTATGAGTTCTGCTGTCCCTCCGGTAAGATGCATGTTACCAGCCTGACTTTGACAGCACAGCACACTATGCAGTTACATTAGCCTGCTAGCTGCTTTAGCTTTAGCCTGTCTCTGCTAACACCTAGCCCGTCCTGCTAACGCTGTTTGTTGACAACCCTCACTGTACCAAACATATGACAACATCACCGGGGTTAGCTGTAGGCTAGCTCGCTATCTCTTCTTTGGTTTGAATCCGCTGAGTTCACAGTGAATAAATGACGTTTACGCTGACACAAGCTAACCAACTAGTGAAAACTTCATGAGTCGACATTAACGTGGAATAAGAGAGTTTAAAGCGAAACTGCAGGTCAGCTCCATGCATAGTTACTGAGGGGCAGACAAAGAGAAATAAATGTGTCAGGCGCTATATCTGTATTAAAACACGGGCAAATATATCCTGATAATAATTTAATAATCAAGCCAATCCCGGATTAAAAACAATAATTAAATAATACATAAAATGCACTAGATAGCTAGAAAATGTCTATTACAGTCAATG
Source organism: Trachurus japonicus (assembly GCF_045865225.1). NCBI lineage: Eukaryota > Metazoa > Chordata > Actinopteri > Carangiformes > Carangidae > Trachurus > Trachurus japonicus. Next base: position 17,531,177 of record NC_140926.1, on the reverse strand, counting down.
TTGATTGGGTAAATTGCCACACTGCAAAACCCCTAATAATATACACGCCTTAAAATAAAATGAAATAAAATAAAAATGAGTGACTATGATATGAGAGGTGTTATTTCTTAAATGCATTACATTACAGGTGCATGCATACCAGTAGATAATATTATATGTTGTAAAACAGTAGTGCAGGAATACTGCACACTGTCCTCACATACTGATGTAGTTAAGTAATTGATTATTTAATTTGATGCTGGCATTGCATTCCTACAAACCTAAAATATAAATAAAACAGGTGCTAAATGAGACCACAGACCTTTAGCAAGGTTAAAAAGGCTTAAATGTAATTTAGACTACTGTACAGTTATGATAATAGCCAGATTCCCTGAATGTTACTGAAGTTGTGAAGACACAGTCAACCATACAAACTGCACAGCAGCAGTTTATTTCTGTAGTCACTGATAAGGGGTAAACAAACCAGCACAAAGGTGGCTGGACAACCATTGTTTACAATGCGGTTTGGATTTGTCAGACAGCTGCCAAGTGATCTGTGTTTGATTTTGTTTTGCAGACTATTGGGGAATTATTCCTCATCCTCAGCGAGATGGGTTTCACAGAGGAACAGATCCAGGCGGCTATGCAGGCGGGGCATTTTTCTGTGCCAGAGGCAGCTGAATGGTGAGTTGACCCAGCATTTCTTTTTTACTCGCGTCCATGTTGTTGTTACCATCCACTGATGTTATTTCTCTTCTCTTTTTTCTTTTTTTTTAAAAGGAAAAACATTTCAATAAACATCATACCTCTCTCATATGTTAATAGGCTCTTACAGGGTCAGTATCCACGGCACAAGTTGGTCAAGCAGTCATCGCAGCCAACTGAAACAGCATTTTCTGCTTTCAACCCACCCAAAGAGGCAGCAAGCACCTCAGGGTCACGCACATCTCCCACTGACAGTAACGGTATGGCACCAAGCCATTTTGGCTCTACAGTATCAAAGTTGTAAGATTACTGTACTACAAATAGACCAGATGATTAAGCATAGCTTTGTTGTTATCTACCTTTGTAAAGACTTCCCTTTAAGTGTAATTTCATATGTAAATATATTCTATGTTTATAATATCCTCTTAATAAGACATTGTTTTCATATCAGTTACCTTGAAAATGGTGTAAAGGAATGGATGGACCAGGAGACAGAATGATCTCATTAGACTGTCTCTGCCTTTTAACAGCATCTCCTTCATTGGTGCTGAGACCATCACAGTCATGCAGCCTGTCCCCAGAACCACTACCAGTTGAGTCACGGATCAAACAAGACAAGAGTGACTTTGAAGAACAAGAGAGACAACGCGTGGCTCAGGAAGCCAGAGCAGAAAGAAGACAAAAGAAACAGGTCAGCAGTAGTGAAACAGAAGGACTCCTGGTACCAAAACAGTCTGAACTCAGCCGGACTGGCAGTTTGTTATCACACGGAGCACAAAATCTTTTAGGCCAAGGGTCTAATTTTCAATCAGAAAAAGAACATCCTGTCTTGTGTGTTTTTGTGCTGCCAGGAGCGTGAACTGGTGTTAAAGCGGATCGCCGAGGATCGGAAGAGCTTGCAGGAAAAGATCCAGACCAGCGCTGGTGCAGACACGCCTGCTCCCAGTAGTCAAGCGCAGAAGCTTGGAGGAAAGATCCAGACTAATATTGATAACAACTGCATCCTAATGGTGTGGCTTTTTCTGTTTTACAGATGATGTGCGTTACAAATATAAGCAGTAAAATGACAGTATCGCAGTCTAAACTTCATGTACTTGTGTTTTGCCACAGATTCGGCTGCCCTCCGGTGAGTCAATGCGAGAACGCTTCCCAGCCGATGCCCCTCTGCGCAGCGTGGTGGAGCACATCACCGGACGGCACCCCTCCCTACCCTCCTTCTCTCTCCTCCAGGGTTACCCTCGGAAACGTTTTGGGGAGGCGGAGCTTGCTTGCTCGCTGCGCTCTCTTGGCCTCACGCCCAACGCCGCACTGTGTATTCAGACCACTCCTCCGGAAACACCTCAGGAACCCCCGAGTCCTGCAGAGTCGCCCTTAGCAGAGCTGAATAAGCCATCTCCGTGTGTTGTGCCTCCTCAGCCTCATATCCCTGTCCTGGAGGGGGCAGGAGAGCAGAACCCCCCTGGTCTGCCCCCTCCGTTACCCAACCAGCTGTGGGAAGAGGCCGTGAATTATGCAGGGATCCCAGGAGCTGCTCATTCACTGGCTGAACCATCTCACTTTTGGGGTAAGAATTACATATTTATGTATTTAAAAAAAAGTTGAAAATGAGTAAGACATTACTGTCTCATGGTTGTATGTCTCCACAAACCAGTTAAAGGGATACTTCACCCAACATTGATAATTCACCAATTGTCTACTCACCATCATGCCAAGGAAGGGTTCGGAGAACTTTCGGAGTCATCAAAACTCTTTTGGAGTTCCAGGGGGGGTCCGGCTGGCAACAAATTTCCATATAATGGCGGCTGATAGTGCTCACTTTTAAATCGTCCAAAACACAAACTATGAAACATCCAAATACCTCCATACTGCTCGTCTGTACTGACCCAAGTGTCCTGAAGCTGCCACATGAAAAAGTTCCCAATGGCTGTGCGAGATGCACAAGATTTGCTGTGAGATTTTCTTCTGTGTTTACATCATACATCCAGTAGTTTCCAACGACAAACGAACATCTCGCAGCGAATCTTGCGCATGCACAAAAACATCAACAGAGCCACTGGGAGCTACTACTACAACAAGGCTAAAAACAGAGATCAAATTAATTTTTTCTGAACAACTTTTTCATGTGGCGGCTCAAGGACACTTGGGTCAGTATGGACGAGCAGTATGGAGGTATTTGGATGTTTCATAGTTTGTGTTTTGGACGATTCAAAAGTGAGCACTATCCGCCGCCATTATATGAACTGCGAAAGTTCTCCAAACCCTTCCTTGGCATGATGATGAGTAGAAAATTGGTGATCGCTTTAAGGAGCAGGTCACAATCACTGTTTGAATATAAAATGTCATAATTTTCATGGATATTTATGCTGTATTTTGTCATAATTAGTGCACATATGTAAAAACACATGATTTTAACGAAGGAGCAGACTTTTCCCTCCATCGTAGAGTTGTGAAGTGGAGGGAGCTGCTGGGTCTTGAAGGATTTCTCATGTGGTGTAAAATGTTTTGTTTGGCAAATTGTCTCAAATTAAACGCTTCAGTACCCATAAGCCTCTGCTCACCAGCTCTAGTGAGGTGATTTAATTAAAGCTGCAGACTGTGAGTTCAGTTTTCTCACAAGTATAAACCTCCTGCCTCTGCCTCTGCTCACCGTTAGCGAGTGTGAAGCTTAGTGAACTGGTGGTTGTTGTCATGTTTATACAGACAAGCCTGTAGCTTTTTATTTTCCTCGTCTGATGTACTGATGACTCAACTGGGGAATTTCTTAACCCTTCCGGCCATAGAAAGGCTCCAACTATGAGTCACCTAACGTTAAGGACACAGTGACTTGCTGTTTTTCCTTCAGGAACATTACAGTTCCAGTCCGTCAAGATATCAGATACTGCATATGCTCAAATAGTTCAACAAACCAGAACACTGCATATTGTTTACACTTCATCCAAATAGCTGTTTAGTCTTTGGATGACATGTCTGATGCTCAACAGGACGAGGCCAGAGGATGGTTGTTGGTGATGTGGAGGACGCTGCTGGCATAGAGGTTGATGAGGAACAAGAAGCAGAGGAAGAACCACCTCACATGCTCAACGGTACTGCTCTCTTTGTCCTACAGACTCCTCATCACTCCCTTGACCTACATTTTGCTTTCTTTTCCCCTTACCCCTCCCCTCCTCCTGCTCCCACTTTTTTTCTTCCATGAAGAACTTTTTGTTCTCTCCAGTCAGAAACAGAGTGCCGCGCACTGTCGCTCTCGTTGGACTAACTGTCACTCCCTTTCATACTGTACATTGCTGACGTGTACAGAACCTTCCACCCACTGACCTACTCACTCATATGTAACAAAGATTAGGATTAGGAAATGCAGGTGAATGCCCCTTTCTGTCAAACATACAGTGCAGAGGGTCAGAGCTGCCGAGTCCCACCAGTGAGAAAGTATGAGTTCCCTAAGTGCTTATAACCGATCAGCAAATCAAGTTCGGCCTTTCAGTCCACATGGTTGTGATATAGTTTTCTGAACATGAGCCAGGCCACAAGAGTGAAAGCAGATCATTCACAGTTGAAGCCAGTCACAGGAGAATCAAAGATCTAGAGCAGAAGATGCTTATTATCAGAGGTGTGGGCTTTAAAAGGACTTGCTCCTTCTTTTTTCTCGCATAGACAGTGACAGTAAAAATGATTTGAAAAATGTTATACCATCAGGCCTATGACTTTTTTTTTAAAAACTTAAGCAGTTGGTTTTTATGTCATTTTGACTTTGTCATGATGTCCCTCATGGATTACAGTTTTCACTTGTGTGTGATTCCACAGGAATGCCAAGGCTGCCTTTCTTTCCAGAGAACAGGTTTAGAGGAGGATTTGAGCCCAGGCATCACTGGCCAGAGCAAGGCAACCGACTCAGGTATGTGTCTAGACGGATATATTGCTAAGTGCCTTGCAGCTGCTTGTGAGGACTCATTGTGAAAGTGCTTCTGGATCAGGCTTAACTACGATAAAGTGATGTAATGTTATCCTGAAGAATCCTATGATGACACTTATGAGCTACAACCATGCTACTAGCTCTGTGAGGCTGCATCTCGGCTCAGTGGCTACGATGTCTAATAAAATGCAGTATGCGTGTGGAAGACGGTTGTGTATGTGTTTTTCAGGGAGGCTCCGGCAGAGGACCCTGCCGAGCATGAAGATGCAGAGGGTCGGGTGGCGCCCATGGCTGCAGGTCAGGCAGCGGTGGAGCGTCTTCAGAGAGCCGCGCAGCAAGAAGACCCCCGTGCCTCCCAGGGACAACCCTCCCCACCTAAAAGACCCTTCAGGACACCGAGCGTGCCATCCCTATGTGCCTTGGCTACCCGCGCAACTGTGCACCTCATGACTGGTGAGAAACCACATCAGTGAGAAGTCGCCTAAATTGATTTCACAAAAATATGTGTTTACTCCCTGTACTCATTCATGTCTCTCTCTCTGTCTCTCTCTCTCTCTCTCTGTGCCTCAGCTCCCAGCATGCAGTACAGCAGCAGTCTGGCGTGCCTGACCCCGGAGCTCGCCGAGCTTCTTCTCAACCACATGTCCCGCGAAAGGCTCCTGCGTCCACGCACCCTGGAGCTCTTCTTCGGCTGCCCATTGCAGAAATTTGTACTTAACTGCTACCCTTACTCCACCAACGAGCTCCTGCGCCAGTTGAGAGCCTTTACGGCACTGAAGCACCTGAGTCTCGTCAACTCGCCTCTCATTACTGGTATGAAATGAATTTTCGGTTCTTTTGCAACAAGTTTGGTCAGTGTCTTGTCTGTGCTTCTTCTCATGAACCTCCTGAACATGTGTTCTGTCCAGACTCGGGTCTGTCAATCCTGTCCAGCCTGGTCAAACTCCAGCACCTCAACCTCGCCTCCTGCAGCAAACTGACTGACTCCTGTCTGCAGCACATCAGAGGTTGGGCTTTCCTCACTCTTACAAACAAGGCTCAGACTGTTGTTATTATAGGAGGATAACACATTATGCAACACCACTTTTACCAGCATTTACAGTTACGTGCAAGAATGTCAGATCCCGACATAAGCTGCTCTAACCTAAGTACTAGTATTTAGCGTCAAATGGAGTTTTGCCTTTATAATTTTGTCACATATTTCTCCATCTCTGTCTTTAAGGTTTGAAGAGTCTCTGTTTCCTGTCCCTGGACCAGACTAAAGTGAGCGATGCGGGGATGGTGCTTTACCTGCAGTCGGCTCCATCCTGTCTCTCTCAGCTTAGCCTGAACCAGACGGCGGTGACGGAAGCCACGTTGGTAGTCCTCCCCAGCTGTGTGCCGCAGCTGCGACTTCTCAGCATCAAGCAGACCAAGGTGCGTCAGCTCTTCTAGCTCAGTGCATGACACTGTTTTGTCTCAGTTAAGCAGCGTAGTTTCTCTCATGACATTTCCTCATCGTGCTGTGTCTTTATTTCCTCAGGTTGAGGACGTCTCAGCCCTGGCACAGCTGCTCAGCCTGCAGACTCTCAACCTGGACGGCACAGGCGTGACAGAGGCGTCGCTCAAATACCTCGCCACCCTGCCTGCCCTGTCGTCCCTCAGTCTGGCAGGAATTCCTGTTGCTGACGGCAATCACGCCCTGCAGATCATCTCAGGTCTGTAAAAAGGAAGGGACACTCAAACACTAGAGGACAAAACGGAATAAAATGGTACAAGTCTGTGTTGAATTGAAGTCTTAGTGACGTTTCTACTTCCCCTCCAGGTCTAAAGTTGACTCACCTCACCCTCCCTGGACGACACTCTGTGAATGACGGCGGGTTGTCGTTCCTGTCTGGTCTGTCTCTGCTCTCAGAGCTGGACTTGACAGACTACACACAAGTCACAGACCAAGGAGTCCAACAGCTCTCCAACATGACAAGGTCACTCACATAACTAAGTGTACAGGTGCATCTTAATAAATTGTAATATCATGGGAAAAGTCCATTTCCAGTAGTTTAAGTCAAACAGCCCCAACCAAGTATTGAGTGCATGTAGATGGACATACTTTTCAGAAGGCCAACTTTTCCATTTGAAAAATGTGTTTATAAATGGGTCTTTTGTAATGCTGCTCTACCTTACCTACTAAACAGCTGTTTGAGTCTGATAACAACAGCCATGTTGACAGGAATATTGTTTCTCCTCTGCAGGTTGAAGAAGCTGTCACTCAGCAACACTCAGGTGACAGATGCAGGACTCCCCTCTCTGCGCCGTCTGCAGGAGCTGCAGGAGCTGTGTTTGGACCGGACAGCAGTCACCAGCCGAGGAGTGGCTGAGCTCATCGTGTGTCTGCCGCACCTGCAGGTGACGTCACTGCTGCTATCTGAGCTGAGCACGGGCGTCATTTTAACCCTTAAAGCAACACTATGTAGTTTCCGAACACGGAGAGCCTAAGTTGCAGCTGGCGCGACCCTGCTCAGACTGCACGATTCATCCTATTAACCGTTTTTCTACCACTTGAATGTGTTTAGAAACATTAAGGCTGAGAAACTACACAGTGTTGCTTTAAAGGGATAGTTCAACATTTTGGCAAGTTGGCCCATTGCCATAATCCCTATAGTCATAGCAGTAGGTTTGTTGCTTTTATTTGTCGGTGCAATTGCAGAGACTGCTTGCAGAAAAACTGCCCCTGACAGGAACGCGCATCAGCGGTTTTACATGAATTTACCTCGAAAACAACTCTGTCTCATAACGTTATGTTATTATCTCATAGCGTGGTGAACGAACCTACTCCTAAGATTATAGGGATTATGGCATTATTATTATTGCCAAAATATTGAACTATCCCTTTAAGTGATGATATTTATGGGTTAAATGAAAAGACACGACATTCATCCCAGAGTTACTGTTATGTTGAAGGATTTTAATGGATCCAGGGGTCTGTTCATTTGATCATAACTGTGATCACAGATCTATATTGCATATGTATTGATGTCGTAATGGTCTGTGTTGTTTAGGTGTTGGGGCTTGCCAGCACTCAGATCGGAGACACGGTAGTGAGGAGGGGTCTGATCCGTTGCAATCAGCTTGTGAAGCTTAATCTCAGCCGCACACGGATCACAGACCACGGTAAGTTGGCACACTCGAACCCACTGACCTTTTCTTTATCTGACTCCAGCTAGACATATACATGAAGTCTTTCGCCTGCTTGAACAAATGTCAACGTGTTTTTGTTTTTTTCCCTCAGGTCTGAAGTTTCTCAAACACATGCATCTGGGTCAGGTGAACCTGGACGGCACCGGTGTCAGCCTGATGGGCATCGCCAGCCTCCTCTCCCTCACCAACATCAGCAGCATTCGCGCCAGCAACACTCGCGTCGTACCCCCCGACGAGGTGTCGGACGAGGAGTGGGAAGCCCAGTGAGCATCGATCCCCTCAGGTGGTCCACGCGTTACCTGCACCTGAGCGCGCCTCCGACTGCTGCTGCCCTCTTCTGGCCCCTGGAACGTGCTGCCACTGGGATCCCCTGGGTACAGCATGACCGAAAACACTCCTTCAACTTGCACTGTTTTCAACTGCAGCTAGTGCCACTAATCCGTCAATCACGCACGCTAAGTTGAAACCTTAAACGAGAGCCTTGTGTTTAACAGTTTGGCCATTTAACGTTTACATATTTAGAGTCAATCAGTATTTACTCGCATACACTGCAGCCCTTTGTCCACCTGACAAACTCTGTAGCTTTAAAGCTTTATGTGCAGCCTTATAGGTTGGAGATAACTGTGTTTCTCCTGGTTGGCACTTTTTGAGTTGACTGGCAGAAATAAAACTTTATGTTGAAAATGTAACATTTAACACAGCATGTATTTTCAGTCTGTAAGAACTAATAGACTGATTTCTCTAGAGATGAAATGACAGCATAATTAACAAATTTGTCAGTTCAACCAAATATGGTTGCTGAAGTTTTGGGGAGATGTGTAGGCAGATAATGTCTTCCACTCATCATTTTGCCCATTAGTATTGGAACTAACTTTGAATTTTCAGCAGTAATAAGTTCATATTGGATTTAATAGAATTAATTGCCAGCTGGAAAAACCACTGGATGTTAATTACAATTAGGTTCAACTTTTGTTTTTCTTTGTTTGAATATTTGATCATGTTTGTACATGCAACCAACACTCTTGCAGGCATGATTGATTTTGAAACCTATACAGATGTTTGAGAGTTGCAAATCTTTAATGTTGGTATTGGGTGAAAATCATGTCTCTGTCAGCCGTGTGATAATAAAAATCTCAATATTCATACAAACACTATGACATAACCTCTGATGGAGAAAAGCAAAAGCTGTCAGCTCATGTTTGAGCTGCTTTACATTTACCCCAAAAGTTCTAGATGCGTTAGCCATTGAATGCATTAATGCCCAGTACATCTCTGTTCCAGTTTCACCTGAATGCAGCTTTTTTTTTTGAAGGACCTTTAAGGAGACTGGCAGATTTATGAGAATTGTTTTTTTTTTAAGTTTGGGAATCACACCTGTATGGATACTAGTTTTCAGAAAGCCACAAGTCACCTAAGAATTTAGTGTCTGTTAATTGCATCCTGGAGATGCATTGGCCTCAGTTAATATTTTGTAAATGGCTTTTGGATTACTTTGTTAGTTTGCCAAGAAATGCCAATATTTTTTTAGGACAGCCATTTTCAGTTACCTGGACAACTGGGAGAGGAGTGTAGAGTGACTGTAATGAGGTAGGAGCTATGCAGCCATGGGGCTCAAATCAGAATCCAAAGCAACTTATCACTTCAAGTTCTGTCCTCTTGTTTACAGAGATGTAAAATAGTTTATTTTCCCTAAAAGCTTTTGATTTGTGGATAAAAACACTGTATTCATTGAGTTTAAAATGAATAAAGTCTTCTCAGTCTAAATATGCTGTTTTTATGTTCTGTTTATTCATTGATACCTTTATTGCATTACATTGTTAAATAAGGCAGAACTGCTTTTACACAGACAAAAAAGTCAACTTTTAAATATCATAAAATATGACCTAAAAGCTGCTGCATACATGTTGGGATAAAACAGAACATTTGGAAAAATAAAACTTTTCTATGAAGACAGCACAATGGAATGCATTCCAAAATGCACTGAGATGCTTCAGGTGTATCAGCCAATCAGAGTGCAGCCTGAGGTGAAGGGAGAGGAGGGGGTTGGGCCGGGTTCAGCATGGTGCAGAACTGTCAAACCGAGATGGAAATACAGTACAACATGTACAAGAGACGTGTCCAATAAGATGCATAAGAGATCGTTTCAGTTCTTGTTGGGGACATTTCCTGCAACGCAAACCCTGCTCGTCCCTTCAGGTGCTTGCAGGACAAAATACATGATGCAAGTAAAGGAGTGGCTCAGAGTGATATTGGTTTAGATGTCATGCGCTTGTTGCTTTTCAATCCTTGTTTTCAAGTGCTCCTTGTATGCCAGGATGTCCCTATTCCACTTGGTGATGGTTTGATTCTCACACACCCAGATCTCCTGAGCCACCTGGAGGAGAGAAGAGTAGCATGGTGTTGTTAGCAACAGAGTTCACGGCATATCTTTGGTTCACAGCTGTTTTTCCAATTAAAAAAATCAATCCTTCAAATGATGCCTACCTGCTGAATGAGCCTGAAGTCGTGGCTAACCAGCATCACGCCGCCATCGAACTCGTTGATGGCTTCTGCTAATGCGTCAATGGTCTCGATATCCAAGTGATTGGTGGGCTCGTCAAGGAACAACATGTGAGGGTTCTGCGAGGCCAGCCAGGCAAAACACACCCGGCACTTCTGGCCATCCGACAGGTTCCTGATTGGACTGACCTGGAGGACATTAAGTGTCGGGTAAGAGACTGGTGCAGACAAAGACAAAAAAGGAAAGACACGGCATCATCCGGAATTTCTTAATCCCACCTGCTGTTTTCCTGTCAGACCGTAGCGACCAATGATCTTTCTCATCTCCTCCTTTTCTTTGATCTCGGGGAAACACTTCATCATGTACTCCAGAGGAGACAGGTCCAGCTCCAGCTGCTCTGTCAGATGCTGTAACATAACACATACAGAGGAGACATTTCATTTTTCCATACAAAACTACTTCAGAAAAACAGTCTGACCAAGGTCTACTGTGCTTATGTTCATGTAAGGTGTTTTAAAGATAAATGTTTGGCATGAAGGGTTGGGGGAAAAAATTAGAGACAGCATTTTACCTGATGATATCTGCCAATCTTGACGTGAGAATTTTTGCGGATCATGCCATCGGTGGGCAGGAGCTACAAAGAGAAAGAGTATTAAACTTTAATATTCTGGAGAGAAAAAAAAAAGCTGGTTCCTGCAGAACACCTGGAAGCTGCACTACACCCACCTCTCCCATCAGCAGCTTCAGCAGCGTGGACTTCCCTGCTCCATTGGGCCCCACCAGGGCAACTCGTGTATCCAAGTCAATACCAAACTCCAGGTCTGTATATATGTGTGGCTACAGGAAACATGAACACATCAGTGAGACTGAGAAATAAATCCATACATCAGTGTGTAGAGTCTGTCCATCCTGCATGATTAACTAGACTCACTGTGTTGTCGCTGTACTTGAAGCTCACGTTCTGAACCATGATAACCGGAGGAGGGATCTTCCCACAGGGAGGAAAATAAAATGACAGAGTCTGTGGGGACAGATGGAAGAATTAGCATAATTACAGTAAATGCATGTGTACCCCGCCCAGTGGGTCAGTTTTGAAACCTCTTTTAGAAGCCCATCAATAACCGACTGTGTTACAGTACCTTGTCATTCACAACTCGTTCAGTCAGGCCTGACGCCACCATCTTCTGCAGTGTCTTCTCTTTGCTCTGTGCCTGTCGTGCCAGTTTGGCAGAGCCGTGACCAAATCTGGCAATGTAATTCTGGAGGAGAGCGACACGACAATGAGACTTGATTCTATGAATAGAATAAACGCATAAAGACTGTAGAAAAATTCAGCCCATGTTCAGCTTAGAATGCAAAAGGAACCAGAGGGTTTTACCCTTTGTTAATTGGTTTTGTGGTAGTTTAGACCAAACATTAGCCACATTAAGAGAATGGCCTTTGCTGCATCTCTACTCTTTCTCTCTTGAATACATTTTTATTAAATTAATTTTCAGTTTCATTTTCATAATTCATTTATTTAGCTTCCCATTACTTGCAGTGAAAGTTTCCCACCACATGGTGTCCCCCATTTACCTTCATGTGTGCTATCTGGTCCTGTTCCCAGTTGAAGCGCTTCATCTGGTTCTCTTCCAGCTCCTCTCTGGTCTTCACATACTGGTCATAGTTACCCTTAAAATAAAAATAGAGTTGCACAGTCATCCAACAGGCAGCTCTGACACAATTAGTAACAGCCAACCCCCGACTTCCTTCTTTAGCGTGATGAGATCACAGGGGGGGCGGACAGAGTCCATTCATGATACTTTTTAAGACATCCCAGGGATGCTAAGGCAGTTTTCCTCTATGGCTCTAAGGCTGCTTAATTAAGTGTTCTTACCGTGTAGTATTTCAGTTTTCTCTGATGTAGGTGGGTGATGTTGGTGCACACACCGTTCAGGAAGTCTTGGGAGTGTGAGATGAGCACAAGGATTCGCTTGAACCTGACAAAGACCCATCAGGTTGATTAATACTCCTCTCCATCCATGTTTGGACCATTTAAGACAAGAAAGTGTGAACTTACGACTTGAGCTCCTCTTCCAACCACACACAAGCATCCAGATCTAAGTGGTTAGTGGGTTCATCCAGCAACAGCATGAAGGGCTTGATGAACAGAGCTCTGCAAAAATAATCGTAATTAATTACAGATGAATTTACTGAAATCTTTTCAAAACATTCCCTGCGATTCTGTAAGAAAACATCTTAATTTGACAGAAAAACGTGAACACTGTGGCCTACATTAAGTTGGTGCAAGACAAAGCTCTGCTGTAAGCACATTTAGCTGCACTTAACTGCACAAAGAAGCTTATACACAATGTCACTGAATGGTGCAATACTAAGTCCTTTGTCTGTACCTGGCCAGAGCAACACGCATCCTCCATCCTCCACTGAAGTCCTTCATTTTCTTCGCCTGCATAGCAGCGGTGAAACCCAAACCGTGGAGGATTCGTGAGGCTCGCACCTCTGCCTTGTCTGCATCCAGCTCCTCCAGACGCTCATACAGCTCCATCAGCTTCTCACACTCAGCTATGCAGGGAAAGAGACAAATGTTTACCAATAGTGACATCAAGTCAATATTTTTCTTTGTTGCATGTCTGTTTGCTTTGAGTTTTGCATTTATTATTACATGGTCTATCACATATAACTCACAGTCCTCATGGGCAAGTCTCTCTGCCTCCTTTTCCAGCATAATCCTCTGTTCATCAACCTCCATAACACACTGCAGAGCCGACTTCTCGCTGGGGGGCATTTCCCGGGTCAAGTGGTAAATATCTATGTGCTCTGGAATAGGAATCTCACGATGCCCAATGGCTGACAACAGCATGGATTTTCCTGGAGAAAGGTAAAAAATAATATTAATAACAATAATATTTGTTGTGGTCTTTGCATACAAGAAATCTCACTCTCGCTTTGGGGATCTGATAAAATTAGCAAATCATAACATCTTCAAGTGACAGTGAGGAATTAACAGTAAAGACAAGTGCTGTTTGTCATATTAAAAGTGCAAGGAAAGACTGAAACACCTTGTTAACATGTATAATGCAACTCTGAATTGTAGATATTACCGACTTTGAATGCCGTGTGCCATGAGGAACCACTTACCTGTGCCATTAAGTCCAATGAGACCATAGCGTCTGCCCGAGTTGAGCTCCAGGCTGGTGTCTGCTAGCAGCTCCTGCCCATGGAAGGTGAGAGACAGACTGCTGATGTGGACATCAGTGCTGTTAGGGTGTGAAGCGAGGACACCTGTCACGGCCCGTGCCTCTGTCTTAGCAAGCTCAAACTCATCCAGCTCCTTGGTCAAACTGACAATATCTGTCAAACCAAAAACACATTTTTGTATATTTGTGAATTCAGATAGAGGTTAATTCAGTTCTTACAGTTCACCACAACCAAACCTAAAAGGGTAATATTTATTCAAAAGATCAGTACTCCTCTCACCATTGCTCTCTGCTCCATTACGCTGGGTCTCTGTCTCTGGTTGTTCACCGTCCCCATTTTCATCGGTTTTCTTGGTGCGCTGACGGGCTTTGGCAGCCTCCTTCTTCTTAGCTGCCTTCTTCTTGGCTAAATCGGATGGCATGGTTGTACAAAGCTACTCGAGTTGGAAAATAAAACGGGGAGAGAAGGCAAATATAGATCAGCTGTTATACTCTCTACGAATATACTAAATAACGTTTAGATTCTCAGTTACTAAGGCATTTCGCAATTCTGTAATCACTCATATTTCATCATTATTAAAAGTACGATTACATGACCAATGGCTTACATAAGGTAGCGTAACAGTTACGAGAAAACTAGCGGCGTCAAAATTGCCGGTGTAATCGATACACAGTTGTTTTTTTTCAAAGGATTAATGTTATTAGAAAAAGGCCTAACACGATCAACGGCACAGCCTGAAGGGATGTGATGATGATGGTGGTGGCAGTGCTAACCGAGACCGCATTTTAGTTCCTTTCAATCCCACCTGCTCTCACGTTGGGCTCTTCACATGATGGAGCCGGGTAGTAAAAACTGTTAGCAGCTAACGCTAACTAATGCCGCTACCGGTAACGGTAAAATGTCACTTTTCAGAGATTGATCGATGACAATACTCAGATAATAAGGTCTGTGGATCGAGTGAGGCTGTCACGTGTGAAAGGCCCAACCATACCATTTTTCTTTTTACAAAGTGCCCGTTGTCTGCGTTAGCCTCGTGGCTAAGCTAACAGCTAAGTACAATTAACAGGCCTGTGCCGCTAAAGCTAACGTGACGCAAGGCCCAACTCGCTACGCCAAGCTCAAAAGACGGCTAATTCGGAGGGTAATAAATATTTTCCGGCTCAATTTTTCTCCCCCACATTGACCTGTCATTATTATCCATTTGAGTGGTAGTTGTCAGGCGACGTTAATGCCCCTCTTACCTGGTTTTAATGTGACTGGTCTCCGGAGCACACCGACGTCTCGTGTCCGCTTTTCGCCGGGTGGATGTAGCCGTTCGACCGTTCGACAAACCGCCAGACGAACCATATATGGGCAAAGAGGGCGGCGAGAATTCCAGAGCCCTCCCCTTCTCGTGGGACTGCAGTAAAACACCGGTTTACTCCCATATTAGTAAAAGACTTAATTTATCAATGGTAAATCGGTGTAATGATGCATTATTGCTAGTTATCACGCCTGGCAATGAAATGAAAGATGGTTTTGTGAGAAAGATACACTGTTAAAACTCTGTGTCAAGTTTACATGCACTTTTTTTTCACATAATCATGGACAGGATGGATGGGGCTTACTACAAATTTAGCTTTACAATTTTTTTTTTTTTAAATCAATCTCAAATGTATTTTCACATACAAACCCGAACACACAATCCATCTTCTGGAGTATTACTAATGGAAGATAAACATTTAAATAATGAGAGAAAACAAAATGTGCAGAGATAACCCAATTAAATAAAACAAATGAAATAGTGCTGCACTAGTTATCCATTAGGATTGCATATGGACCTGTATTGTTCAATAAAACCCTAAAGTGGCAAATAATTGTATAAACATCTGAATGTCAAACAGATGCATAAGTAAAATAAATTAAATATGTTGCTCTTTTATGGCCAAAAATTAGATTGTTAAAGTTTTAGATCTTAATTGCTTTCATTTGTACTCATTTGCTATGAAGTGTTAAACAAAATGCTTGTATTTTTTTTTTAATTTTTCACAGATAACAATTAGATTTTCGGATAGATAGATAGGCCAGGGTTGCCAGATAGTGCGAAAAATATCCCCCACTATACATTTTTCCTTATATGATTAGCGGGAGAAATTACCCACCGGGAGCTGACCCCCACGCTCCCGTCCTGTGCTCGCGCCCCCCTGGGAGAGTGTCCAGGGCGCGACCCCCGGTTGAGAACAACTGTTCTAAAATAACAGGACAAAAAAAAAAGTATTTTATTTTTTACCAGTGCACAGAATACAAATAAATAAATAAATAAATTTTTAAAGCTCATAATGATAAACCAAATCTCCAGTTTTTGGGCGTTAGGGTAATGGGTAATAACGAAATATGTATATTGGGGCGTCAGGGGCCCAACAAAAACAATTTGCCTAAGGACCTTGTCTGAAGTTAATCCGGCCCTGGTCATAAAGATCCATACGGTATTGATACCGGTTGATACAGGCCGCCTACACACACATTATTATGATTATACATATACATTTAAAATTTAATTTTGCAGCTGTAGTCTTGGTTGTTGTGTATTTTGTGTGTTTTTTATATGTAGCACTGACAGGTCCCGTAGTCAGTCAGAGGTGGTGATGCTGCTGCAGCTGCACACAGGCTCAGTCAGTGAAGATGATGAGGCTGCAAACGACGTGAGAGAGAGAGGGACGTTATTTCTACTCTGTGCATGTGGCACTCAAATTTTTTTTTTGAGGAAGTAAAAGAAGCCGAAGAACATGGACGACGTTCATATGCCTCCGCTTGATGGCTTTTTTACCTGCACCACGGAGGAAAAGGGGGATCTACGGCTTCAAGTCAGTGTTGGAGGAGATGAACCGAGAAGCGACAGATCTGCACTAAAACAACGGAGGCGATGCTAACGTGCTAACACGCCAGCTGCTCTTTGATGTCTGTTTCTCCGACACATACTGATGTACTGTTAGGGATATAATTGCTCATTAATCGACATGAAGCTTTAGACTCCTCTCGCTTTTGACTTTGTTCCCTTATTACTGGATAACTACACATTTACAAACTCAAATGTTCAACCTTACCAGGTGACATTTCGTGTCTAGCTACATTAGTTAGCTCACTTTAGTGGAAGTAACTTAGCTATTAGCGTTTACGCTAACGGTTACCGGTAGTCAAAATTAGTCCAGCTAATTAACTTAGCCTTCGCTCAAAAAGATAATGTATGCCCGGAGTATCTGTACACGGTTTACATAACAATGACGGGCACAGCCAGCTTGGCATATTAAACACCAGCACAGTCACATTATAAAACAATGGTGTGCGCTTATTTGCAATTAATTCATCTTTAAAACAGAAAAAACTAGCTCATAACGTTAACTTAGCATCAGGTCTCCCATTAGCTGTATCCAGAGATGAAGCTAAAGATAAAACTGTTGGTGTTTTAATCAAGTTATCTCGGTGGTAACGCTTTTAATATATACTCTTTTACTTGTTAAAAACTTAGTAACGACTGTCTCACCGGATGAGACTGAGGAAAGAAACACTATGTGATGTTAAAATAAGTTTTTGTTGTCAGTGACTACAAGTTATTTTCTTCCAAACACAAGAGCATTGTTGACTAAAATGTGCTAAAAACATAGGGGCAGAAAAGTTCACACGTCTTCAAATGCTCTGTACAGTGTAGGTGGTGAATTTGTTTTCCAGTCCAGCTTCATAAAGTGGAGCTCATTAGTGCCAGACATGCGTCTTTCCTCGTTTTTGGCCCTGTTCAGGCCTGCTTTACCCCTTATCCTCGGGCTGTCTCTGGGATGCAGTCTGAGTCTTTTAATGGTGTCCTGGACGCAAGGGGACACCGACGACTCCTGCAGGGACGAGCTGGGCAATGGGGGGCTCTTTCTGGGCAGAGGAGATGCCCAGAGAGGATCAAGGGATGGAGCTGGAGATGAAGACTTCCAGCCACGTATAGTGCCCTATCACAAAGACCCCAACAAGCCTCACAAGAAAGTCCTCAGGTGAGTGTAGCAGTCATGTCTTTATCACATTTTCCAAACACCACCACCACTCTCCATAATCTAAATAGACCGAGGGGAAATTAAGAACGTTTTGTCAGACTAGTGGGACTAGTTAGACCGATATGTTGTGAACTGATGAAGCCCCTTGGATAAGAGGCGAAACGTCTTCCCTAGACAAATACAAGTCCATTTGCCTTAAGATTCAGTTTGTTGCCCAGAGATAACGATGACCTGGATGAATAAGAATATCCATAGACAAAACTAGAGATTATTTAATTTTAAGAGATTTATATTTGATTATCAATCCTCTTTTTCAATAAAGTTAAACTGCCCTCTAAATTAGAAGTTGTATTGGTGAAATTTGCTTTTGCAAATGTGGAGCAGCTCAGATGTAAAATTGAGGATTTTTTCATTCACAAATTCATAATTCAGTTTCCCACAGCTGTTTATTAACTGGAAAAGCTTATCTTTGAATATTTTTAGAAGCTCATGTTTTTGTCTGTTGCAATCTGTGTTTGTTGTGATAGAAACATCCTGTCGAAATTATTCTGTTTGTGCTTTTTTTCCCCCAACCTCTCCAGAACTCGATATATCCACACTGAACTGGGCATCAGAGAGCGACTCCTGGTGGGTGTACTGACCTCTCGGGCCACCCTGAACACGCTGGCCGTGGCGGTGAACCGCACAGTTGCACACCACTTCCACCGCACCTTTTTCTTCACAGGCCTGCGCTCCCCCAAGGTGCCCCACGGCATGACCGTGATCGCCCACGGCGACGACCGGCCGGTGTGGCTGATGTATGAGACAGTGCGTCACCTCCACCAGCACTACGGTTCAGACTACGACTGGTTCTTCTTAGCCCAGGATGACACTTACATGCAGGCGGATCGTCTGTCTGAGCTGGTGGGCCACCTGAGCGCGGGTCAGGACCTGTATATGGGCCGTGCGGAGGAGTTCATCGGCGGGGAGGAGAAGGCGCGATACTGCCACGGGGGTTACGGCTATCTGCTGTCTCGCAGCCTGCTGGCCCGTCTGCAGCCGCATCTCGACACCTGCCGTAATGACATCCTCAGCGTGAGGCCAGATGAGTGGCTGGGTCGCTGCATTATTGACTACCTGGGTCTCAGCTGTGTGGAGGTGCACCAGGTAAAAAAGAGAGACAGACTAGTACATGAGTATCAATAGAAATATGCATGGAAATTATAAAAATGTAATTTTACGGTTTCATTGATAGAGCATCCTTTTTAACACTTAGTTTCCTTATCTATCTCACAGGAGATGACCTATCGCTACTTTGAACTGGGGAAAAACGCAGATCCAGAGCGTGAAGATAGCATGCAGTTCAAAAATGCCTTCACAGTCCATCCCATATCAGAACCAAATCTCATGTACCGCCTTCACAAACGCTTCAGCCAGATCGAACTGGAGTGGACTTATCAACAGATCCAACAGCTCCAGGTTTGTTACGCTCAGCAGCATTTTTTCACATCGAGTAACAGCTTATCTGATGGGATGACAACCAGTGAGCTGCCAAAGTGATTCATTTTGTGTACACTATTTGTTCTCCTCTCCACCACACCCACATTTTGAACCAATACCGAAATTCCTGACGGATACAATATTTAAACATGGGTGAAAGCCAACGAGAGTGGTTGGGTGTCTTGCTGAGACATGAAATGTTTCATTCCAGTGTCATCTTATCATGACTATGTTGTGCAGGAGAATCCTCATTATGTAGGTAAGGGAACTGGTAATGACAGTTCATTAGAAAGTGCTGACATGCCTTAAAACATAGTTACACCACCAAGCACTCAAATGTGCCACATGTTTAGACTGCACCTTTCACTGGGTCTTTTTCAGCTTTTATAGCACATACGATAAATTCTTGTCCTCTCATCAGATGCAGATCAGTAACCTGAGCGACCGGACACCAGAGGGTAAGGCTGGAGTCACGTGGCCAATAGGAATCAACGCCCCCTTCAAACCCAAAACCCGTTTCGAGGTCATAAACTGGGAGTACTTCACAGAAGAGCACATTTACTCGTGCGTCGACAGCTCGCCGAAGTGTGAGATCAAAGGGGCGGACCGCGCCGACGTCAGCGCAGTCCTGGAGATCGCAGTGGAGCGCCTGAACGAACGTTACCAGCCCCAGCTCCGCTTTCGCAAACGCCGTCTACTCAACGGGTACCGGCGCTTTGACCCCACGCGGGGCATGGAGTACATGCTGGACCTCGCCCTCGAGGCCTACACCCAGAAAGGCCACAGTCAAGTCATTGTAAAACGGGTCAACCTGTTGCGGCCCCTCAGCGCGGTCGAGATCATCCCCATGCCGTACGTGACGGAGGCGACGCGGGTGCAGGTCATCCTCCCCGTCACCGCCCAGGACCAGGACTACGTCAGTAACTTCTTGGACATGTACGTGATGAACACTCTGGACACCCACGACAATGTCTTACTCACGTTCTTGTTCATATACGACCCGTTCGACGCGCAGCGAGTCAGCCAGACCGACGTGTTCGCCGGCATCAAGGCCATGATCGGCGAGGTGGAGAAACGCTACGGGGACGTGAAGATCCCCTGGATCAGCGTGAAGACGGAGGTGCCCTCGCAGGTCAAGCTGATGGACATCATCTCGAAGAAGCATCCGGTGGACACACTCTTCTTCCTGTCCAGCGTGTGGACAGAAATCAACGCGGACTTCCTGAACCGCTGCAGAATGAACGCCATCAGCAACTGGCAGGTCTTCTTCCCCATCCACTTCCAGGAGTACAGCCCGGCCGTCATGTACCGCGACCAGCAGCCCTCTGCCGCCTCCTCCTCCTTCGCCTCGGAGTCGCTGCGTGACGGCCACTTCGACCGCCACGTCTTTGACGAGGCCTGCTTCTACAACGCCGACTACATGACGGCGCGGACCAAGATGGCCGCCGACATCCTGGACAACGAGGAGCTGCTGGAGAGCATGGACGTGTACGACATATTCGTCCGATACTCCGGCTTGCACGTGTTCAGAGCCGTGGAGCCGGCGCTGATCCAGAAGTACGTGCGGCGGGCGTGCAACCCGCGGTTCAGCGAGGACATCTACCACCGCTGCGTCCTCAGCAACCTGGAGGGCCTGGGCTCCCGCTCGCATCTAGCAATGGCTCTGTTTGAGCAGGAGCAGGCCAACAGCACCTAGAGGTCGCCGAGATCCAACCGGGATGACGCGAGAAGCCTCACACACACTGCCGGGATGAACGGATACTGACGCAGAATAATGTGAATTATAATATGGTACATTTACGATCCATACACTGAAATTCTTACACTTGTATTTGGCAGAACGATGACAATTGCTGACACATCAACAAGAGTCGGTGAAGCTCGAAAGTCGTACACCCCAGCTGAAAATCTCCTGTGACTCATGAGTCTGTGTCTTTGAATCTGTCATGTCTAGACCAATTATGAGTCATGAAAGTGTCGTCTCACTTAGCTCCCTGAACGTGGACTACAGACATTCACAGAATATAGATGAGCTGTTGTACTCCTGAGGGTGACGTATACTCACAGGAGCCCAGGAACAATATTTATACTCCCATTAAATATATGATCTTCCATCTTGAAATAATAAATGAACAAAAGCCTTCATTGTAAAGAAATGATTTAAGAAAAAGAAACTTGAGCCATAAGTCTTCTTTGTGAAGATGTTTAAAATGATACTGGAACAAGCTGGAGCCAGTGGCTGCCTTTCCTTTAAGATACATTCTGTTGTTGTTGTTTTTTTTAAAGATGTATTAAAGAGCGATATTTCTGCCGTGAGTCGTTCCTTCATTCATCCTGCCGAGTCTGAGTGTCATTAGACAGAAAGACAACTGTTTATAAGATCTGTGTGTGTGTGTGTGTGTGTGTGTGTGTGTGCAGCATACTTGGACAGTTATTCCTGGAGGTATATGTTATCTGCTTGGCAGAGCTGAAAAAAGGCAATATGGCAGAAAAATCCAGCAGCCACTACTGATGGTGTGCTCATATTGAGAATAATGCGTCTTGTAAGTCTTTCCCAGTTTGCCTCAGAGCTAGACTGCAGAGCCCCGGAGGCAGTGAACAGTTTGTTCCGAAGCGGCCCGGCCCCGCCTCGTCTCCTCACATTAAAGTCAGTGATTCTCCACCCCTGCCTGGGCCTCCCTGGGCTTTTGGCGAGTATTCTGTACACATATGTCTTTGGGGAGAGAAGTGAACCCAGTGCCCAGTGGGAGGGGTCGCGTCTCTACCTTCGCCCAAGGTCCGCCGGTGGTGTGGGTGGTTAACCTTCACAGCGAGATGGTTGAACATGCTGAATGGCTCACTTCACACAGCCTCCTCCTCCTCCTCCTCCTCCTCTAAAGGGGTGAGACAAGCCCCCTCCCCCCACCCACCCACCTCCCAACAAAACTTCCCCATGTGAACAGTGGAGCAGCAGAGTGAAAGAGGCTCTTTCTGAGGTGGGAGCGGGACTGCAGGCAGGCAAGCGCCACAGAAAGGCCTACACCTGCTTCCTTGTGGTGAGGTCAGTGAACAATAAAAAGCCTGTCTGCCACCTCTGACAAACGCTTCACTCAAGCACAAGGATTTAACCCACCAATGGGCCTGAGTGCAAAATCAGCACTGCTAATGCATGAGAGTGCTCTCTTGAAAGAGGCTAATGTGGCAGAGTGCACAATTATTAGCATAATTAGATGCAATTTTAAAAAGCAGCATTGCAACATCAGCTCATAAAGGAGCATCATTTGTGTTTTATTTTATTTATTTATTTTTTATCTCAGTTCAGGTCAAAGATGTGTTTCAACAGCAGAGGGGGAAACACATGAACTACATGACCTCAACCTCTGTCAAAGTTCAGACAGTCTGGCCTAAACACACTACAGACATTAGTTATAACAGCAGTAACAATACTATGACTAAATAAAATAAAACTTGACTGTCCGTCCATGTGAAGCCAAAAATCATGACAAGATAAAAACATGTGTACGTGATGTAACAGGGAAACACATCTGCATTACTTTATGTTTTTAAAAAAAAAAATGTTTATCCATGAGTCATTTCCCTTCACAAGCGAGCGATAAAGAAGGGCTGTTTTGGAGTTGTGGTTTTAACATTTATGCAACTACACGTGATAAAGGGGAGTAACACATTTTGAAGGCCAAAAGTTAAACTAATAAAATTCAGATTAATCCTGAGGGACTTTATTTGGAAAATTACTCATCAAAGTGTTTACTGCAGCAGTACACACACACACACACAGCATTATTTATAAAGTCACATTAGTTATGCAGTAAAAAACACACCTCCCCCCTTTGAGGTTTGTGACTTCATATATTGATGAATGCAGCTGGTTCCACTTTGAGATGACCTTTCCTTACACACCGTGACCTTTCGAAGTGGAGATAAAGGGCAATCAAACCGCCCTAATGCCTCACCTTAATCCCCGTGACATTTACTGTCTATGTATTTCCACAGAATCTTCACTTGAAAATAAAAAATTACAGCTGTCACCATCTCTCTGACTGTGGCAGATTTTTTTTTTTTTTACATCAGTGACAGTGACATTGAAGGACTCCGTTTCCTCCTCTGGACTATTTTAGAATGGAAACATTTATCACATATTCACATCTTATCTTTTAGTTCAGCTGCTAAATGAGAAGCATCCTGCTCTATGTAGCTTGTAGAAGGTCAGTCCAATACGGTTACGTTAATATGCAAATTTTTGCAGCAAAAGCACAAGAAGGTCTCATCGTGTTCCCCACAGAGGGAGTGAAGTTGGTAAAATGTGTTGCTGTGTGTGTGCACAGGAGGCGTCCAAACATAGTGAGTCATAGAAGTGAGAAAAAGACACGTTAGATATCATGGCATTTACAAACTTTGGCAAGCGCTTCTTTATTTACATCCAGGCTGTCTCGCAATGTCACAGCTGTTTTCCCTTTTTTTTTTTTTTTTTTATTCCTCTTCTTGTAGAATTTAATCACCCAAACAAGTTTTTGCTCATTACAGATATACAGTATCATGTATATACTATAATCTTCTTGTCGGTGACCCTCTCACAACAGTGTAAACAGAGAGAAAGAGCAGTTCCTCGCTCTTCAGAAACACATGCAGGGAGTCAGGAGAAACATGTCGACTGTATGTCAAGGTTTTTAGTAACAGCAGATCTGTCTGTCTGTCAGACATTTATGTCAGATCAGACATTCCTGGTACTGAGCTGCTTCTCGCAACTTCTCGTTTCCCCCACAAGAGGGCGATAGTGACTCAGTGACAACAATGTGAATGCCCTGGGCGATACAAAGAAAGAAATCACTCTGGGTCAAACACAGAACTAAGATAACTACCAATGACTAGTTTCTCCTCTAATGAGTGCAGTTAATATAACTTAGTCAGAGTAACAAAAAACACAGTTCAGAAAAAAACCACACCTACAGTTAGTTGCTGGTAGGGCATATCATTTTTGGCAAAAAGAGTTTCCAGAAGGCATTTCAACAAAGGTGATGAGTCCTCTGCTCTTCACACAGACTGCTATGCTAGCTTTTGTATATGTACAACACACACCGTCTCATCAGATGGATTAATTCATGTCCATGGAGCATGCATAGGTCATCGTGAAATCATCCAATCACTTCTTGTGTATGCTGGGATAACAAAGAGGGTCTCACCCAAAGACAAAAAGAGAGTCCCGACAAAAAGTTACAGCACAGTGCAAAGAAACCCCCCCACCCCTCAAAAAAAAGAAAGAAAAAAAAAAGCCTCCAGCTAGAAACTGACTGCTGGGAAACAACAAAAAAACAAAAACAAATCCTCCATCTGAGATTACAAGATATACATACAAGTCGAGTGTCGTTTAAAAAAAAAAAAAAAGAGTGTAAAATGAGATTGGTGCAGATTATATCATGTGTTAACAGCTACTGAGATTGGAAGTGAGGGAGGTCGTTCTTTGTTGCAGCTTCTAGCTCCCACGATAGATACGAGATGGACCGAAAATAAACCAACCCCAACCCAAGATAGTACACAGAGGAACACTAACATTCCTGCTCTACTAATTCAAAACTCATGGAGCTCCCATACTGCACCATGTAACTCGCCCACCCTCATACCCATAATCCCCCTCACCCCCTCCCCAAAACAAACACACACAAATAGTCTGTTGTATACTGTACAGTTGGCCCTCTTAAGGGGAGAGAAAAAAAAACATATTTATTTACATTCACATCTCTAGAAAAGAGAGAAAAAAAAACTTTTTTCTTCATGTAACATAAAAAGTGTAGAAATGGACAAAGATCTCCAAACCTGGGCTCAAGTGGTAATGCAAAAAAAAGCTTTAGAGTTTGTTTTGGGAGAATTTGAGGCCCGGTTACCGCCATAGGAAAACATTTGGGAGTAAACTCTCCCTCAAACTACTTAAATAGTTTGGATGCGTTGAGCCCAAACTGCCAAAAGGACTTCTTTTTTTTTTGCAATTTCATTCGAACCCAGATCAGGATTTTCTTTTGCCCCATTTCTGTTTCAGTGATCATGTTCTCTTCTTCTTGTTGCAACCTTTGGTAACACCTTCAAAACATTAACTGGCAAAAGATACTACACAAGGAAGAGGCAGTGAGCGACTCTGACTGAACAAATCGGTCAACAAGTCTCAACATTTATAGGCATATTTGCATTTTGCTATGATTAAGGGAAGAAAAGCTATCGTTACGACGCTCAACACTTGTTTTTATCCTTCATTAAAACACTATACTCTTGCTAGAAACAGACAAGGAGCTGTTAATATGATAATACTTTAGTTCAGATAGTAACTTAGCTAATACTGTTGTAGGAATTTAAATCACTTCACTGGAGAATCAGACTAAAGTGAGACACATTGGTAGTCGTCCAATCAATCCACTCAAACCTGAAAATGAAGGAAGTCCACACCTCAGGTTTATAGATAGCATCGATTCCCTGCATGCACCCGATGTGTCGCACTCTAATCTCAATTTTGCTGGTGTAATTAATCAGTCTTTTAAAAAAAAATCGAATTGTAACAAATGAAAACACATACACAGTCAATCACGCCTCAAAAAAAAAAAAAAAAACCCAAACATCTGTTTTAAAAAGAGCTGGGACAACATAAAGGATGAGGACTTGTCCAGAGAGCCGTGAGGATCGACTGTGGGTTAACGTCGTGTCCGTCTCTGTGGGAAACAGCAGCAGACTCTCTGAGATGAGGATCCAGAAACACAGCTGAGAGGACGGGGGGGTGGGATGGGGGGGTGGGGGGGTCGCTAGTGACGATATTTACAAAGCAGAGGGCGCTGATGAAGTGAGTCCGAGGATGGATGTGATCCAAGGGCCTCTGAGGGGTCGACCACGCATCTGAATGTATGCGATAAGCGATTGTTGGGGGGGGTGGGGGGTCCTCACAGTCCTGCACAAAACGGAACGAATACGCAGTGGATGCATTTGTGCATTGAGATCTGGCTCCGTACGTGCACATCGCTGCTGTCTTGTGAAAACCTCCTCGCTCCAATTTCTAATTTCCTTTACGAAACATTGGACAAACCTTCAGAATTTAATGTATTCGCCATCACAAAGACTGTTTCTTTTTTCTTTTTTTTAAAGTTACCAACATTTTCAGAGGTATTTTGTTTCAGCAGACTACAGCGAAGGCCTCACACACACACACACACACACACACACACATCCAAACACACACACGCACACACACACGGCTCTGATGCAGAGATTCAGGAGAGCCTTGGTTTAGGTGTTGCGGACAGCTAAGGCCTGTTCCAGCTCCTGTCTCCTCTGCTGAATCTGTTGTATTGGGAGGAGAAGAACATGAATACATCAGCCGAGAGTCGAGACGCAGAACAACAGGATGTTTTTTAGTCACTCAGGTGCCGTTTCCTCACCTTGCAGTAGAAATAGCGGCTCACGGCCTCCTGGGACCATGGCTCGTGGTAAAACGCCGCCCTCCTCTCTTCTTCAGGGTTTCCAACCACATCTGTCATTAACTACAGACAAAGGAGAGAAGGCACAAGCATTGAGACCCCAATCACAGCCACCAATAATGTTATAGCTGATCAAACTCACCATAATCTGGAGGTGGATGTAAAAAACGTCATCACTCATCAAACAAACTTTTTATCAGTTGTATTTTGCATTTTATTTTGCACCCAAACATCAAGAAGATATTCTAGATAACAGCAGCTTTAAAGGTACATTGTGTAGGAATTACTCCCATCTAGCGCTGCGGTTGTATATCGCAAGCAACTCAATAGTATTTTTCATGCTGCATTCACCTGAAATTGGGCAGACGGCAGACGGACGACAGCCGCTGCACGTAACGTGATGAGGCAAAACAAAACACGTGACAATATGTTGTCATGGTGATGTCGTATTGTTTACCTGACCCACGTTTTACCGGCTTTCTCTGGACTTCTGTGATTAAAATGAAATCTGGTTTGTTACCAACGGCCGTCTGCCCGACTGCACGTGAATGCAGCATCAGTGTAACGCTCCATTCCTCCTCACTGCGTTACCGCGGTGACTTTTCACAGACGCCACCTCCACCTGAGGTACAGCTTGCCCGCTCCATGTATATATGAATTATATGAACCGCAAATTCAGAGCTTACCGGAACACTTCAGTTTGTTGATGGGGGGATTACTGATTAATGAAAAACATACTTTTGAACGAAATAATCGATTTTCGTGAATAGATAACAGGAGAAAATACACAATGTCCCTTTAAGGAGTCTAACACTGTGTGTGTGTAAATAGAAGCCGTAGTGTCCAACCTTAAGGTCTCGGCTCTGGGATTTGAGCCAGTCCTGAATGTAGCCCTTGGGATCTCTGGAGAAACTGAGCATGAAGTCCCTCTGGATCTTCAGCTGGTTGATGGACTCGATGGTCTCATGGATCTGAGAGAGGAAGAGCAACACGCTGTACATCAAGGAAAAAAAATACAACTCACATTGCTTCCTATATTCACATAGCTGCAACATCTAAACAACTAAAGCTATTCATGTTCATGTGTCATCTATATATGCTCAGGGCCGTTGCTAGGAATTCTGGGCCCCCTGAAAGAATACTAAAGTGGGCCCCTGCCCCATGACTTTTCCCCTTCTTTCTTAGACTACGTATGTATTATCATTTTTCATTTACTTTGTGTTGATGCTAATGCAGCATTACTATTAGTATTAATCAGGGTCATATGCAGAATAATTCAGTCATACAAAGATTAGACTACTGGGTTTTTTTTGGGGGGGGGCCCTACTGGTCGCTGGGCCCCTAGAATTATCATCACCTTTCTCCCATATACAACGGCCCAGAAATAGAAACCTTACAAACACCAAATACACAACTGCTCAGGGAATGATGCTACAGAAGAAACAAACTGATAAACATATATATTTTTAACCTTTTAATACAGTTATTTCTTAAAATGTAATTCGCCAATAACTGGGGATATATTTTTTCACAGGAAGACATCAATCA
This sequence comes from Trachurus japonicus, assembly GCF_045865225.1. Taxonomy (NCBI): domain Eukaryota; kingdom Metazoa; phylum Chordata; class Actinopteri; order Carangiformes; family Carangidae; genus Trachurus; species Trachurus japonicus. The sequence goes on along the minus strand of NC_140926.1, from coordinate 17,503,223 downwards.
TTCATATATTCTGTCAATGCCTGAATCAATTTTCACCCAATTTCACAGTCAAATGACATTTACTATGCTGACCTCATGACCTACAGCTTGGTTTTATCGAACACCAGCTTTTCTCCACATGTGACTTTTTTTTATCATGCATCTTCCTCTGTACTGTATGTTGCACCTCAGCACCGTGTGTTGATTGCAGTGAAAAAGTGCAGGTAAATCCAATGAAAAAGTGTGTCACACAAACAGGTAAAATTAGCATCTGGGGTTGAATGTATTTCTGAACCACTTTATTTGCCCCTCCCTTCCTTCCTGCTCACCCACAGCAACCTGCCGTCGACAGAAATGTCAGCTGCAGAGTTTAAAATGTGTCTGGGTCAAACATTAATACACTTAAAAACAGCAGGGTGCGAGATCCGCCGTCAGTAAAACAAACGCTTCCCGTGAAGTAATATATGCAATCAAAATGGCTGCTCCCACGAGGCAGCCTGCTTATCACCTCGGCGTGACATGCGGCATCAAAGTAAGAGAGAATCAATTCGCGAGTGTGTGTGTGAGGAGTGCACGTGTGTGTGTGTGTGTGTGTGTGTTTTGCGACGCCGGTGATCTCACCTTGTTGTCGAGCGAGGCGATTTCCTGCTGGTTGGCGGTGGAGAGGAGGAAGCTGCTCATCTGGCTCTTCAGGGGGTCTTCCACCTCCACGTCGATGTCGTAGCAGGCCGTCTTCTTCTGGTCATTGGGGTCCACACTGATGGGGGGAAGAAAAAAAGATGAAAGAGAGTGTAAAGAAAAGAAGAAAATGAGTAATGACTCCAAAGTGTAGGGATGGAATGTAAAAGAAAAAAACCTTTTATGTATAAGTGGCAGTTGGGAAAATAATTACAGAACCTGAGAAGAAACGTTTTAATAAACACAATTACTCCCATGACATCCTTTCACCTTTTGTTCCCTGTAACCACATGGTGCATAACAACAGTTTTGTGTATTTCTGTAACAAAACTTGCAAAAACTTTAATTAGTTTTTGACAGTTCAGTCCTCTGCAGCCACAAACTGTTTACGGTGTCAGCTGGACCGTTGTGGTTTGTTTAACTTTATTTTAGTCTTTCAATGTTCAATTATATCTTAAGTAATGAACATAATTAAAAAACATGAAAAGAAAAATATGATATTTTTTGTCTATTAAAAAGGCTTGAAGAAATATTTTCACAGAGCTGAGGTCGTTGTGAGAAAACAAACCTCTGCGGTTTGACATTTATAGCTCTGTAAATTAAAGCGCTCCTTTCTACAATGCAAGGATAAAAGGTCTCCTCAAAGACGCAATATTCAGCACCAGGGGGACGTGTGCAAAACATACAATTAAAAGAAACGCTTTATAAATGTTTCTTCATACTTCTGTCATCTGTCTGCGTCGTTTGTCTTAGCAAGGCCTTTGCTGAAAAGGAGTTTTCTCTGCTTAGATGAGATCCACGCACAGTAACACAAGAGTCTACCTACCTTCATCTGTTTCCTTAACCACACACCCAAACCCCCCGCTCGTGTTATGTAAAGCGCCTTGGGTATTTTGATTAAGTTAGTATTATTATTATTACCTGATAACATGGTTGATGACGATGGGGTCTGGGGGCAGGAGGAGGTTGGTGAGACGCTGAGGGATCTCAGAGAACTTCAGCCGTGGGCAATCAAATATCTATAGAGAAATTGGAGGAAAAAAAACTGAGTTAAAATGCAAAAAAACCCCAAAACTTACTCATCTGATTTATTAGATTTGATTAAAACCCTTATTGTATGTTTTCTCCCTGGTATTTTCTTTTTCACATGCCACTGGAAATACAGCGCTTGTGTCACATGTCATCTGTGAGCTCCCGCGGTTCAGACATTTTCCATATTGCTCATGTAAGTAAAATATTTCCAGCAACAGTGACATGAATATTTATGCATCTGCGGCGTGATTCGTAGCACACCCTGAGCCCCGTACCTGTTGGAAGTACTTGTCACAGTTGATGTACTCCTTGTCATGGGAGTCCTGCAGCTTGTTGGTCTTGACATACTGCCAGAGGGCCTGGATGATGCAGGAGCGAGTCTGAGTGTGAATACCAAGCAGGCGTGCCAGGCGAGGGTCCAGCTTAAACTGGGGAGGCTGCGGAGAAGATATAATTGCATTTCAACACTTTTTACTACCGCCTACCTCCCAGCGTTTACATCAACTCCATCACATCTGACACCCTTATCATGTTTCCCCCCCCCGGCTTAGAAACGGTTGTCAGGCTTGGAAATGGAGTCTTAAATGCACTATAGTGTTTCTGCGGAGTTATCAGCGACACGAGGCCTGCAGGTTGTCACTACAACAGCTGATTTCATTGCACGGATTAGTCACACAGTCGTAACGGAGGAAGAGAGTCTATTTCTGGGCAGCGGCGTCTGTGGGACCGCCGTGGCGCCCTCACCTGGTAGTCCAGCATCAGCAGCAGAGTGCAGCGCACGCTCACGTCCCCCGGCCTCTTCACCTGGAAGCCGTCCGTCTCCTGGGTGGTGGGCGTGCGATGCCACTGGAAACACAAAAGCACACGACGCTGTTTTTAGTGACGAAGCAGCTCTAACCGAGCCGATCCGAGACTTGAATGGTCTGCATTTCATTTGTTTCACACTTCATTATCAGTTTGTTTCACACGTTGCTCATCAGAGTTGTTTACTAATTCCTGCTTTAAAGGGCCTGAAACCTTTTTTTTTTTTTTTTCAGTCAGCGTCTCACTACAAATGTTGGAGTCTGAAAGTAACACCCTTTTCTGACAAAAGTTGAGCAGTTTTGTGTATTTCATATTTGAGATTTTTTTTTGGATTTGTGTTTTTGTCATGGCTTTTTAAAGATGAGTAGGTCTTGGTCAGTAAACGTCATATAACAACATTTTAGCCCAACCAAAAGGTGTAGACCTGGTGTAGACTGGATGCCACTAAGCGTAAGAACTTATTTTGTGAATTTTCCGCCTTTTTTCGAATTTCTGGCTTTTTTTTGTGTGCAAATTTTAAAAATGCAAATAAGAATGGGTAGATGGAAACCCCAGTGACTAACAACAGATTAACATGTTAGCATGTTAACGTCAGTGGAAAAAAGGAAATGATAGAAATAGAAGCAAAACCAAAGGGTTGCTCTCCGCAGATTAAACAGTAAGTAATGCTAACGTTAGCTCCTTTAACCATTAGATGGTTTGCCAAGAAATTAACCACATTCATAGTCCAATACTTCCAAGACCCAAGGATGTTTTTCATTTTTTACGTTCATTTTGATTATTTCTTAATATTTAATATACTAGAAGAATTCTGAGGCTGAATTGAGCTGGAGAATTGGTAATGTGCAAAAGAAAGTGGACATGAATGCACCTGTGCCTGCTTTGCCTTGATCTCGGCCTGCAGAGTAGAGTCCGTGGTTTGGTGAGAGGCAGATTTCTGAAACTTGCTGTGCACATTGTACCGAGAAAAACCACGATAGCAAAAGGTTTACCATGTGGCCATGAAGCTGAATGTTATCACGCCCAAGATCACACAATCAGCGAGGACGTGAAATTACAGATAAAGCAAAAATACCAGCCGAGCAAAACACAACTATTGCCATAAGATTCACAGTTTCAGCCTTTGTGTTTATATACAGGACCACAGGACCTCCTATGTATCTGACCACACATCTAATTTATGTGTCCATTTTTCTGCTTAGGATCTGAAAAGAAAAGCACTTTAAACACTAACTTGGCATGCAATACAGTGTAATGCTTTCCTTCAACTCTTCAGCTGACTCAGAGCAGATTAAGTACTGATTGTACCTCTGCAGAGAAAAAAATTCTTTTGATGGAAAATCATTCAGAGCAAAGCACCTGAGTGCCTTGCTCAAATATGCTTTTAAAAGAAGGAACCTTGAGAAGTCATAATTTTCACTCTGAAACTGCTAAAGTGTTTTTTTAAGTCAATACATTTTGTGAAGATACAAAGTCAAGGGCAGAGTATGGTTGTTTTTAATAAGGAAGCACTTGTTTGCTCCAGCTCTCACACCTGCATGTTTAAACAACCTTGCAATGCTGAAAATAAAGAGAAATAGAAAAAAATCTCCTTTCTGTTGTTACAAAAAAAATAAAAAATCTATCTATTTTATTATTTTATTTAATCGAATGGGGACAAAAGAACAGGTTAGTTGGGGTGAGTGTTTCAACCAGACATGAGGTAAAAAAAAAAACAATTTTAAGTGAAAGTCGCTGCTGTGCATGATGAGGAGGTCGTCACTGACCCTGACTGCATGGCTGAACAGGCTGATTCACCGATTTGTGCAGCATACAAACTCTTTATTACTAATGGATGCGATCTCAAATGAAAAGCGCTGACCTGCAACGTGACCAATGGGCAAGTTGTGAATGTTTTCTAAAAGGTACAAAGAGATAAAACTAACAATGAGGCTTTAGTGTATCGATTTATCACAGCACGGTGAAATAATGCAAGCAGCAAATAGGCATTAAGACCAGGTTTCAGGCACTTGCTCTTACCTTATTGCAGTTTGCAGCTACTTTATATCATAGCTACAAAAATAGTACTTTTTCCTCTTCTACTTCTACTTCTACAGATGTTACATTTCAGATTAACATTTTCAAAAATGTGCCAAATGGTGAATGTCAGCATTTAGTGTATAGTGTGTTTGTATTGATGACATTTACAGGGAGTGTTTATCCATGTTCGATACAAAAACACTGGTTTTAATGACAGAAGCTGAGATGTCTGCACTCATGTGGTACGAGCAGGTCAGAGGTTGAGTAGATGGTGTGTTTCTGTGTGTGTGTGTGTGTGTGTGTGTGTGTGTGTGTGTGTGTGTGGTTCTTAAACAGAGCCCCTTCCTGTGTGTGCAGGGGGCAGCGGCCATGTTAGGACTGACCTCGACCAGGTGGTTGTCAGGACCGTAAAGGTCTTTGTCCAGCTCGATCACCAGGCTCTTAAAAAACGAAGAGAACTTCTTCTTCTGTTTCCCCGGCTACACAACAGAGACACAGAGATAGTTGTGGTCAGTTAATGTCTAAAATTGAGACGCACACAAAAAGACAAACGCATCAAACACGAAACAGAGCACAAACGCAAACCCTTGTATTCATGTCTTCACTTATAGCAACATTACTAATCAAAAAACCCACAAGAGGCCGAGAGAGATCTTAAAGAAAGTGAGACACTAGACATTCTCAGGGTCCACTTCCTCAGAGCTCAACCAGAAATATTTGTGGTTTGTGAAACCTAAATGCTTCCTACCGCTGTGAAATGACGGCCTTGCCCCGGACTGCTGAGAACATCAGAGTTTTTTGAAGCAAAGCTTACAGCGCAGAAACATAAGTTTCACATAAGATCATTCTGCCTTCCTTGCTGTATTACACTCTCTATAAACACATTTCACACCAGCAATCAATCACTTTAAACTCCGACATGTTTTACTGTCCAACATTGTTCGAGCGCTTCATTAGCGAACGTGACTGCAGGCCAAAAAACTGCCCAGCGCGGCTTTGCGATCAAACAACATCATACTTTCACACTAAATAGGAAGATTATGATGTCAGTAATTTAAATAAACAGCTATTTGCCTCACACTGGGTTCATCTGCCAGAGATGACATAACACTAAACTGTGCAGCAGATCAGTGTCCCAGAAAAAATCTTAAAGTAGTGCATGTAAAAAGCCCATTTTAAACAGCTGGTAGGTACATTTAATAAAGATACATGTGCACTGTGTATGAAAACTCACGTCATCCAGCAACTTCCCCTCCACTCGCAGCTCCCATGATGCAATGCTGCCGTCGGAGTCGTCGGCATCAGGTCTGGCGGGGTTGAAGGTGTTGGATATGTAAAGCCTCAGTTTACGCTTTTGCTGCTGACACAAGGGCATGTAACAATCCACAGTTTAAAGGGACACTCCACAAAGTCATGAGCTGAAACTGACGTGAATCACTTTACAAAACAGGAGAAGTGTGAAGTCAAATCTTTTTTGTTTGTGTTTTTTAATAACCTACAAGCAAACAAAAAAAGGTAAAAAATTAAAACAATGTTCTGTTGGAAGTGTTATGACAGGAGAAAGAAAATGCAAATACGTTTTTTTTATTTATCCAATACAGCCTTTGTCATGCATAGAGGTCAGCCTAACCCATTGTGGGTCATGATGTCTTTTCCTAACCTTCATTGGTCTCTTCAGTGCTTCCTGGATGTCCACGCGTTTGCGCATGATGGTCTGGTCCAGTTTGCGCTCGAACGCCAGCAGATCCATGTAGGCCTGAGACTCAGGGACCAGCTCACGGATCTGCCCAGAGAGGGAGAGGACAATCTGACGTTAAAATCTTTAGATGGACAACCGTAATATCACACTCACAGGATTAAAAAGTCATACATCATCTGAATATCACTAAAGAGCTTAAGCAGATTAGCTTTCTGTCCAGCCTTGGTCCTGGTAGGGGGTCTGCTGCTGTCCTTTTCAAGGACATTTTTACACTTTACATCCAGTTTCCTGTTATTTCCGCTCTTAATAGCTTTAACATCTGATCTTTAAGAATAGACCTTGATGGTAAAGATAAAGCGAGCTAACATCACCTGACAAAATGGCTAACTAGAAGAGAAAAAAGAAACATCTAGTTCATGTGGAGGAAATGCTAACATAAGGCACTATAATGAGCTAAACGTAGGAACCTAATCAGATAAGTTCAGCTAAGTAGTTGATAGATAATTGGAAAAAAAAACCCACAGACTTTGTTACATTAGCTTATTAGTTTGTAGATCTTATCCACTAACTTGGTTAGCTTGTAAGCAGAGCTAATGGCTAATGGGTGAAACCCTACAGTCATGTTTTCACGACCTCGCCATCCCATCTATGTGAAATATTCTCAAAGTCCAGGTGTCTTATTTATATTCATATATTTACTGCTTGTTTAAAGTGTGTGATCGTGTTTTGAATTTGAAATCAAGTTCAGCAGCTTTGAACAAAGTTGTAGCTGCACATCAGGTTGTACTACAGCATCAACAGCAGGTCAGTGGGGAGGTCGATGTTAAACTCAAGGCAGCCTGGTGGCTTAGAGATTCATACTTTACCATTACAACCCCCTCATCAGATTATTCAAATTACTAAAAAAAAAAAAAACTGTGAGAAATTTAATGAGTAATATTAAAAAATCTGTATGAGACTTATTTATTTCCAAATGATTATTTCTCTTTAACTTATAGAAAGGTGCTATAGGTAGAGAAATATCTCTTTACTGCTGCCCAGTCCATCATTAATAGGGTGGACCACAACATCCCGGGGACACTGGGGGATAAAAATGAGATGCAGTGTGTGCAGCCAAACAGCCAGGACTCAGACATTACCATGCTGATGAAAGTCCTCGGAGCTTCGAGGGCTGCTGCTTACCAAACTGCGCACACACACACACACACACACACACACACACACACACACACACACACACACACACACACACACACACACATACACACACACACACACTACAGTTCGTTCCTTCTCCACCCTCCCTCTTCTGTCCTTTTTCATGTTTCTTTCTAAATGGCTGCTTTCATTGTTCCCTCTCATTCCTCCTCTATCTGAATCTCACCGCCTTTCCCCGGGCTGAGGTGCTGAGCAGACGCAAGAGTGTGGCAGACATTCCCTGTCCCTGACTCATTATTGTGGAGTGGCGCCCCATAGCCATGCCATAGTGCTATCTCCCTGTCTGGGTTATGTTAGGGGATAAGACCTGAGCCCAGACACTCGGTGTCCAGACCTCCATAGTTTCAGAGTGAAAGCTTTCTGCGAGCCAGCCAGGACACGGTGAGGTTATGGCGTGGCACGGGGCCAAAAACGGAGAGTCCACGGGATGAAAATCAAACCTCAGTCGACACAGACTCACCTGTGGCAACGTGGCGATTCTGCCGCCTCTTTCGGCTCTACTTGTGGTTTCATCCCTGCCATATCCCGCTGACTATTCCAATTTAAATCAATAAGCCACCATTAAAATAACACAACGAAACCCTAAAAAAGGAACCCTAAAAACCTCCCCGGATCGCTCCCCTCATCCTCGCTCTCCTCATTTGGAAATAGCACATAATCATCTGGCCCTCTGCACCTTCCAAGAACCCCTGACATCAAAAAAGCGGCCAGGATTTATCTGTTCCGCACACAAAAGATAATAACACACACACGCACACGGAATAAGCAGAGCAACAAAGGTAAAAAAAAATATGCAGCCTCACCCTTTGCGGAAGAATCTTGTCTGCCATTTTCCTTCTCTTAGCACTAGAGAGAGGGAGAGAAAGACAGAGAGAAAGAGGAAAAAGAGAGCATGTTACTATGGTGACTGATAGCGTAGCACCCAGGCCATCTGCTAAAATGCTGGGCCATATCCAGCACCCCAGCGTCCCAGCTGTGTGTGTGTGTATGCGTATGTGTGTGTGTGTGTGTGTGTGTGTGTGTGCGCTTATGTGCTCTCTGAAATGCAGCGGTCCACCTGGAGAGCCAGAGCCTCTATCAGCCAAAAAAGTGTCACATCACACATCTCCTGCCTGACATGTATTCACCGCACTTATGCACACACACACACACACACACAAACACACACACACACATTCTGCAGATTCACTGGGGCCGCTGCAGCAGGACACGGATGGTGACAGGATGTGTGTTAAGGAGCTTTTAGGAATGCAGAGTTCCTCCACAGAGGAGAACGTATGTGTGTGTGTGAAGATATTTTCATTCTCAGGCATTTCCTGCTGTGAGAGAGCAACATATGTTTACTGATATACCGTGGTTTTTTTTGTTTGTTTTATACTTACCGAGGAGGGACACAATATAAGACAACCTGTGCCAAGTTGGTGTCTTTGACTGAACTTTTTCTTTCTAGGTGAGTCTGATTTACAAAAGCAACACCACAGCAGCTCACTCCTCTATTCAAATGTCCTTAAATATTTCATCGGCATCTGTGGACACCTGTGATATGTGGAGCATCCATGTAAATTCATGCAAGTGTGCCGATGTCGCTGCCTGCAGAATGACACTGTAAAATGAACAATTATAAAAATAAAAAAAAGGGTCAGAATCACTTATTTTAAGATGATTTTGTCTTGTCTTTCTCATCATAGGGAAAAAAAATCTTGGCTTGTGAGTGATAGGCTACGTCCTCATGGTGGAGCGTTGAATGGTGTAAATAAGCAGAGGAATTTATATCTCAGGGTTTTTTAGATCCTTCTCTGTGCTCCTCTTTTGAAGTATTAACACCTTAATTGAGCTGAACTGTACGGTAATGTTAAGCACATTTATAGTGAATTTCTCAAGGTTCACTGCTTTTATCGAGTCTTTAAACAAAAAAAAAACTGATTTAAAGCAAGAGAAAATATTGGATTCACTGTCACGCCAAGAGTTGAAGATGAGAAGATTGACTGACAACTGACATGTTTGTGCTAAATATAAGGTGTAGCAGCAGAAGGCTATCTTAGGTTAGGCTATCTTGGAAGATGAAAACATCTTGCCAGCTAAGGAAACAATTAACCTTGCACTGTCCAAATGTATACAATGAAATGTTTTACATATATAGCCTACAGTATTTGTCAAACACACACAATTGATGTTGTGCAGTTAAAATACAAGGTGTAATGTAAATCCATGAGCTTTAGAAGTGCTTGTTGGCAGATTCTGCAACAGTTCGACAGAGCTAGGCTAGCTCTTCCCCCTGTTTCCAGTCATTATGCTAAGCTAACTTGCTGGTAGCTATCTATAGCTTCATATGTAACATACATGAGAGATGTATTAATCTTCTGATCTAATTCTTGGTAAGAGAGCAAATAAACACATTCCTCAAAATGTCAGACTGATGATTTAAAGGCTGGGGAGTCTTTTGCTTTCACCTGATCTAGTTGTGTTTGCTTATTGATTTCTTGTTTGATACATTGTGGTGGGTGACAAGGATAACATCTACTGTGACAGGTCATTTTATTGAAATAATAATATATTGTATATAGGCTATTGCAATACAGTGAAAGTGTCTTGTTTGTAATCTGAAGAAGTATCTGAATAGAGGGACTGAGGTGATTATACGTACAGTATATATGGGAAAGAACAATAATGCAATTTTTTTTATCAATATGAGATCTAATAGAAAAATATTAATTTTCAATAGTACTGTGGAAATTCCGACAGGAGTCAGGACCAAACTTTTTTTTTCCCATTAATGTCCTACAATCATGTAGGAGGTTATAGTCCAAAGGGTTTTTTTGAAGGTGATTAACATTGATGACAATAAACTAATCAACAGAACTAGATCAAAAATGAAGAAGCCTCTGATGGCTGGCAACTGTTTTTCTATAACAACTGTTCGTTTAATTTTTTTTATTTCTAGTGTCTCATTGTACAGTATATTTGCCATATCTCCCAATCCGATTCCTCTAAATTTCTGGATATTATATTTGTTTGTAGAAGGGGGTCTTTTTTGCAGTGTGGGGAATTTTTTTTGTATCACAGAGCTCTGCAACGATCTGTGAGGCAGTATGTTACATCAGCATGCCAAATACTGAAACAAGCCTGCTGCAAGGAGAACTGGAAGATCCGGGGGGGGGGGGGGGGTGCAATGCAAAGGAAAACACAAACCTGCATCACAACAATCCGCCATTCTACACTAATTAAAAAGGGTTTCAGATTGGATTCTACTTTAGTTTTATACTATTGCTGCAAAACAACTGTTTCCATCATGCCATGCTCCAGTCCAAAGCATGCACCACTAGAAGTCAACCTCTAGGCCTGTACCTACGATCGGCCAAAACAACTCATTCAGGGAGTGCTGGACCCGAGGTGAAAGGCTAAATAGGCCAGAGTCATCAAACGTAAGAATAGGACATGCAGCAGAATAAACTCCTACTTTGATCCGAGCGTGGGATCTGATTGGGGCTCTCTCATGTCCATCTGCCTCGCCGGCATCTCATTGGCTCCGGGGAATCCGACCGGCTTCCTAAGAATTGGTGAGGATTCGAAGGTTGTCCGATTAGAGTTGTGACGAGACACACACTCAAGTGGCAGCAAGTAGAGGAGTAACACCTGGTAGTTCTGGCTGTTTGTATGTCTGTATGTGTTGGATGTGTGTTAAGTTCAAGGGTCTGTTAGTAGTAGGTGCAACTCAGACAAGGGCAGGCACTGGGATGGTTGTGTAACTGTGTCCATGCACGCACAAAGTGCAGCAGAGAAGGACCTGGGAGGCGTCCTGCTCGTCTGAGGGACACACTCATTCAACAAAGTTTCTCAGTGAACCAAAACAATCATGCTTCACACACATAGACAGACAATACACTGATAATGGACACACTGTGAGCTGGTGGATCACATGGAAAAGGGGGTAGACAAGAAGTGTGCGAGTTTAGCCCTTTGGTTCAGCTCTGAATCCTAGACATGGGTTGAAATGGGTTCTCAAGAGCAGATGAAGACAACATGAACGATACTCACATCTTTTTGAACTTCTCAAAACAATTCTCCATTCTCAAACCAAGTATTTCAACTTCCCAAAACCAGCTCTTGGTCAGAAATTCCAGCTGTGATCAGCACCTTCAACCTTCTGGTCGAGCACCAAGAAAACCAGTTATATTATTGGATAAAAACCTCACAATGTTCCTGGGAAACCTCAAGTGTCCTGGATAACAAATGGTCGTGAGCGGGGAGGAACGGTTTAAGGCTTGACTTCAAGGACTACGAGTGAACAGCAAAAAACCAAGATTCAGAGCTTCATATAATAGAAGATAAATTGAATGAAAACAAAAGATAAAACTGAATATTTTATCCCTATTGTGCAAATGAAAATATATGAGGTGATGGAAGAAGCTGTGTTCTCAAGCGGAAAGCAGAGTAACAGAGCTCCAGCTGGAAATCTTGAAGGCTGATAAGTGAAACAATGGGGTTCATTGTGTTGTTAAATAGCTGTTCAGAAACATTTTTAGAAAAAACTAAAAGAACTAATCTGTTGGTGAAATGCATAACATCAAGAATGAGGTAAGTCTGAGCAAATGACATTAAGTTTGTTGTTTGACTACACACACTGTCGGAATAACTTCCTCATATTACAAAACGGTGACCTTGCAGAACAGTTTTGTAGAAGGTGTTGGAGGAAATGTTCCAAATTATTAACAAATTCTAGCAGCTAAAGAAGTGTTTCACCCTCAGCCCACGGGAGTCTGACAAAGTTCACCAGTAAAAACAAATTGTTTGGCATAAAAACCATCCAAATTTTAGGTGATATGAGAATACTGCAAAAAGACAGTTGGGCCCGTGGCTGCTCTTATTCATTATTTTATTTACTGACCTATCTGCAGGTTATTCTCTCAAATTTTTTGGTTCATAATATGGCAAGAAAATGGCTAATTATATTGAGATTTCCAAAAGCTCAGACTGACTAAAGCAAATATTTGGACATTCAATTTGCTATTATTCAAGACCAAGGATCCAAGAAACTTAGATTTACGAAGCCGGAACCAATACATTTTTTAAAATTTATCTTAAAAATTATTCGTTTGAAAATGTACTTAAATGTAATATTCGTCATGTTATTTCTAATACTTTTCTTTAACTTTAACTTTTGAGTGAACATTGTTATTCATGAGCTCAACCCACTGACTCTTTGTAATTAGCTTTTCAGAATCACTGGCTAAGAGAATCTAAACTTTGAGGTCAGTTGGCAACAGCAAATATCCATACATCCATGATACATCCATCCATCATCTACACCGCTAATCCCTGCAGGGTTGGACGGAGGCTGGAACTCATCCCAGCTGACACAGAGCGAGGCTGGTGTACACCCAGAACAGGTCATCAGTCTATCGCAGGGCCGCCGACACACTGAGATGAACAAGCTCACACACTCACATTCACACCTACACTGCAAAAACTCTAAATCTTACAAGAATATTTGTCGTATTTCTAGTCAAAATGTCACTTCTAGTCAAAACAAATCAAATTATACTCAGAATAAGACTCGTCACATAAAAAATGTGCTTGTTTTTAGACACTTTTTACTTCTTTCAAGCATATTTTCACTTGAAATAAGTAGAAAAATCTGATAATGGAGTAAGTTTTTCTTTCTTATTACAAGCACAAAAACTTGCTTTCACTGGCAGATTTTTCTACTTATTTCAAGTGAATATTTGTTTGAAACAAGTGAAAATGATAAAAACAAGTTAATTTTTAGGTGATGAGTCTTATTTTAAAGCAGAAGTAAGTGGTCCGGTCGTTTTCGCTAAATGCTGCGTTCCAGGCAGGCTTTTGAAACCGTAAATTACAGCTTCAAGTCACAACTTACGACTTTGTAGCGTTCCAGGCAACCCACTCGTGTTTTTCCGACCTGTTTTACCGGTGAAAGTCACTATAACGGCCACTCGTAACTTCCGACCGGTGAACTCGTACCAGATCGAACTGGTACCACTTCACGGTCGGAAAAATACGAGTTTCCTTGAACGCACCATAACAGTCCTCGTCGCTACGTCACCACATTCATGGCGTCCCTTGGCTGCACACACAGCCCTGCATGCCGTTCTCTCTCCTCATTGGATAAAAACTGTAGGATACGATAAATGTTTTCTCTTCGGCTCAGAGCAGAGCAGAGGGACTGACAGACCCGTGTTTCAGACCAAACACTCTATGTAAGTGATTGCTGTCGGAAGATAGAACTATTTAAGACTTATATTAACACAAATATATCACTTACTTCTGCTTTAAGTGGAAAGAGATTAGTTTTGACTAGAAATTATACATTTTGACAAGAAATAAGACAAATATTCTTGGAAAGATTTTGAGTTTTTACAGTGTACGGACAATTTAGAGTCGCCAATCGACCTAGTGTGTGTAATTTTTTGTTTTGTTTTTTACTGTGGGAGGAAGCTGGAGATCCCGGAGGGAACCCACACAGGCACAGGGAGAAAATACAAACTCCACCCATCAAACCCAGAACCTTCTTGCTTAGACCACATTGATTATGTGTTCTATGAACATTAGACATAATTATGTTATTAAGTTATGTAACTTCACATAAGACTCTAGATATTAACCTTGTTCTCTGGTGTCCTGTGTATTAGTTATATGCTGTACATAAATGTAAAGCTAGAGAGAATGTTTCTCCACAAAACATGTGATAAGACAAATTATGTCTCAGATGCTAGATTGAGTCTTTATACTACTTTATGCAAAGCAAATGGGAATTAAAGCCTATTTTTAGCTGCAGCTTTGCATAGGGCAGCGTGTAGCTGGGACCATAAGGTCTCAATGACACTGCAAGCACAGGTGGTTCGCCCTCAGCTGGCAGCAGTGTGAGCTCTGAGCTGGACGGAGGAGCTGGAGCATCAAACTTGTTTTTGCCAAAGGACGGACGGACACACACACACACGCGCGTGCTCACAAAGCAACAGAGAGCGAAAGAGACAGAGACACCTGGACGGTCGGGTCACCCTGGACCATTGATCAGAGGCTGCGCGGCCGGCCAGCCGGGCCGCTCTGGGGGTTGAGGCACCGTCGCAGGACAACATTTCCCATGACCTGTTCGACGAGCCTGCTTAATTGTAAGTGGATCAATTGCGCTGCAGATACTGAGAGGGTGAAACAGAGAGAGACAGAGGTCCACCGAGTATGCGTATTGATCGCCTTTCTAATGACCATACCTGCTACACACTCGTCTTCTTACAGACATCAATCTCCTTATAGACGTGTGTGTGTGTGTGTGTGTGTGTGTGTGTGTGAGTGCGTGTGCCCAGTATACTGATGTTCAGATCTTTTGTTTGGTTGAATAGCTGACAATAAACAGCGTAACAATCCGCCAAAGCACGCGCCGGAGTCTGAATGTCTGCAGACAGCTGTGTGGACGGACGCCACACGGATATGACAGATTAAGCAGGAGACTCTGAAGACACATAGAGACGGGACAGACAGACAGGGAACACTCAGTCATGGCAGTGATTGGGATGATCAGAGCGGATGCAGAGAGTGAGCAGAAAGTGGAGCGATGGGAGAGAGGCGGGGTGCACGCTGGAAAGCTGCAAACAAAAACTGAAATGAAAGCTGAAAGGAGACACACAAAGGTCATGGTTTCACTTCTCATCAGACTAATTTTTTCGAGATCAGAAATCAAAAACACTTTTTTTTTTTAGCAAAGTATGAAACGGAGTATCGAAATGTTGCTCACAGGTAAATCTGCTGGGCAAGTGATAAACATTTTAATTATTGATTCATTTATTCTTTTGTTTTAAGAATTCATGATTGTTTCATCTACGCAGTGTCAAAAATAACTAGCGATGGCTCGTGGTGGTGTTTTTCAATGTCGTGTTTTTGTCTGTGGTACTAGTCCAACTCTGAAAAATATGTTCCATTTACACAAAGAAAAGAGAAAAGCAGCAAATCCTCCAATTTGAGAGGCTGGAAACAACTGGATGGCAACAGCTGGGTGTTGGTTAGTTCACCACTTCAGACTGAAATATCTTAACAACTGCTCGATGAGTTGCCATGAAATTTCCCACGGACGTTCAATCGTCCCTTTAGGGTCGATTGCAATCACTGGATCCTTTCATGTTTCATCTAACACGGGTGTCAAACATGCGGCCCGCGGGCCAAAACCGGCCTGGCAGAGGGTCCAATCCGGCCCTCAGGATGATTTTATCAAGTGTGAAAATTTGAAATTGCACATATTTTTATCAAGAAATTTCAGGTTGTTCATAATATGTTTGTAAAAGGATAGTTCATTAACTGTAAACATATTAATAATGTATTAAAAAAGTTTTAAAAAATCAAAGTTCTTTTTATTTATAGGCTATTAATGCTATAATTTCACTGGTCCGGCCCACTTCAGATCAAATTGTGCTGTTTGTGGCCCCTGAACTAAATATAGTTTGACACCCCTGATCTAACACCATCATCAGATCAAAATCTTGTCTTAACCAACTAGCATTCCTATACAAGTCCCTTTTTACTTTGTCTTCACTTCTAATGAGCAAATATTACCTAACGTGCTATATTGAAAGAGTGAATTTGCTAAAAAAACGCATAACCGTTAGCATTTAGCTATTAAGTCTGCAAGTGTAAACTCTCAGTGTTGCTGACTGATAAGTCACATTTTTGCTGCTGACAACTGACTGATCATTTATTGAAACTGTCACTGTCACTTAATTATATTTCATAAGTGGGGCTGTATGTTGTGTTGTGTGCAAATATACATGAGTTGCTAGAAGCCGTTTCCGTGATTAACATTAAGACGAACTTTTAAAATGCAGAGTCGTCAATAGCATCTTAACGCAAGCAAATGAAAAATGATCAATACGGAGCCTTCAGTCAGGATGTGTCTCATCAAAGATGGCATAAAAATTTTGACACATTGCTGCTGTTATCAAAACAAACTGCTAAGATTTCATGCCAGAGCTATTCATAGCGCTCACACATGATTCAAGGCCAATTCCATATTTCTATAAAATGTGACCAGAGTCAGATTTTGCTGTCGATCCAGACTGGAGACTGGATGACTGGATGAGAGTGTAACCACAGCTGTTGGTGTCTACGTCATCTCTACGATCACAGACAGACAGGGACACGCCAGGAGCTGATTTGATGCAAGCCATGCAGTATTTAGTTGCCAGTGGGTGGAGGGTCAGCGCTGGATCCACACTCACTTTCTGGCCCGGTTCTGGACGGCCTGCTGCTGCTGCTGCTGCTGTTGCTGCTGCTGCTGCTGGACCTGCTGGGAGGGGGCCGGCCTCTTGCGGCTGGGCTCCATCACCGGGGAGGGCAGGCCGGGCCGCACCGCCGGGCTGCCTCCGTACGGCGGGCCGGGGGGGCCCATGGGAGCTCCCTGGTGGGGCATCCTCGCTCCAGACGGCATGCCAGGACGCTGGGAGGAAAACCAGAAAGAGACAAGGGATGGGGAGGGAGAGGAGAGGAGAGGGGGGTCACATGTATGTTGACAACATCCTCTGCTCAGTGTTCTGATTATTTATAATCACAAATTAGAGTCTAAAAATACAACAAAGGAAACATTAGATCAGACGTAACTCTTTTTCATTTCACTCTGGTGGATTTGAGGGAGACTGGGGAGGGTTTTTTTTTTGGTAAACACACCCATCTTGTCAATAAAAAAATCATGAAGTGGAGCTGCAACAAAGAATGTCTCACCATCTCCTAAATCCAGACCCTCACAGATACAGTATTTCTCATTCAAAATGAAATCCTGCTCTGATTTTACAAAGTCATCCTGAAAAACATCTGCTTCAAATGCAAACAGGAAACTCTCCACGTTACACGTCCCACCTTCCCCCCCTACCTTTTGTAACCCGTCCAGCAATCACACAACAGCTGGGCTGGTAAACAAGATTACGCTTTTGCGCAATGCCGTGACGTCAATTTACACGATTTCTGTTTTCAAATGTTTTTCTGATGTTTCGAACGTCCTGCGAAAGCCTTAAATGGAGCGAGGTCCGGCGTGTGATTTGTCATGTTCGACAGTGACATTAGAGAGGAACAAGAAATATGCAGCTCGTATTTTAGGCCACTTTTCAGTCTGGGAGAGATAGTGTTTGATGCAGGCATTTGATATGGGCAGGACCCCAAATCATTTGAAGAATCAACTGATACCGTCTTATTTTGTCATGTTTAAAAGATACAAACAGTAATTTCCGGAAAATAAAATAAACCAGAGCAGCTGTGCCCAGAACAAGCAGAAATGCTGAGTTTCTGGCTTCTTCCCTCATCGCCTTTAAACAAGAATCAGCTTTCTGAAAAACAGACTCAATGAAGATTTTTCACAGCATGCAAACTCCATCTCACTCACACACACACTCACACACACACACACACACCCCTAAACAATGCAAACAGTGTCAGAAGCCACGGTCCCACACTCCCATCTTGACGCCTGGGAACAACTGGTGGGCTCTCACCTGTGCTTGTCACTCCCATGGCAACAGCTGCCTCCCGCCTCAGTTTATTGTCTGAAAACCAGGGGAGGGGTTTGTGTGTGATAGAAAGAAATCCTTTCACGTTATCCACAGCACAGACCTCCCACCAGAAAGCTACACACCTCATCAGAGGGGGTTACCACCACTATAGCCCTCAAATTCAAATGTAATGACTTGAAATGGTGGAAGAAGGAAACAGATCCTTTTACTTAAAGTAGAAATGCACTGTAAAAAAAAATACGTATTAAGTATTTTAACAGGGTTACAGGGTTAACTCAAACAATGCAAAAACATAACACAATTGAAAAATAGATTAAAACATAGTATGATAGAAACATAAACAGGATTGAATAACTGGGTGTTGATTGCAACTGTAATGCTGTTAAATTATTTATTTATTTTATTTTTTTGGCTACACTTGTTAATTATTGGATAATTATTTTTTTCTATGACTCTGATTGCAAGTGTAATACTGTTTAATTATCTATTTATTTTATTTTTGGCTACATTTGTTCATTATTGGATACTTGTTTCTTTCTATGACTCTGAAATCAAGAAGAGCTCTAATATAATGGAAAATTGAATTAAAGTAGGCATCTATAAGCTAGATAGCTACACGGTCTACACCATTTCGATCTATTTATGAACTAGTTGAACGAATGATGGTATCATGGAAGGTTGACTGACTGTGATTGATGCTCAACTGTAAATAATTTTGTGTTAAAGAGTAAACTACTACTACTAAAAAAAACTGGTACAAGCAGGAAAATGTACTTAAAGTGCTGAGGGCAAAGTACTACAGCAGTTCGGCTCCTGATAGCGTTACTGTTATGATCTAAGGCAGTATATTATTGGATTTTTAGTACATTACCATGTTAAGATAGCTACATGGCTAGCTACAAAGTGCTTCCCTGCACTCCTGTCTCCTCAACAACAACAGATACAGTAGCTCGTCCTCATATCAGCTGCAAACACAAACCTACAGCTCAGCTCAGTCTTCGTTCTCATGCATGTCACACGCATGTCACGGCTCCAGACATCACTTATAACATCTATTATCAACCAATGTTGATTTTGTATTGTAATTCCTCAAAATGTACTGAATTAACTCCATACATTACGCAGCTCTTTTTTTCCCTTCTTTTTTTATATTATGCTTATGTGCTGCATATTCTTGCATAATTTTGCATGTAATCAAATTATAGCCAAATTAAGTTGGGGAACCTGAGGGATAAGAGTGAGTGGGGGGAATCTGATTAGGGGCAAATGACTTGCTCTTGACCTGGGGCTCGCTTCTGAGTAAATCCGCCCCTGACTGTTAGTGGTTTAATATGAATGCACCATATTTCATAAGCTAGATCACAGGTTTTCTGTATAAAAAGTAGAAGATCTGTCAGAAATAAATGTAGGAAAGTAAAAAGAATCTGCTTCCTCTGAAATGCAGAATAGTGCTTGGATAGATGTATTGAAATTACTCCAGTGAAAATTATTTTACAAAATCAAATTTATGTGGTTGTTAAAAATCTTTTTTATTAAGCATCACCATGCAAAGAGGACTTAGTCTCAGTCCAAACTGGCACAGAAACTGCCAACATTTGGTAACAGAATGGGTAAATGTTGGAGTGAGAGAACAGCTGAAAGATACAAATTTAGGAGTTTCAACGTTCTCCCAGCATTTCACGCTGTTTGTCACCTATAAGTGTGGAATACACAGCGCGCACACACACACATACACACATATCGAATGTGATCTTTAGACCCTCCACAAACACACAAAAAAAGCAGAGATCGAACAAACAAAGACCGAGGTAACAAACAACACTGAAGGCACACTTAAAAAAAATAAAGTAAAGATATTAAATCGCATCCAAAAGTAAATGTGTGTATTCTATTCACGTGGAGAGAAAAAATTATAACAGCATGCAACAGGCTCAGAGTGATATTATGTGCCCTTTGAAATGGTGACCAAGCACAGATCCTGTGATAAGGAGGCCGAGCAGGCGCTGCTGTCACTCTAGCTGGGAGATTATTTGTGGGGGGAGGGGGCACCGGGGGTCAAAGCAACTGAGAAGGGTCTCCAAATGGGATAGGATAAAACAACATATGGTCAGGGGCCTCCAGCCTGAATGTGGTCACCTTATGGAGTCTTAAGAGAAGAGACCCCCGGCCCCTTCTTTTTCTGCCTGTGTCCCACCGCAGCCGGACGACAAGCACCCAAACAGACCTCAGATCAGACCTCAGACCCACCCAGACAGACATCGTTCCTGTTACAGCCGGCTGTCTGGAGAATTTAAGCTTCCCTGATAACAGATACAGAGAGCCATAGCTGGATAATGTGTAAGATGAATTTCCCCTAAATCCACACTCACAATGAGCGGTACTCTATAATCTGACCTGCTGAACCGACTCCAACGCTCTGCCCGGAGCTCTGCCAGCCAGCCAGCCAGCCAGCCAGCCAGCAATCGAATCTGCCATGTGGATGGATATCTGAGAAGTGTGTTGGCATCTCGGGGAAGGCTGGAGGGATTTGAAGAGGCCAAACTTACCCACACTGTACTAAACATATGAATCTGTGGGTTGTAACATGGATGGTTCCTTCTATGGCTTCGATTGGCACCCTGAAATCTATTAAAAACTGGATGAGGTTCCTCATGCGGGACATGACTCATTCTTTCAGGGCCTCAGACGGAAGATCACTTTCATTATCGATTATGTTGTGTATTCTATCAAGTGTCGGGAAAAGGAGACACATGTCAATCATTTTAAAAAGATATTCAGACCAAGTCGTCTTGATAATCAACAGTGTATTATCTAATTAAAGATACATTTATCAAGAATTAGTTTTAGTATTCCCTCCTGACATCATAATTAACTATTTATTTTAAGTCATTCATCACTCTTAATATGAATTTGCTATTTTTTTTTTTTTTTTATAAAATAAAATTGAACATTTTGAGTTTTGGACAGTAGTTGGAACAAATCAAGACATTTGAAAAAACACTATGGATTCTGGGACCCTGGGAGGAGCGTTGTCTTCCAGTGGTTTATATGGATTTATAGGATAAAATAATGATTTGATGAATTGAGAAAAATAATTGGCAGGTTGTGCTGAGGTGGAGCCAGAAATCCGCCTGGCCGGACGCCATGCATCAGAGAAAAGAGGGGAATGGGGATGTTTTGTTTTCGGGGTAATTTGGGTGAAGTGAACCCTCTAAGAAAGAAACAGTCCCAGACAAACCCAGATGTGAGCGAGCTTGTGGGTGAGGTTTAGGTTCAAAGGTTCTATCGCACACTTACACAAACACACTCAGAAGATGAAAAAGCTACAGTGCGTCGTCGTTGTATTATGTTTTTGGCTTATCGGGGTTTCCCATGCGGAGCGCTGGAAGGCTTTTCTCATCACCGTGGCCGTCTCTGACCTCCAAACACACACACATGCACACACACATACAAGGCAGAGAAGTAAGGGGGGGGGTAATGCAGATAATGAGAGAGAAAGAGGAAGAGACCTGAGCCAGGCCTTCAGCCCACCCATCAGCCCCCAGAACCAAACTCTCCCCCCACAACACACACTCACTGCCGCTTTGAAGCTGCAACGGCCCGACCTCCGGTAGCCGCAACAATGTGCATGCATTTACTGTATTTATGTTGTGTATGAGTGTGTGTGTGTGTGTGTGTGTGTGTGGTAATGCATCTGCACGTGTGTCTAGAAAGTTGCTCTGCTTCAGTCAGCCACGAGGGGAAAGGAAACGTCATCCCTCGCCACAAGCTAACAAACTGCGCCAAATCATCCCCATATCCCATACTATAAATATTTCTCAATTCTGCAGTATACACAACCGGGAACCTGCCGCAACTATTCTAACAAGACTTTTCCATCTTAAAAATGTGGGGGAGAGACGGTGGAAAGAGGAGAGGCACGCATGAGAGAAAATAAGCAGAGGGAAATATTTGGCTTGGAGCAGCCAGAGCCTCATCAAGGTTAATTGGTCTGTTGAGAGGACACACTCATCTGGCTCATCAATCACCTGCTCCATTGTATCCCAAACTCTGTGTGTGTGTGTGTGTGTAAGTGTGTGTGTAGGACCTCAGCACCAAAGCTCCTGTCATAGAGACAATACCTCATCTTGTTTCAGTGTATAAATCTACCTGGTGCCACTACGTCCGACATCAGCGCTGATTAAAATGGACTTATGTCAAAAACCCAGAGCTCCCACAAGAAAAAAGAAAAGAAGGAAGCTGAAAAAAACCAAAAAAAAAAGAACAAATACCACAAAATATTTTTTGACCTTCACAAACGTACTGGAGGATCAAGAAGTTTCAGGATCAGGGGAAAGGTGAAATTCAGCGGTTGATTGGTTTACTATAGAAAAGTGGCCATTAGATCCTGAAAAACCCAAACTCACTCATCTAACCAGCTTGTTTCATCCAAATTATCCAAAATATTCAGCGAGGGACCGAACAAAACTGAGAAAACCAACAAATCATCACATCTGAGAGGACACAACCACTAACGGCTCAAACAAGGAGTTCAGCATTTAATGAATTATTGAAATAGTTTGAATGCGCAATTAATCAGCAAACTGTTTCAGCTCTGGAAGAACTTTCCAGATCCGCACCAGCAGCGACCGGCGAGTTTGTCTCAGTTCTTCTCAGTTTTAGTTCTCCAGTTCCTCTACAGATCATTTAGATGTGAAGGACCCTGGTGTCCTTGGGATTTTAGGTGCAGATGTGGACCGCGAGCCAAAAACCAATAATTCTTTATCACTGGTTCAATTTAAAAAAAATAAATGCTCCCTGAATATACAGTTATTCAAATGAAACTGTCTGAGAGGAAATGATTCTTCAGCTGAGCAAATAAATAAACAGCACAAAGTCTGTCTGACCTTCTCAGCGTGCTGGAGGATTAAGAAGCGATGCCAGGTTTTAGTAGAGGTGTAAAAGGCAGAGGTAGAATATACACGTTATCTTCAGAGTCAGATAGATAGACAACAATCTCTGTGCTATATGATTATATCACATGCTTGTAATTACTACTTAATGCTCCAGTCTTTTTTGTTTTCATCCTGTGTTTGACTTCTTTTTGGCCAAAGGGGTTTAAAGACCTGAACTGTATCGTCCTGGGTTCAAGTCTGGCCTTGACTTTTGTTGTTGCAAGTTGTTCCCCATCTCTGTTTCCCCTCATTTCCTGCCACCGCTCCACTGCCAGCTAGCTCTCTGATAAAAATGCCCCACAGTGTACTTGAGAATCACTGAATCATTGAATCAGATGATTTGGATTGTTCAAGCAAAACCTGATTAAAACACATTTTTCTTATCCAGTTTCTCCAGTGACTATTTGTCTTTTGTGCTTCATTTTAAATTGAATGTCTTTGGTGTTTTTATGTTTTACACAAAACGAGGTGTTTGAAGATGTCCAGCTCTTTTTTCACACTGAACAACATGATGCAGAATTTAAAAAACATTCAATGTGAGAGGGGATAGTTGAACTTCAGGGGTCACAGGGAGATGTGTCTCTTTGATTTAAGGTTTTTTGAAACACTGGAACTTGTGTCAATGTCAAAGTCACATCTGCTAAAAACTTTCAAGTGTCACTTGTTCAGACTTTTTCTTTTTAATTCATTCAGCTCAGCGACCAAAACAAACCACTACTGTGCTCCGTGTCCTGTCATTAATGTGCAGCGTGGGGCTTATGGTAACAGTTGCCTAACCTCTAACCGTGGGCAACACTTGACTTGACATTTCATGCTAGCTCCACATGAATGGGCCGATTGTTCTGCCTTGATTTCCAGGATTACTCGACTCGTCTTGCCTCGGCTCCGTCCGTCCGTCTAGCGATATACTACTATGTCCGTTTTGTCTTGTGACCTTACAGGTTCAAATCCTTCCACCCGAGCTATAACACGCCGCCCCTGGAAGGCTTTTACTCCGGCTGTGTTGTTATGAGTGGACTCGTCATCCGCCCCCCCCCCCACCCCCTAACCCTCCCCACACACATACACACTCCTCTGTCTGTGACTCCCAGGGAAGCATGCTCAGTGTGCTCTGCTGTTAGCCAAAGGGGGAGCTGGCTGCTTTCTGCTGCTGCTGCTGCTTAGCTCCTATTTCTACAATTATCCTTTTTTTTCTTTATCTGTGTGTGTCTCTCTCTCTCTCTCTCTCTCTCTCTCTCTCTCTCTGTGTGTGTGTGTGTTAGAAATCCTCCCCATCCTTCTCCTGCCTCAGCTCCATCCATCCATGCTGCTCTACTTCTTGTTCTTGCTCAAGCCGTCTCCTAACAGGCTGGGATCCAGGGGGCTGGAAATAACCTTCACATGGCCAAGCTTTACCCAGCTATCTCTCACACACAGACCGCTGCTGCTGCTGCTGCTGCTGCTGCTGCGCCGACTCATGCACACACACACATATATATACACACACACACACACACACACACACACGCGGGGACGCACACACACACAGATGCATGCCAGAGCCCCAGCTCCTTTCACGGGAATGACGGACAGCGCCACTCACCACTCCATGGACCAGGAACTCAAACAGTTTGCTCTTGGTGGCTTTCCTGGCTCCCCCCGCCGTCTCCTCCGTAGCCATTTGCTCAGTCCCCTCCGTTCACCCTGCTATGTCTCCCCTTCTCCTTCTTTTGTCTTTCCCTCTCCCTTCACCCAGCCTCCTGTTCCCCTCCCCTGCTCCACTTTCCTTCTCTTTGTGCTCTCCTTTTCAGCACTGCCTGTCCCTGACTCTCCTTCTCTCTCTCTCTCTCTCCCTCTCTCTCTCTCTCTCTCTCTCTCTCTTCCCTCCCTCTCCCTCTGTTTTGAACGTGCAGCAGCCCTGCCGAGTCGCTCACTGTGTCTAGCTCACTTTTTTTTTAGTTGAGCTGCCTTTCAGGAGCCCGGCACGTCCCTTGGAGGTGGTGGTGGTGGTGGTGGTGTTGTGGGGAGGGGAGGGGAGGGGAGAGGAGGAGGGGAGGGTAAGGGGGGTGGGGTTGGGGGGTGGTTGAGCCGAGCCGAGCCGTGCGGGGGTCTGGCAGGGGGGTTTCAGCCAGCCCACCCTTGCTGCTCCCCCGCACAGCTGTTGCATTCCATTGGTAGATAAGGGCATGCGGCGGCGCGGAGAGG
This sequence comes from Trachurus japonicus, assembly GCF_045865225.1. Lineage (NCBI taxonomy): Eukaryota > Metazoa > Chordata > Actinopteri > Carangiformes > Carangidae > Trachurus > Trachurus japonicus. The sequence continues at coordinate 17,478,171 of NC_140926.1, read as the reverse complement.
AGAGGAGAGGAGAGGAGAGGAGAGGCTGCCGTTTGGTCTGACTGGCTGGACGGACGGGGGGCTGGGGGGGGCTGGGGGGGGGTTAGACTCAGTTAGCCATTCCTCTAGTGCAGCTTCCCCCTGCTGACCAACCCAGAGGCCATGGTCAGCACACACACACACACACACACACACACACACACACAGAGCTCAGAGTTTGGACTCATTCTCCAAAAATGACATTGGGCTCTTAAAGGGACCACGCTGCATATCATTAACAGCATGTGTACCCGGCTGTGTATGATGGGAGTTATGACGTGGTGGATGATGATGATGATGGTGATGATGATGATGATGAGAGGGAAAGAGGAGGACGATGAGTTTTTATCTGTTTGACTCTGTCTCACAATAACAGGCGGGTTCATTTGCTCTAAGGCCACTTGACAAGAGCAGAGGGGCCACGTCAAGAGCACCTTCACTTCCTATGTACCTCCGCCGGCCTTTGTCAGAGTGCATTCGTAGGTTAGGACTATTTCCTCCACTCGCCTCATTAGCTTTACCTTTCACCTACTAGTCGGGCCCAGAGGCTGCACTCGGGTCTGTGGCTACAGTGTAGCGGCAAACAAACAGGCCGGTCGGCACAGCAAGGTGACTGTGTCACTTGACACGTGTAATTAGTTCTCTGTTGTGTTTTCTTCGCAGGGCTGCAGCTTTCTTAAAGGCTTTCTCCATGAAATGCGTGAAACTGAAAGCCAAGTAGAAGAAGGTGGAAAAAAACACACACTCACACATACACACACACACACACGCCATCCCTTCAAGGACAGAAGAATGCGATGTGAGGAATAAAGAAAAGACTTAGTGATGCACAGCTGAATTATACACCCTGACTCTGCCTCTGTGTGTGTGTGTGTGTGTGTGTGTGTGTGCTGTGACTTTTAGGTTGTGATGTGACACACCATCTCACGCTCCCAATTACACACAAGCCCGAGCTTTGCCCGCCGCCACACAGGTCGTTACTCTGAATAAAAGCACGCCACGTTTAAGATTATGACTCTTTCAGGTCCCCTTCTTCTCCAGCCCCTCTCTCTCTCTCTCTCTCTCTCTCTCTCTCTCTCTCTCTCTCTCTCTCTCTTTCTCTCCCTCTCTCCTCTTCCAGGCGTCAGATCAGGGGAGTGAAATATTCATGAGGTTATTTGAATGACAAAGGAGCTCGAGTGGGGCAGATTCAAAAGGGGGCTCGGGTTGTGACACATGACGGCAAAATTTCAATGTTACTTCTTCAGCCTTTGATTGGTTTACTGTAAACAAGCGGCGCCGGCACAATCAGGGGGTCTTCTTAATGGAAACATACTGTATAACGGGAACGCTTCCTGTTCCTCTGCTCTTCTGGTGTGAAAACGGCAGAAAAGTGTCGAATGAGGCGCTGAAGTCGGGGAGGAAAATTAGTACCTCCGCTGTTCTGACACAACATGTCACCCTTTAATGGAGAAGACACACAATCTGTCTTTCAGTTTTCACCACATCCTGATGAACTTTGTGTTCGATGCTGCTCCACTTCTCCTAAACTGTGCAGTTATTGTGTTGACAGCTGCTTAGCTGGTCTGTGACCTCTAGGTCCAGAGGTCGTGACCTTCCAGAGGATCCGGCGTCCCCTCGGAGGAGTCTAAACGTCTTTTCTTATGCGTGGTGTGTTACCTATTACACACAATGTAAAAAAGACGCCACCACAGAGGGGGAAGACTCAGCAGCAATGCAGAGATCCCAACGTGCGCCCTTCAAACTTCCTTCACACCCCCCTGATTATTGGAATCGACTTATTGATAGACAAACCCCGGCCCTCCCCATGTGCTGCTGCTGCTGCTGGCGGCACTCAGCCTTTAGTCTGCTTGGTGGTGCCACCTGCTGTCCAGAGGAGTGTACTGCAGCTGTCAGAGGCTTGGTGGTGGAACAAACCCGACACTGTAAAATTTGAACACAATTTATTTTTGCCCTCTCTGCAGCCACAAAATAAAACTGCTGCTTCAATATCAACCTCCCTCCCCACTCCGACTTTACACATCAGATTAACCCCCGGTTACATAATATACGACCAACTGAGGCTTTAAGCAACATGAATCACACTGGCAGGCACACACAAGGTGTCCGCCTCAATTTCCCGCAAGGTCGAAAGCTCAACTCCCTGAGCTTATCCGTGCAGATTCAGAGATTGTGCCAACCCCCCCTCAACACACACACACACACACACACACACACACACACACACACACACACACACACACACACACACACACACACACACACACACACACACACACACACATCCTCCTCCTCCTCTTCCTCCTCCACCACCACTGTTCCACCAAGAACGGCACGTGGGCATTCAACGATAACAAAGAGATCCGGCAGCTCGGGCGATGCAAAAGAGAGCCTTGAGCTGCAGGAGTACCCCCCCGACGGAGCCCCACCGTCTCCTCACCAAAGCCAGTCAGTCTCACCAAATGGTAATGTCCCAGTGTGCAGCAGACAGGGGGGTGGTGGGGGGGCTAACAGGGGGTAAGGGAGCAGCAGCACTGATATTAATGACCAACAGAGGGAGCAAACATTCAGGCAGAGTGGGGGTGGGTAGAGGGTGGGTAGAGGGTCTGAGTGTCTGAATGGAGGATGAGATGATGACTACACTACACAGAGAATAAACATACAAGAATGGGAACCGAAGCCCACGAGGCAGCTGAGAATAATGATTCAAGATTTAACGGCTGAGTAGTTTTTTCTTGGAGTCAAATTCTTACTCACTGCTGGATTTTTTTTTTAAGCATCTCGTGTTTTTATTTTCTTCACTTCCTCATTTGGCCACGAGAGGGAGACACAGAGCTCAGACTGAGACTCATGCTCCACACACACACACCTCAGTATGAAAACTGTCTGCTTGGTTTACTGTGCTGTAATATCAGCTGCATCATCAGTTTACAGCTTCTAGCAAAGAAAAAATAATGTACAGGGTCAAATATTGAACGCTGCCACCTCCTTAAACCTTTGTACAACCAAGATACAATGAGCGAGGCAGGGCTGCATTTAACGGTGGTTTTCATTATTGATTCGTCCTCTGATTATTTTCTTGATTCTATAAAGTGCTGGAGACTTTTACCTGTTTATCTGACTAACATCTGTCTGTCTGTCTGTCTTTAATCTAGCTCCACTGTGAACATAAAATCACCTGTGAACTAATAGGACGGTTCACTGTTTGGTTTTTTTTAGCATGAATTATTTTGTCTAGGACATTTAGTATTCATCTCTAGCAGCAACCAAAGGTAGAGTCCAGAAAACTTGCTTTCATGTTATTTATAAAGAATCAAACACTGAAAGCTCAGATAATCTGCTTTACCAAATCTGTGTGGCCACAGTTTGATCAGATTTGACAGTAAGTACTGGCAACTGTCATCAGAGCTCGACTTAAAGGTTACTACTGTAGATTTTTCTTAGACAGTGTTGATCATACTCTGAAAACTGGCTTTTTCTGGGGTTTTTTAAAGGTGCTGCACACACTGTGTATAATTCAAGATGCAGAAGAAGAAAAAACGGTTTCAAACAAAGACGCAATTTCAAAATAAATCATGCGTTGTCTCTGTGTTCAAAATCTAGCGAGACAAGCTTAGATTATAGTATTATAGTATCTTCGCTCTCATCTACTGTAGTCCATGATGCTGCAACAGCAACAACAGGCTGAGAGAGAGAGGAATGAAAACAAGGAAAAGAAATCCATACTCTTTGTGTGCTTCTCAGCTCAGGGGCAAGAGAGAGAGAGAGAAAAAAAACGAGCGGGAGAAGATGTACAAGGTGTAAAAATGTACAGCAGCGCTGATGTATGACGTACAGTTCCCTGTGGCAACGTTTACATTCCAGAAACCACGAACCTGCCCTCGTCTAAGTTATTGTCGCAGGCAGACGGGGCACACTAGGGGGAATACGGACTGTACCGGGGGCATGGAGAAAGTCTGGTTCCCTCCCACCGCTGGGCCCCCCTCTCACCGCTTTCTTCACTTTAAGAGCTGCACACAAAACCCGGCTCAAGCTGCTTAAAGGCCAGGAAAGCTACTCAATGGCCATCAGCGGCCATCAAAGGGACTGTACAAAAGCACGCGGAGCTGCACCTTCACAGAGAGAGGGGGGGATTAAGGAGAGGAGAGGTACGTTTCAGGGCCGATCCGGAGCAGCCAGGCATTTGTAATGAAGAGAAACCTGCAGAGAAAGGGAGAAAAGTCTCCCATGACGGCTGAAAATAATAGGACATCTGCTGATATGCTGTGATCAAAGTGATTCGGTACAATATATTGTGGAGGAACAGTTAGGCCGCACAAAGCAACAGTGCTCCCGTGGATCTTGTTTTTTTGTTCCAGAGGTATGTTAAGCACCTAACCTAAGAAGATGCAGATAAGGAGTTTAGGCCCCGACCTTGGATTTCAGGGCTTGTTTGGGACAAAGCATCTTTATCCAGACAGCGTTTATGGTTCAGCTCCTTGGCTACTCCCATCGCCCTGACAAAAAAAAAAAAAAAAAAAAAGGGAGACATTGTGGGAGCAGATGGAAAGACGGAGCAACAGTAATGAGCCGAGTTTCCCCGCAAGCAGTGAACAACACACCGGAGCGAGCCTGAAGCATTACCTGCTTCGGGGCATTTCCTGTTTGCTGTAGCCATGACAACGGGATAATCTGCCCTGCGTCCAAAGCTAACACCCAATCGGGTGAGAGCAAACTGCAGACTGCAGTGACTTCAAAAACTGGAGCAGCAGCTGGTGAACGGAGGAGCGAGGAGGAACTCTACCCAAACTGTGCGGCTCAGGAGAAAACCATGGTTTTGGAGCGAGAGACGAGGCTGCAGCTCGCTGTGAGTCAGAGCCCAGGTCACATAGATAGCTATACAGTGAAAAAACAGTTGCTCGCTATAAATAAACCCAAATACTGTGAAAAAAAAAACTGGCAGGATACTCAGAATAACTCCAATCCCCCCCCCCCCCACCTCCTCCACCCCTCCCTCTTTCCTACTCTGTATCCAAGCTCAGTATTAGCCCTGATCTTTCAGCACCACTCTGCCCGTGCAGGATGGGAGAGAGAGCCGACAGAACGAGGGCAGGTTTGGTTATGTGCACACTTCACGTTGGGGAGTGAAGGAAACAAACATTTTCATGACACAGACTTGACCTCCAGCATCCAAGTAGCGATTAGAGAATCTAATCTATATCACATCCTGTACACAGAGCATCTCATGTGTTACATTTCTACATTCAGGTCACAGAGCTAAGAATCATCTGATTTTTCTGAGATATAAAATACGCAGCCATCTTTGTACAACCTGGATGAAAAGATAATGTAACACTGTTTTTGAATGATCTGAGTGTATTTCCAGAATATTCAAAGACTTTTCTAATCATCCTGATGGAAATATTTAATCTGTTACAGAAACAAACATTTACTGAAACCCATTTCTGATGATTTGAGTGTTTCCTTTTCCAGAAAACATACACATCCTTTGTATTGATGTAAAAAAACAAAACAAGCAAAAGTACTTCAGTTCATGTTATACGAGCTGAGCAAGGAGATATATCATTTTCAGCTACTATCGTTGTCTGAACTAGGAAAAAGAAGCACATTAACATAGGCATATTGTCTCTTTTTTTAATTAGAATCCGATGTCAAACAGAAACATGTTGTGCAGGTTAAATAATTAAATGGAAAGGTCTTGTTAGTTCTGCTTGCATGCTCTGCTGCTAATTATATGATAATTCAAAGGCAACACTTTTTAGTAAAGTGCCCTTCATCTCTAATGACTACTCCTGGTTTGAATATTACATAAAGGCTGGAGTACTTTTCGTTAAGTTTGCCTTTTAACTTTTGTGGCCGATTTTATCTGCAGAGCCTGAGAGGGGAGAGGAATGATTTTCTTCCCACGTGAGGTTATTTGTCCGATTGTTTCACCAAGGCCACATGGACGGATGCTTGTATGCAGGGCCGTTGTATAGGGGAGAAAGGTGATGATAATTCTAGGGGCCCAGTGCCCAGAAAAAAATCCAGTAGTCTAATCTTTGTATGACTGAATTATTCTGCATAAGACCCTGACTAATACTCATAGTAATGCTGCATTAGCATAAAAACAAAGTAGGCTAAATAAAAAATGATAATACATACGTAGTCTAAGAAAAAAAGTGGAAAAGTCAGGGGTTAGGGGCCCACTTTGGTATTCTTTCAGGGGGCCCAGAATTCCTAGCAACGGCCCTGCTTGTACGTGCACAACAACAATCTACAACCACTGCATACAGTATGTGACCTCATTCTATTGAACTAAACTAATTGTACTTGACTAAATTATTAAACTAAAAGCAAAAGACAAAATCAAGCAGGTCGGTCAACTATTAACAAATAAACTATTTTTTTTTTAAAAAGCCAAAATGCCAGGACAAAAGATGAGTACTTTTCATCTCTTGCAGTATACAACATTAAATCTGCTCCATCAATTTCCTTTAATAACCACGCTGCTGCTACTATTGACATTAGTATTGATACATAAACTGCTTTGTCTGATTGAAAAGCTGGTTAATTGTAAAAATGACAAATGTGAAAAGCTTCTAAAATATGATGAACGACCCAGGCCAGAGGACAAGACAATGTCATGATGAGTGTCTCAAAATAATTTCCCATTTGGCATCTTTTTCTGAATAATTAGCAGCTTTAGCAGCTGGGGAGACGGCGATATTTATTTGTGAATGTGCGCACCACGCTCACACCACCACACATCAGAGTATATGGCGCAGTATTGAGCTTTCACATCTAAATGGGTCAACCAGCCGCTCAGTGAACTGTAGCACCATTAGGACCCAGACAGTTTGTCTCTGAATCGAGTGCACAATCTCATTAGACAACCAACTCTGCATTATAAATGGAAGTAATATGCAACTTGGAGAAAAAGAGAGAAAAACACATAGCTAGGGCTTTAGGTAAGATAGCAGTGATTAAAAAACACTGCTATAATCTTTTTCTAAGCAGGGAGGGCACTATGTGTAATTAGGTTACAAAGCGCTCTACTTAAAATCATAAAAATCTATAATCTAGCAATGACAGAGTGGAGGTCCAGAGGGCTGCGTGAAACTGTGGCTCACAGTATCCTATCCATCCTCAGTATTACACAGTAAACACACCATGTATGTTATCTACATTCATTGTTTTCTAGACTGGCTGATCGCATCGGCTCCTAATATTTAGTGAAATCAATACTTTTTTTTCCTTTTTTTAACTGTTCCTATAAGCTCATTTGTTTCCGGGGTAACAAACAGCCATTGAGCCAGCACATTCCTCACCGGCCAAAAACGGAAGTTCTCCATTGTCCATTTATCCCTGCAAATAACACAAAACACAAAGCCTGGGAATGTTTAATTGGGTGGCCTGCTATTGAAGAAACATGGCCAGTGTGTAGGGCCTCTGTCTGTCCGTCTGTCTGTCTGTCCAGTCAGTCTCACGTATGAAATATAAAGTTTGACATACTTATGAGAAACTCTGCAGCTGAAATTGTACACTCAGTGAAACATTGATTGCCCTTGATAAGTCTTCTAAAGTACATTTCAAACATGACTGAACACAGTGACTAGAGTGTGTGTGTGTGTGTGTGTGTGTGTGTGTGTGTGTGTGTGTGTGTGTGTGTGTGTGTGAAGGGGAGGGGATCCTGTATGGCTTTCCTTAAAAAGCCAGGTCAAGCATTCAGCAGACTGTAAAAGGAGCTGATCCTCTGATCCTCTATCAGACCTCAGGAGCTGTGACGGCACCTTGCATACTAATGGGACTGTGCTCCTTTTGTGCCAGCAGCTGGGTCAGGGAAGACTGGTGTTTGAAATTTTGCTATTTTAGTCCTATTTTTTCCATAGAGAGCGAGCGAGTCCGTATCACTGACAGGAATCAACCACTTACAAAGCAAAACCTAAGGTGAAAAAGCACTTGAATTTAAAGGAAATGAACATAAGTGTTCAGAGCAGCTCACAAGCTTCCTATTCATGCAAAGCAAGACCGAACAGAGAGGAAAATGCAAAAGTGGTTGCGCTTCATTGCGCCATTGTGTGGGAATTTAATGTATATCCTATAGGAAAAGTCTTTGCATGTGGAAAAATGGACGGAAACACTCCGGAGAGACCAAACCCATGGAAAAACAACACACAAGTAGCAATTTTTCTGCAATACGCCAGTTTATGCAATCTTCTTTGTTGACTAATTGAGCCTAAATGCCTATGTATGGGTTTCTTCGTTCCATATAAATCATTAAACTGAAGTTCATCATGGAGTTCTATGAAAATCAGCAAGCAGCTGAGTCACCTGGTCTACCATAACTCAACAGTTTTGTGCATTAAACCAAAACAGGAAAGAGCTAGACGTGATCTGAGAAGCCTGTAAAATGTGCAGTGAATTCAGTGGTGGCACATTTACAGTGAGGCTATTATATGAAGATGAATGCTTTATCCCCCCAAAAAACTATAAGTTTCAAGGCTTTGGTTCAACAGTTCTGCTCTGTCTTCAATACACAGAAGCAAGAATATGAAAATGGGATCAGCAAAAAAATAATAAGATGTACTTTTCTTTATGTACCATAATAAAAACATAAAGATATGAAGAGCAACTTGCAGGACTGCAAGACCTTGAAAGGCAGAATGATATTCAGACTTTACAATGTAAAATAATAAAATAAGTGCAGACACCCTGCATAATTCATGAACACAAGGTCAACAACAAACTCTTAATGGCTATTTTTCAAGGAATAGTTTGATATCATAATAAATCTGCTTTTTGCACACAATATGTTCATACCAACCTCTCTAAAACTGATGTCGTATCATGCTTTTTCCAATTCCAAATTCCAAATTCATCACATTGGTTTTATGAAGTAGTTTATGAACTATAGTCTTTCTTGGTCACCAGTGAGACCAGCTTCTCCCCCTTTAATGCTAAACTATGGTAAACATTAGCAGAGCAGTAAGCATACAGAAATGAGAATGACTTGCCACTCTATTAAAATATTTTTAAAATATATTTATATAGAGCCTTAAAGCACCACTATTACCACTACAACTCTAAATAAAAACAGGTAGACATTTGGGGAAACACACTTCTTGCTCTCTTGCTGCAGGTCAGCAAGAGGGGGGAAGCCCAGCTAGTATAATAACTTAGGTAAGGTTAGTATTTAAAGAAATAGAGTAAAAAACACCCGTCTGCTGGCTGTCGCTACACATTTAGCACATGGAAAGGACATAGTTTTGTTTTTTTTAGCACGCTAGATAAATTGAAAAACTCTAAGTACCATGGCATGAGCTGGTCGGGTGCTACTCCCACAATGGACCAACACATCAACCCTTCATCAATGAGTTGTGTTTTTCACCTAAAATTTTGTCCTGATAAAACAAATGAGATCATTTGAGATTTTAAACTTTATGGTCAGATTAATAATCCCTTCCATCTCTCTTCTAAACTAAATTTACTGGCTGCTGACTATAGTTTAAGAATGTGAACAATTATCTCAACAGTTCATAGCACTGACTCATAGTACAGTCACAAGAATGACCTGCTTTTAAAATATATTTTTCTAGAGCCATAATGCTACTATTGCCAGTACAACACAGAAACAAAACAGTAATAGCTACAATTTGGAAAATACTCTTTTTAGCTCTATTGCTGGCTAGTAGCTAAAATGTTAATATGAAGAAACAGGGTAGAAAGCTGGCCTGTCTGCTGGCTGTAGCTACACATTAAGGACGATAGAGTCATGAAACTGATATCAGAGCTGTAGCCTGTTAGCTTGGTTGAAAAAACTAGGAGCTCAGTGGAAACCGACCTGGTCAGGTGCTATTCACAGGATGGTACAACATGGTCACTTCATCACATAACGAGTTGTTATGTTTTTTTTATGTTATTTTAAAGGGGAACTATGCAGGACTTTTACCTTTTACCTATGCTACATTTTTACCCTAATTAAACATCTTTGGAATAACTCTGATGGTTAAATAAATGACATGAGACTTGTTACAGGGAGAACTGAGGCCTTACCGAGCATCTCTTGGCCAAAAACCAACCTAGCAAGATCAGCGCTGCCGACCCGGTTTCCCAGCTCTCGTCTCTACAGCACCGTATCAAACGCGCCCCGTAAGCCATAATGTTTTGTTTATGACAGATAAAACTACACAAATATACACATTGTTACATCACATATAATGATATAAAAGGTTATCCATTGCTCCACTGTCTCGCCGGGTTCATTAAAAACAAATGCACATCGCTGGGAGGAGGATTAGCAAAACAGCGGTAAAGCGACTAGACTTGGATAGTTCACCTTTAAATTTTGTCCTGATGAAACTAAAAAGTGGGATAACTTTAAGCTTATAACCAGACTATAAATCCCTTCTAGTCTTTATGCTAAGCTAAGCTATCTGGCAGCATGTAGGCTACTGTAACAAAACGTTAACCTGGCAGACTGTAGCCTATATATAACACAGTCTATAGGGGCTTTTATATCCTCTATAAAGGGTCAAATGGCACGTATAGCTCAGACTGAAGTGAATATGTTGCAGGCTACAACTGGAATATACAAATTAGATTTTCCTCTGGATCAGCAAAAGTAGATCTGGCTTCAAGTGTGTGTATACACCCCCCAAAAAATTCCTGTCCTGCTGCTCGGAGCACCCACGGCCTGCCAGCAGATTAACACAGTGAAACTGAAACTTTTCCTGCAAGATCCAAAACACACTATACAAGACACACATGGGGGCAGGAGGGGCCCCTACAAAACATGAAGCACCGGTACATTATTGTGTGTGTGTGTGTGTGTGTGTGTGTGTGTGTGTGTGTGTGTGTGTGTGTGTGTGTGTGTGTGTGTGCCCTGAATCAAAGCCAGGAGGGAGGGAGAGGAGGGGAGGGGAGGAGAGGGGAGGGGGTGAGGAGAAATAAATTAAAGGCATGCGTAAAGAGAAGCAAAGAGGATGGTCCGCACTCTCGACAGGGCTTCACCACCGTGCATCCCCCCCTCCACCACCACCACCACCTCTCCTCCTCCTCTTGTGTCGCTCCTCAAGTGTCTGTTTCCCACACCAGTCAAGGTTAACAAGCCGCGCTGGTGTCTGCGTCGGCTGGAAAACGGGGAGGGGTGGGAGGTGGAGGTGGCGGGGTGAGGTGCTGCAACTATACTGTGTGTGCTGTGTGATGATGCAGACAGACTGAGAGAGAGAGAGAGGGAGAGAGGGAGAGAGAGAGGGAGCTACAGTAGCCTACAGTCCCCTTAAATATTCCCAACCACATCCCCTCTCTCCCTCAATATGCTCCAATACGTTGTGCACCATGCCACTGTGCCTCAGCCTAAATACAACACGAGGTGGAAATGAATCATAGCTGATCCTTTTTTTTTTTTTTACACAGATGCACAATAAATTTCAGCTGGATGAGAAATAATAGAGAGAAAAAAAAAAACTCCGGCGCGCACTAATCCGGCTGGCTACGCGCCTACAGGATGAAGAAAATATATAAAGAATAGTTTTAATGGTGGATGCGGATACTGAGCGGCGCAGACTCAGCGAGGCAAAGTGGTGTGGAATAAAACAAATGTGCTAATGTATCACAAGGTAGCATAAGCATCCATACCTTTCTCTCCATCACTATGCGCTTTTTTTTTGTAGGCTCTACTCAACAACAGCAACTGTAGGATGTGTCTCTCTCTGGAGCTGTCCGGTCCGGCGCGGCGCGGAGCTTCCCTTCACTCCTCAACTTCCTCACGGCTTTTCAGACAAGCAGCGTCTCCCTATCACTTCCCCATTACTGGACAGCTAGGCGACTTATTAGCGCTGGCCTGTGGGACGCCGAGCCGGGGATGGAGCCAGAGCCAGGATTGGTGAAGCCTTGTTCGGAAGGGAGCAGGAGCGCAGGCGCGGTCTCTGCTGGAGAGTCGATATAATGAAAAATTACCAGAGGCAGGGAGTGTCATCAAATTATCCTCATGAGCGGATTTTTTTGGGGGGGAGGAAAGGGGGGTGGGGGGTTGCTGTCCGATGTTAGATTTGAAATGTTAAATACAGGCTTATGTGCCTCCAGCAAAGACTGTTTATTATGAGCAGATATATTTTTTTGGAGGACATTATACCACAATGGTGCAGAGAATAAAGCCTGTTTACTGTGAGCTGCCTCACAAAGAATAGTCTACCATGTTTTCATGGTGCACTCTTCAAAAAGGGATTTAAGTTTGGACTGTAAATCTGTTTATTAATCATTTACTGATGCTTCCGTGGAGAAGTTATAGGCCATTAAATAAGGCTGATGTAAGGTTGCCAGAATGTAAAAATGTATGTTGGTTGTTTGGCCCATATAAAAGGGCTTGCATTAAAATCCAACTTAGCCTACTTTACATTTATAATTATATCATATCGATGTGTAGTTTGTCCTTCACCCAGCTTTATATTCAAATAGGTTGACCTAAGGCTTTCACTACCAGCCATTTTCATTTGTGAGCAGTCTGCCTATTAGTTTCTGGCTAGATCCAGTCTGATAATAGTGTTAAAAGGCCTGTTTAACTTTCAGCAGAACCTACTTTTTTTTTTTTTTTTTTAACAAAAATGTTTAGTTTATATTTTGTATAAATTGTACAAATCTCTATTTGGATTAAAGAATTAGTAAATTTATAAAGACTAAATCAAAAGTTGCTAATTTATTAATATTTTTTTATCACTGCAGCTCTTAATGTGTGTATTTCTGTAAAGATGCCCTCATCTTTCTTCACATAAAGATATTAAAAATCCATCTAGTTCAAAATTCTTATGAATGATGCATAAAGTGAATAAAAGTAAAAAGGAACCGACTCTGCTGCTGCAACATTTTCAGGACTGTTGCTAATGACTTTGTAAAAAGTGAAATAAAAGAGTAAAACTGTGTCATGTGAATAAAATATGCTGTTTCTATGCTGCACAGTTTGGTGACTCAACTCAGTTTGCATCTAAACTCCACCAACCTGTCTTTAAGGCTCCATCAGCTCGAGACAAACTGTCAGACGTGTCAAGCTGCCCAACGTCCTCCGTTCTCCAAGTGTCCTTGAGAAAGACATGAACCTATCTATCTGCTGAGCCTGACCTCAAAACTCCTTGTTTGACTAAAGGAAGAATTTTCAGAAAAATGCAGCACCACATCTGGGTCATCGCTGCGTTTCAAACAAAGCTTTCTTTCCGCAGTGCAGCCCACTCCTACCTACCCACAAACTCTATCAGCAGAGGTTTACTACTGAAGTCTTGGCTCAACACCAACCGAGAAAGAATGAAATAAAAAAATACCCCCATGACTGAAAAATGACTTGGCCGACTGTTGGAGAATCTCAAACAAGGGAGCTGAAATGGCATCGAGCCTCCATTGTTGAGATATGATCTATTTTTATGAGGAGTGATTTGATTCTGAGGCTGACGCATTAAATGGATATCAACAACTGTGTCCTTTAAAGAAGGAACAATTCACTTTTTATTAAATTGGCTTCAGTGAGTGAACGTAGCGGCTGCAGCCAGGGGAGGAAAAGAAAACACAAATGTTCCATCTTCAGAAATGGAGCAACTTTAAACTGACTTTAATATCTCAATTCAGGAAGAAGACTTCACTCAGCACCCATTCAATCACTTCTCCCTCATTTAACCAAGTGCGGGGTTTCCTGGGAGGCAACGACTTCTGAGGGATACTCGCCAACAAAACTTTATTTGATGATGAAGCCAGAGGAATTCTTTGATTGATTGTTGATGAGCACAAAATGAGAAAAGGTTATGGGAGGCTTTTTTTGGCAGATGGACAGTGATGATGCTTTCGGAGCAAATCCTGAGGTTTCCTCTCTTTTATGTCATATCAGTCCTGGACATCAAAATAATCTATCACGGGTTCTTCTTTAACCATCTTGGACCAGGTGCTCCCAGTGGCAGCCCTAGTGGAGAATCAAGAAGAAAACAGGGAAAGAATATTAAACACTAGGCAAGACGTAAAAGAGTGAAGATGTAATGACTGACTGCTGCATGAGTTATTCATTCATCTTAATCCAGAGCAACTTTAAATGATGGAGGAGGCAGTGCGAGTCTTAAAGGGATAGTTCAACATTTTGGCAAATTGGCCCATTGCCATAATCCCTATAGTTTTAGCAGTAGGTTTGTTATCTTTAAATGTCAGTCCAAGCTATTTTTAGAACGGCGGAGCAGAGCCGTGAGCTGCTCAGAGCTACGCTACGGAGGCTCATGGGATTTCTTGGTTTCCCTCATCAAACTCATCAAATACACAATCCAACAACTCCAAAACGCTCTGGTGGACAAGTTGTGACCTGCACATTCACCACGCTATGAGATAATAACAGAACGTTACTAGACAGAGTTGTTTTAGAGGTAAATTCATGCAAAACCGCTGATGCACGTTCCCATCAGGGGAAATTTTTCATCAAGCAGTCTCTGCATTTACCTCGAAAACAACTCAGTCTAATAATGTTCTGTTATTATCTCATGGTCTGGTGGACAAGTTGTGACCTGCACTTTCACCACGCTGTTTTGGAGTTGTTGGATTGTGTATTTGATGAGTTTGATGAGGGAAACCAAGAAATCCCACTAGCCTCCATAGCATAGCTCTGAGCAGCTCTCGGCTCAGCTCTGCCCTTCCAAAAATAGCTTGCATTGACAATTAAAGGTAACGAACCTGCTCCTAAAACTATAGGGATTATGGCAATGGGCCAATGTGCCAATCTGCCAAGGACACTACTCTGCTGTCTCCAACCACAGAGGAAGACTCACTTGCTACTGTGCTGTTTGATATGGGCGATGGGAGGCGGGGCTCTGGCGGCCGTCTCCCTCTCTATCAGTGATGTCAGGGTTGAGTTTGGACAAGCCGACTTCCCCCTGGACGTTATCAAGAGACACACAGACACATCCTCAAATCCACATTCAACACTTTTCTGCCACGGTGCAGATATTGCCCGTATTTGGTTAAACGGCTCTCACTTGTAGGCCGTGATGACCACGTTGCGTTTGGGCTCGCTGTCGTAGCTCACGCTCTCCACGGCGTAGACCTCGGCCAGCTCGTGGATGATCTTCCTGTGTTCTCGGTTCATGGGCGGGAAACAGTGGCTTCTCTTTGGCTGCTTTCCCTGCAGACATCAGGAACACATGTCCGTTAGAGATTGAAACATTTAGCGGAGGAGTTTCGGCATGTGTGCAATTCCAATGGCAAACGTCAGCTTTCATGTTGCCAGAAACTGACCTACTAAACTGTCAGATGTCATAAATTGCTTATAATTTGATATTTTACTATCACTGAACAACAAAAAAGCTTGATTCATTTTAGTAGACTTTCATTGACTCTTGTCTTTTCTTGGGAATTAAATTATTTTCTTTTTTTGTCCTCTAAAAAGCATTCAAACGAATAAATACATGTTTGAAGACATGAAAACAGTAACTAGACATTAGATCCACTGGTCTGCTCTGCTGTTTACTGTGCAGCTTCCCTCGAGGTTACATATCAGCAAACATACAGTTAATGTTTGTCACTCCAGGCTGTTTCATTGATGTTTTGCTTCTTCCCTGTGCACACACCACTGTGCATTAAAGTCTGGTTTAAGCTGAAAGCCTCATCTCCTACTAGGGGAAATCTTAATCCAACAGACTGGGACATTGCAGACTACAGCATGCTTCCATTTTTGTGGCAGCAACAGTTTGGAGAAAGCCCCTTCTACACTATAAAAAAATGTTGGTTTTTGAAGAAGCTTCCTGCCCTGTGACCTCCACCCCATCCTACACCTTCAGGATGAAGCCGAGCAGACGGCCGTGTGCTTGCTGGGTCTCACTCTCATCCCCCAACATCAGTCTCCAACCTCAGTAATGTTCCTGTGGTTGAACGGGAGCCGATTCCTTCATCCAAGTTCCAAAATCTTGCGGACAGCCTTTCCATGAGTGTGGATGCCTGCGGAGTGTTTTTGGGGTATGTAGTGTATGTGTGGCCTAATTTCTGTAGAAAGGGTCACTGAGCATGTTTGACCTGAGTTTTTTTATAGTAGCATGCTAACAAAAGGAAAAAGTTGGAAAACTACAACTGGCATGAAAAACGGTCCGTGGTCTTTGCCAGAAGCTTGTTAGTATTACAGCAACATTTCGATGGAGATTTAATAACCTCATTTTTGGAGAATGTAACAACCCTCAGAAAAAAAAAAAGAAAAGAAAATTAAATCGGTAAAGGCAGCAGAGTTTGCAGCAAATTCAAGTTGTGAGAAAATAAGATAAGACCTTTCAGAGGCAGGAGCCAAGGCGCTAAAGCTTTGCACCCATGATTCAATGCTGCACACAGAGATCCAGGCGGTGATAAACAATCTTTTATATTTGGCAAAGAAGCCAAAGCTACAGTGACCTTGGCAGCCTCGCTCCTGATTGCCTCCATGCATCGAACAAAGCTGAATAAAGAACACGCAGACTATTTTTCTAGCTGCCCCATGAGGTACCTACTAATTTAGCCTGGCTTAGAAACGGTTACTAAACAGGCTTCACTGGACTGTCAGAAATCTGCAGGCGACCACAGCCGCTTCCATGTCGGAGGTCCGCTGGAGAATTGACCGTGCTCAGAAATAGCTAAATATACAACAACTGGGTCAGAAAATAATATGATGCTGAGGTAAGTCGTGGGTTTAAAAACATGTATTAATGTCAGTAGTAAGAAAGGAAGCGATCCATTCAAGTAAAATGAGAGCTCAGACGGGCTTCTTTCAACTGATTGGGCTTACAAATCTTCAAAGCCATTTAGTGCTGGTGAAGTTTACTGCAACATCTCTGTGAAAGCGGCTGTGTTACAACTTCAGTGTTACACTTCTGTTTTATTGTATGTGACCTTGGCCTTAACCGAATATATATGATGTAAACATGTATTGTAAAGAAGTTTTTCCTCAGTTGCCCAATGAGAGTGGAGTCTCAACGCAGCCACCAGAGGGAGCATCACATCACACCGCACCGCACCATACAGGATTCGCACCATCATCTCACCTTATTAACCAGCTCCACAAGATTCTTGATCTCCTCTTCTACCTCTGTGACAAACTTCAGATCTTTTCTGAAAGAGGAAAAGGAAAAAAAGGAGCGGAGTGGAGAGTTTCAATCAAGATGGGCTTCATCTGCATTTGTTGGTTGTGACAAAGAAGATAAGTTGACAACAACAACCCCTTTTTTGAATTCACAAAGTGTCACACACAGACCTGGCGTCGTCTTTGAGGCTGTCGCTGTACACCGAGGTGGAGCGGACGTTGAAGGGGTCGGAGGACGAGTCTATCTGCAGCGCCTCGGCCAGGCGCCTGTTTCTCTCCAAAGTAGCGCACTCTTGGTCACATTCAAGCCTAAGAAATATTCAAACAAACACATACTCAGCGTCTGCGCTGTAACAATAGGACATACGGCTAACACCTGATTTGTTAGAATAAATAACTAGAAGAAAACCAGATCGTCTTGACTGGATGAGTCAAGCCTGGAGCTGATGTAATCCATTTACTGCAAACCTCTGATCAAACGATTTAAATATTAATGTGGAAATAACAGGTCTTTGGTCACGGTGAACAGGAAATCCATTTCTATGGATGGCCTGTAATGACATGTTGCACGGCTCATTTGAGTGTAGCTCTTGAAATTCACACACACATTACCTGGTTTGTTTCAGCTCCTTCTTCGTGAGGAACGGGCCGATGTCCATGGAGTCGCCGAGCTGCATGTCCGACAGTTTGCTGGCCATGGCGATGGCTGCATACCTGCAGCACAGACAGCGACAGGACGTCTCAGCCGCTAACGTATTCAAACATTCAATTCAAAACAGCCCAATACAGAAACGGTGGAGCTGACCTCTGGTACGAGCTGGCTGCCTCTGTGCAGATGACCGTTTCCTTCCTACGACCACAGTCACACTGCAGAGCTACCTGCGAAGAGAATGAACAATTAGACTGGACCGGAAGTATCAACGACACGAGGGGATTCGGCTTCAGTCTGGTGCAAATGGTTTTTCTAAGCAGACGCACATGTTGTTGTTGTTTTTTTAAAGTTTGACATTGCTCATGTGAAGAGCTGCTGCAGCTGTGAAAGGTCTCATTGTTTGTTGAGCTCTTGAATCTGGAGGACTGCCACCGACATGTTTTTATTTCATCCAAGTTAAATGTTTATGGCAGTTACACACTATTACAGCGGCTGTCATCATCTGCTAGTAGCCTCCATGTAGCTCAAAAGGAACAGAGCGAATCCACAGCTGGACTGTTGAACATAACCTTCAAATCATTAAGGAGATGTGACACGTTTATAAAAGTGGATTTATTCACAAAAAAAAGAGGTTATGTTATTATACTGAGGAGAAACGTTTGATGGTGGGAAAATATGCCTCAGCTCCTGGCCTGGACGTAACAAAGACCATCTGCGCAAACTTTGCGGCCCAGTGGAAGTCCAGCTGTTCTCTGTGGCGGCGTTTTGTACCTTGGCAGTGCAGGTGGTGCGTGGGCAGCTGCTGCCTTTATGACAGGGGACCAGGCACGGGTGGCCGCAGTCTGGCCGCGGCAGGGCGCAGGGCTGCTGGCAGCTGCCTTCTGCCAAGCAGTCGGCCCGGTGGCAGATCCGTTTGCAGCGGTGCATCTCGCACGGCAGCAATTTGTTACACGCCAGGCCGCAAGAAATGTCTTGCAGATGACATGGGATGTTGCTGCGTTGCTGTGGGTCGAAGGAGACGAAGAGTGGATAAGAAACACAAAACATGTATGGAAACATGGGATGTAGAATAGTGTTGAGAGGCTAGAAATCGCCTATCCCATGTAGTGTAAGGGAATGGACAGAACTGATGAAAAGGATGGCTTCATTTGAGCGAGTTGCATGAAGGGAAGATGCATTTCAACAAGTACGGGATGCATTTCTGCCCTTAGTAGATGGTAAAACCTGATTAAATTTGTATTGACAAGTGTAATGAATTTCACTATGTGTTGGTAAAATCAGATGTATCTGGTAAGGCACATGTAATTTTTTAATTTAAAGCTATAGTGCGTAACTTCTACGTGTCTGTAAATATCTGTTTCACCCAAGCCACTATAAGAGGAGATGATGCAACGCTGATTAAGCCGTTCGGTATTTTTTCTTTTTGTATTTGGTGTCTTTGGCAACAATCCCGCGCTGGCGCACAGGAAATAATGCGTTCTACTCGGTTTTACCTGACAACGAGAAGGGAGAGCGCTGCTAGAAGCAACATGACGGAGAACCCGAAGAAGCGACCAAGAGGTTCAGAAGTGGATCCTACTAAAAATAAAAAGCCTTCCCGTTCGGCAGAAGGTCTGTTGGCGAAGAAAGAGAGTGACAAGCGGTAGCGGTGGGGAGGGGAGGGGCGGGTTACACTGGGCCATACGCCATATTGAGGTGCCGGTCCGGCCGTATCATTGTAATAACGCAGAAATCCTCTAGGGAGCGATATAAGTTACGCACTATAGCTTTAATTAATTAATTTAATCAAATTATTTTATTCTTTTGGTCTATGTTTGTTCTTGTTTTGTCTTTCTTTGTATATATGTATATATGTAAAAAAAGAAAAAAAAAGAAAAGACAAACAGAAAACAAGGAATATAAATTGTCAGTTACCTCGTGCTTCCCCATGCACCACTTCTGAGTCAGGTAGGTGCAGGGCGGACACTTCTCCTCACTGTGGCAGTTGTGAAACACTAAACCAGAGGCAAATGTTAAGATCTGATCTCAGCGTGCGACAGCGTTGAGCGAGAGTTGTTACATCTTACCTGGGTGGTCGCACTCGTGTCGTCTCGTACACAGGTTTTTGCACTCCGGGGGCTTAGTGCCGCAGGGGATGGGCGGGTACAGCACGGTGAGCCCGCAGTGACACGTCAGCTCATCAAAACCTACAAACAGAGGGGATCATGGGACGCTGGATGTCAGCTGCGGCCGCTACATCATGAAGTATTAATCCCAAACATAAAACCCACAGAGGAGGAAAAGAAAAACCAAACAAAGGATGATGTAAAAACCCCAAACGAGGTTGTTTTCGAATGACAGAATAAACTCTGTGGTACTTCTGAGACTGGGCTCATAAATGGATGTGGTTAGAAAATGGCTGGACTGCATGGACTCACTGGACTGCCAGCAGGGTTCACAGTTTCCACGGTGACAGGGATCCTGGCAGCGGTGGAGGCCACAGTTGAGCTTGTAGCCGCAGATCAGGGAGCACTTGTGCTCCACAACCTGGACGGACACAGACACAAAACAAGTGACAACAGCTCATATGGTTTTGTGCCGTCCTAAAAATAATCAAATGATTTGCACAGACTGTAAAATCCTGAACACGCTGCATGAGAACGTTCAACTCCATCATTAGACGTGTACATCAAGCTGAAATCTAATTTCGCTGTCACCTACAGTTGGAACAAACTTGTGTAAAATGAAACAAAGTGGAGTTAGTTTTTAAACTCCATCTCTTCAGACAGAGAAAACAGGAAAAGACTGCTGTATTCATAAGGAAGAAAATCCTACAACAACCAGAATGTATTCCATAAAACTTTCACATAAAAATTATGGAGCTCTGGATACTCCTACTAAAAATGACAGAACTAGTTTCACTCATGTCAAATTAACGAGGCTATGGTGCTTTTAGCAGAAATACAGCACAGATGTTGCTTCGGGACAGTTTTTCTCTGCTGCATATTCAATCAGCAGTAAAGAAAGCCTGAGTTAATCGTCATTAAACCACTCATGAGTTCTTTACTTTTATCAGTTTCATATCCAGTTTAATCAGCACCCATGAGCTGTGCCTGAGTACAAACTATATCCTCACCACACAGCAGAGCTCGCCACATTTGTGTCGGCCGCAGGAGCGTTTCTTGTTGCAGCGCCTCTCGCAGGTGAAAATGAGCTCCTCTGGAACGGAGAACGTTAAAACCAAATGAAAACATGTTGGGCCAATCTAAATTTGATTTCATTTTAATATGTTTACAGCTCACCCTCTCTCTGGATTGTTACACATGGGACCTCCTAAAAAGAGAAAGACAAAAGAATGGGCATCAGTGAGGTAAACAACTTATCTGCATCTTACTCTTTCCTCAGCTTCCATCTCTTTAGCTGTGTTTATTCAGTGTGTCAGTGTATGAGTGTTCATTTTGGCAGCTATTTTTTATATTAAGTCTTAGTCCTGTGTCAAATAACCTTCTTAGTTTTTATCATATTTAGTCTACCTCATCCTGTTTTTCAAGTCAAGTTTTAGTTGACTAAAAGTCTTATCTTAGTCAAAGAGAACATTAACTATTTTAGTCTAGTTTTAGTCAATGAAAACATCTGATATAACACCCAGACATGGAAAATGTTGATTTGCAAATTTATTTTTTCAACCACTGCACTGACTGATTAAAATACACATCTCAACATGGTGTGCTGTTCACAACAACACAGGATACCGTCGTGTACACACACACCAATTGCAATGTGCTTGCATTTAAAATTTTTCTTAGATTACGAAAATGGGCCCAAATATGGCCTCATTTTTTTAATTTTTGATAACTGTTAGTTACTGTTGATGACGTCTGTGTCATTTCGTCATCATCTTGTCTTAGTAAAAGGTTGTTGACAAATATATTTCATCATAGTTTCACTAACAAAATTAACACTACAGTATTGTGGTCCTCTTCATAAGATTTCCTTATGATTGCCTCCTTGGTCACTGGCTGCTAATAGATATTCATCCTCGTGTTGTATATTCTTGCATTACATCACTTAGATATAGCGCCACACAAGTCCTGTGTAATTTATAGTTGAACATCTCCGTCGGCTGTTTCCATACCACATGAAGAGTCGCATACAAAGCAAAACAAGTGTCGGTTACAACAACACGGTGAACCTCAGTCCCACCTTAGTCTTGGAGCCACATCTGCATCTGATAGTCGAGGTCAGCGAGCAGGGACCACAGCTGCCCTCGTGGCACATTTTCTCACACAGATGGATGGCGTCTGGAAAAACACAAGTTCATTAACTCACAAAAAAACTGTAAGAGCATGACCCGTCAGCTCCAGATAATTCATGACCTGTTTGCACTCGAAGAACACTTACAGGAAACGATGGAGAATAAAAGGGGTTGTTAAATGTGGAAATAAAACCTCGGTGAGGTTTGATGGTTTCTCTTTGAATTCTCTGTCTTTCATCATCATTTCAAATGCTCAAAGGATTTTTTTTTTTTTGGAGACAAACTATCAAACCGTCAACGCCCTATTTACAATTACATAGTGACTTAGAAGTGAGGCAGCTTGGGGTTCAGTGTCTCGGCATGTGGACAGGGGGAGCCAGGGATCGAATCACCAACCATGTAATAAGTGGACAGCCTGCCCACCTGAGCCACAGCCACACAAGGCCGCTCTGAAATGTAGAGTTGAATTCTGAACATGTTGCAGTGAACTTTTCTCTTTTCATATGCAGAGCTTTTATTCTGACTTGACTGTACCAGACAGTAGCCATTTGTTCAACAATAGAAAACTTTGTATTTGGACACATTTTGTCCCTTTGTCTTACCACTGGAGCCACAGGCCAGGGGTTTGTTGCACGTCTTTCCACAGGAAGGGATGGGATCAGAGCAGCTTTGTCTTTCGGAGTAGCCCAGTTCCAGGAGTTTGGCGAGTGGCGTCTGACCACAGGGACAGGTCTTCACCAGGGAGGGGGAGCGTGGGCACGGCTGGCATGGGCCGCGATGGCACACCTCCTGGCACCGGTGGGCTTCACAGCCCAACATCCTGGACAGAGGAAGAGTAACACAAGTCCACTGTGACGAGCTGTGAATGTAACTGACAAATAAAAGAAATGAGAGATTTGGTATCATAAGACGAGAGCTCACTTTCCACATGTTTTCTGACAGGAGAAATGTCCCGAACCGTCAAATCCTTCTTTATCAGTTCCACACAGAACTTGACGAGTTGTTACTCCACAGTAGCAAACTGCAGGAAAAATTAAAATCGGGAAAATGATGTTGATTTCAACCCTGAGTTGTAGCTGTGTATTTTGACAACACTTGTAAGTTGCTAAGACAGAGAGGGCGCCGCGCCGAATAGAAAAGAATTAATTAGAATTAGAATAAAATTAACTTCATTCATCTCCGAAGGGAAATTCAATTGTCAAATAGCTCATATTAACTCATTGAGTGCCGCGCTCCTTTCCAAAGTTTTAGTCAAGTGTACCGGCAAATTAGACCATATTTGACTTTTTATTTTAGAGCCATAGTGTATTCTATATTATTGCCACCAACACATACTGTAGCTCATTTGAAAGGTTTAACTTTATCCTTCAAATGGCCACAAACCGTTTGTTTCTACGTGCCTCCGTTCCTGAGAAAAGTCAAGCTAAACATGGCTGGGTTTCACCAAAATCCCTCCTTTTTTTCTAGAAAAGGAGATAGAGCGTCTTTTATGAAAGGTGCTCTGTTTGTGTCTGTCGCTCTTCAGACACTCGCATTTCTGGATCAAAGGGCTCGTATAAGATAAATATACACAACAATTGTTGTTCTATTCACAAAACCACCATCGGGGGCGGGGGGGGCGCCACTAAACAGCAATAACACAGACGCACCGTGCCGTGTCACAGCCTCTCGCCGCGGAACGTGAGGCTCTGCCGGCCACAGCGGCTCGCGAACACCGGTCCCGCCGGTGGTCGCGGTCCGTCTGTGGTACGGGTCGGTGGTGCCGGTCTGCTTTGGTCCAGAGACTATCAGATTTTACCGCGGGAGGACTTTGGGGAGGACACGGTGTTGCTCCAGATGAAGACCGGGCGGGACAGTGGGCTGAGAGCTTCCTGGTTCAGCTCCCAGCTGCTGCAGCCTCGCGGGTGAGAGCAGAGCAGCTGCGGCGCAGCTGCGCTGCATCTGCATGCAGAACTCCGTTTGCAGAAGCTGAGTTATGATAAAAACTTCCAGATCATGAGCTGTCATGTGACTTTGATCGTCATCTATTTCAGTTCTCCTCGTCGTAGAGTCCCCAAATTTACATATAATGTGTATTAAAGTGTCTATTTTCATAATTTAAAAAAAAAGCAAAAAACGAAAAATTTCGTTTTTGGCACTCAACGCATGGGAACGAAAAACGAGAAATTACGTGGTTGGCACTCAATGAGTTAAAAAGAAAAAAAACAACAACCAAACTTCCATTCATCCACAACGGCACAAATCCAACACAAAATAAAAGTAGAGCTTAAAACGAATATTAAAATCCCCACAGTCTATTTCCATTCTCACACAAGGCGGTTCTGACAAAGTGAGACTCACCCTGCTGAAGCTGCAGCTGGCAGGGCTGACACGACCCACTGTGGCACACCTGTGTGCAGGTGTGTTCAGCACAGTTGAGAACAGCACCGCACACTTTATCACACTGGAGCACTGCAGCCTGGCCGCAGCGCATCGGCTGGCTGGAAAAACATGGATAAATGAATATTAAGGTGTCAACTAAGGATTAAACTCCAGGTGCAACTTTATAAAAACAGAGTATGAAGATATAAAAGGTGGTTTAAAACAGATGAGTACCTCGTCTTCTTACATATGCAGGATTTTGTGACAAAGGCAGGACATTGGGGACAAGGTCCAGGGTGACACAAGCTGAAGAATAATAAAGAAAGAATTGATTAAAAACAAATATTATTCTCCTGTAAACCCATGTTTTGGTTGATGGCACATAAAGTTACAGTGACTTCTACTCCTTTATGGAGCAGCAGATGAACATAAAGCCAAGACATTGTCTGAAAAACTATATTCTTGTGGTTTTTCAGACTCACATGTTACACGGGTGGTTGCAATCCACTCCACTTCTTTTCTTGCCACACATGTCGCCACAGCTGTGAGGAATCTCCGTGCGCTGCCACTCCGGGTTTGTCACTTTACCTGTCAATCAAATGTGGAACAAAATGAAGCGCGACCTCGTTTCACCTGGAGACGGCGACGGGAATCTTACAGGAAAGATTCAGTACAACAGACACTACGTGGTTACATTTTGACTTGAGTGATCGATCTTGACAAAGAGTTTTCTATTTCAAGTAAGATGTAATTAACTGCATGAATGAAACTGTCACTCACCACAGAAGCAGGTGTAGGAAGTGGGCTGTTTCTGTACAACATGCTGGCAGGCCGGACATCGCCAGCCTTCAGATGATTCTGGAAAACAGCAGCACTTTAAGTATAATGTTTATATAAAACTTCAAATTGAGTGTAATGTTATGCAGCACAAATACGCTGTTTAGGCAGCAGGAATGCTGATGCAATGTTTTGATAACAGAGCCGCAACAGCCGCCTTTGTACAATGTTGTCTACAAAGCGTTACAGTGCATGATGCTATGCAGACCCATTGTTTCGCAGCCCTCCAGAGAGGTCAGCACTGACCACGCTCTGGGTAGGTGCTGCGTAAAGCGATGAGTTGCTGTTTGAAGGCCGTACCGTCCGCCTGAGACGCCGGAGATCGAGCCCACTTCTTGATGCAGTTCAGGTGGAAGACGTGGAAGCAGCTGTGGCAGCTCCACACCGGAGCCATGAGCCGGATCACGTCGCAGCACACCATGCACTCGTACTTCTCCTCAGACAGCTGCTCGATCAGACACCCTGCGGACACCCAATTAATTCATTTAACCTTAAGGACCGTTTCTGGCAGCTCCATCAGAGGAAGATCATGTTCTGATTAAGCCTGTTCATGCCCATCGACCTTTATCTGGTGTTTCTAAAAATACCAAATATATTATGTCATGTTACAGGGGGGTGTATGGAGGGATGCACGAGCCGCGTGCAGATTTATTATAATGAAGCTGCACGTTTTACCTGAGGAAACAGAGCTGGAAAAAGTATATACGTAGTGTGTGTCCAAACAAATTTCCGTCAGTACAATAAATAGTAATGTTGTGACAGATTTTATAAATTATATTCAACCTTTATTCCCACACTGTACAGCCTATTCATGAGTCATGACACAATACATAGGTTTAGCTAATTAATTTCTTCCATATGTAATTATTTTCAATGAAATATTATGTATTCTTCTATGTTAAAGCAGATAACAGCGGCACGGCCGTTTCGGCTAATGCTGTGTTCAAGGCAGGCTTTTGAAACCGTAAATTACAGCTTCAAGTCACAACTACGACTTTGTAGCGTTCCAGGTAACCCGTAGCTCGTGTTTTTACCGTCCTGTTGTCTGTGAAAGTTCCCTATAACGGCCACTCGTAACTTCTGACCCGTGAACTCGTACCAGATCGAACTGGTATGACTTCACAGGAAGGAAAAACACAAAGTACAAGTTTCCTTGAACGCACCATGAGTTAGCAGCCCCCGCCCTTGTCAGGCATCAATTGGTCCTCGTGCTACGTCACCACATTCACGCGCATCCCTTGGCTGCACACACAGCCCTTCATGCCGTTTTCTCCCCTCATTGGATAACACTTGTATCCCACAAGGAAAATTTTCTCCTCGGGTTACAGCAGAGCAGAGTGACGGAGAGACTCGTGTTTAGGCTGAAATACTTCATGTAAGTGATTGCTGACGGAAAATAGGACTATTTAGGACTTATATTAACAAAAACATTCCACTGATATCTGCTTTAATACATACCAACAGAAATTTGCTTGGACAGATTTTAAAGGGATAGTTGAACATTTTGGCAAATTGGCTCATTGCCATAATCCCTATAGTCATAGCAGTAGGTTTACCTTTAATTGTCGGTGCAAGCTGTTTTTAGAACGGCGGAGCCGAGACGCGAGCTGCTCAGAGCTACGCTACGGGACACTAATGGGATTTCTTGGTTTCCCTCATCAAACTCATCAAATACAGGAATACGGAGTTGTTTTCGGGGAAAATTGATGCAAAACCGCTGATGCGATTGATGCGTCCCCGTCGGGGGCAGTTTTTCGGCAAGCAGTCTCTGCATTTGCCTCGAAAACAACTCCATTTCGTAACGTTCTGTTATTATCTCATAGCGTGGTGAATGTGCAGGTCACAACTTGTCCACGAGAGTGTTTTGGAGTTGTTGGATTGTGTATTTGATGCTCCGCTCCGCCGTTCTAAAAATAGCTTTCACCGACAATCAAAGGTAATGAGCCTACTGCTATGACTATAGGGATTATGGCAATGGGCCAATTTGCCAAAATGTTGAACTATCCCTTTAACTGAACAGATAATTATGTCAGCACTGATTTATGTTAAACTGAAGCTATTCAATGAGAACATTAAGGCTGGAGGTTCGAGTGATGAGATAGATGGG
The DNA here is from genome assembly GCF_045865225.1 of Trachurus japonicus. Classification (NCBI taxonomy): domain Eukaryota; kingdom Metazoa; phylum Chordata; class Actinopteri; order Carangiformes; family Carangidae; genus Trachurus; species Trachurus japonicus. The sequence continues at coordinate 17,450,924 of NC_140926.1, read as the reverse complement.
TACATATAATACATTACCATGACATCCTGTGTTCATACAGAGGGAGGGGTCTGACCTGTCTGTGTCTCCTTGTTCTCTGGCATCTTGTCCCAGTTCCTTGGACCAGGTCTGTGGTTTTGATAGTGTGGTCTTCTCCCCCCTCTGCCTTGACCCTGTGTCCGTCCTGAACCCCCTCCAGCTCTACTGGGTGGATCCTGAGTCGGCCTGCTGTGGTTGGAGTGATCTTGGCCGCTGGCCCCTCTCTCTGAGCCCGGCTCCTCCGCGGATGGAGGTCTGGCTGGTTTTATTGGTCCTTGTCGTCGCTTCACGTCAGCGTGTTGTTTCCTCTGATGGTTATCACGCTGAGGGTCTGGACCTGCCCTGCTCCTCTGGCTTCTCTCTCTGTTTTCTGAAGAGTGGTTTTCTCCTTTGGTTTCATCCGACCTCTGATGCTCCGCTGACGTGTTGTCCTCCTTTACGTGACTTTCCTTCTTGTTGTGTTCTCTTCTCCTGTGCTCCTGACTAAACTTCCTGGGTTTTTTCGCCCGGGCGTCCTGGTCTTCACTGCTTTGTTCAAAATTTCTACTCAAATCATCTCTTCGCCAGTTTGGCCTCTCGGGTCCGTCCATGGGATGTGCACCTGGGTGGTAACCGCCCATACCCCTGTTGCTGCCACTGTGCGGCCCATATTCACTTCCAGGTCTCTGCCACCGGGAGTTGGAGCCTCCAAAACTCCCATTTACACCTCTGTTCCCGTCTCTCCTTCCTCTACCTCGGCCTCCCCTCCTGGCTCCATCCTCTCCTTGATATGAAGGATGTTGATGCTCTACATAATTTGAATTGTTGTGGCTAAACGGTGGGTTAGAGCCCTGATTAAAGTGTCCGTATTGTTGAGAAGGATCATAACTGTTACTACTCAGGTTTCTGTCATTGTTGTGTCTGGACCGACCTCGTCTGGATTTGTGCTGATGTGGTTTTTCATGGGACGTCCCATTAGGATTGAGGTCAGGTGGGTCTGCAAACAGAAATAGTGACAGTGTTAAAAAGCCTGAAGCAGAGAAACAGAGCTGCACTAAATATAGTTAAGTGTAGGATGATAAAGATTTTCATATCACTGTGACCAAGCCTGAAAAATAATTGTTAGAGTTATTTGAAGGGTGATGTCAAAATTGGTGTCTAAATTGATTTCATTTACAAAATATCATCAATTTATTTCCTTGATAGAGCATTAAAGCAGAAGTAAGTGATATATTTGTGTTAATATAAGTCTTAAATAGTTATATCTTCCGACAGCAATCACTTACATAGAGTGTTTGGACTGAAACACGGGTCTGTCAGTCACTCTGCTCTGCTCTGAGCCGAAGAGAAAACATTTATCGTATCCTACAGTTTTTATCCAATGAGGAGAGAGAACGGCATGCAGGGCTGTGTGTGCAGCCAAGGGACGCCGTGAATGTGACTGTTATGGTGCGTTCAAGGAAACTCGTATTTTTCCGACCGTGAAGTGGTACCAGTTCGATCTGGTACGAGTTCACGGGTCGGAAGTTACGAGTGGCCGTTATAGTGTAGCCTGACTCTCGCCAGACCCTTGTAGTTCCGCAAAGCTACTCTGAGCTCCACACAAGGGTCTGGGACTGCTCCATAGGCGATTCATTTCAGAAGGCGGGGCCTTGTAAAAAAAATCTTGTATGTGATTGGATAAACCACTTGTCCGTTATCTTGAATGACGTGCTACTTCAGCCACTCACTGCGAGCCGCCATTGTTGTTTGACTCAAACAGTCGCTTCAGCGCTACGTCACACCTCAGAAAGTCCCGCCCGGCGATCCTGATTGGTTCATTATTTTTTGCTCCGGGGAAGAAGTTTGCATTGGCCTCGAGTCCAGACCCTTGTGTGAAGCTGAGCGTAGCGCCTCTGGTGGAGCTTTGCGGAACTACAAGGGTCTGGCGAGAGCCAGGCTAGTTATAGTGACTTTCACAGGTAAAACAGGTCGGAAAAACACGAGTGGGTTGCCTGAAACGCTACAAAGTCGTAAGTTGTGATTTGAAGCTGTAATTTACGATTTCAAAAGCCTGCCTGGAACGCAGCATTAGCGAAAACGACCGGACCACTTACTTCTGCTTTAATGTAAATAACATTTTTTATTAGGGTTTGGTTTCCCTGAATTTTTTCTCTCTTTCCTGGGCATCACACTACTGAAAAATAAACTTCAAATAATCACTCATCTCTGGCAGACAAACCTAAGTGTAAAGATTACCTATTCATCTGTTGTTTCAGATCATATAGCTTTGTAATTTATCACAAGGGGAAAATGTGTGTGGTAGACAAAAATAAGTATATATACAAAAGAAAACTCAAGCTAAATAGATTAGTTTATAACACAAAAGCACAGATTTGCAAAATTGTCATAATGTATTGGCGGGTATGGGAAAAACAGTATGAATAAACACTGGCTTACTAGAATTATTAAAATTATTAATTTAATGCAAAATAAGTCTACCAGGTAAAAGACAACAACAAACTTAAGTAACCAGAGCTGAGAGGAATATCTGGAATAATCTTTGACCACCATAAAAAAATATAATAGTATCAATGAATAATGATTGACTATAGAAAGGTGTGGCAGACATGAGCAGAAAACCCAACTGTTCACAGTGCTTATAATTTCAACAAAATGTATAATGCAGCAGCTGTTGAGGAATAACCATCAATACACACACATATACACACAAAATATAATGAAACAAATCCTGGTTCTGCTGTGGCTGAACTGCCTGGTTACTGGTTACACAACTCCTGGCTTTCTAAGTTCACTGTCACATGTCATCACATCAGCTCCGGATAGCATGATCACGCTGCGACGCTGCGCTAACGTTAGCCACCGAGAGCTAAACGTGAGTCGCAGTTCATGTTAGCCGGGGTTAGCTCACTAGTTCATTGAAGCTAACCTTAGCTGTGAACTTACCACAGAAACAAAATGTCTAAAATGTTGGTGAACAAGCTGAAGTGGGCTTTCAAACGAATTCACTTCAGTCTTAATATCTTTAAGACACGTCGGTTGTTAAAGTGTTCACTGTCTGTAAACACACACATATTTACAGAGCATGTTGTTTACCTGAGGAGCCCTCAGCCATTCAGTTTGAGCTGCGTTGTTGCTTCTTTCACGCCACAAGTTGGTGGACAACAGGCTGATTTCTGAGAAATGACACGAGTGTCCAGGTACTCAGAAACGATGTCCACCTGTTCACCCGGGTCCTGAGTGTTAGAAATGAGACGGACTCTTATAAAAGCAGCAACAATCCCCAACTATCTCTTCAGCTCACCTCAGCTGTAGCAGCAGCTAGCGAGAGGCTAGCACTAACGGTAAACCTACTAGCGCGAACCAAAACCGGAAATCCCGTTGTGATTTTCAAAATAAACCACGTACTGTCTGTCACATTATATCTCTCCCCTTCGTTAACCCTTATCTGACCATACATTTTAGACGGTTTTGTTGAAGACAGACAAAAAAAATAGAGTAGGGCGTATAGTTAAATCTTTCATTACATTATGGGTTGAAAAAAGATACCTAAATAAAAATAAAAAACCTCTTGATAAAATAAAATAAAATTCCAATGGCCACAAGGTGGCGCTTCATGCTTGAGTTTGTACAACAGAAAATACATAGGGGGAAAAACAATGCTATTTGTAATGTTTTTGTAATACCTTTACATCCCTGTGTTTAGTGTGCACATTAAATTAATGATTTAAAGCGCATTATAACTTAGTTGAACATTTGTAAGTTACTGATATCAGTACAGTATTACTCAGTAATATCATATAGCTAATGTGTGTTATTACAGCTTTGTTTTATTGCCATTATCTTTTGGCACAGTGGACTCACAACTTGCTTACAAGCAACAGCTGTATTTGGTATTTTATCTGATGATTTATGACCTCTGCTTTGAGAATAAAGCTCTTATCTTTAAGAGTTTTGTAAAAGAAAAAAAATCCTGATTTATCTAATTTGATTTTATTCCAATTTGTTCTAAATGGCAGTTCCTATGTAGCTGTATCAGATTTTATGGTTAAGTGTCTGACATTGAGGGAGGGGAGAGCACGGTTCATTCCCCCTACAGATCTTTCTTCCAGGGAGCTTTGTGCTGAAAGGTGAAACATCACCCAGGTCTCATGTTGCATACGCTCCAGAGCAGCTTTTCTTCAAGGACCTGACTGTATTGGCTCACTTTAACCTTCCTTCAGCTCTCCCTGCATGTCCTCCCACTCAGGCACCTCCCTGCTGACTCGGTTTGGTTGGATGTCCAACTCCAGGATGCATCCTGGTGGTTCCAACCTTTTTATATTTCTCAGATATGGAGGCCACTGAGCTCCACGCAAAGCAAAATGGTTGTATACCCTTGTCCTGGTCCAGCCCTCACCACAGCATCACCACAGAGGTCTATTTGAGTTCCTTGGACTTCAGGTCTTGGTTTTGTGATGACATACAGTATGAAATGTAAGACCTTGTATACACAGGTGTGTGCCTTAACTATGTGTCCAATCAGTTTAATTTGACACAGGTGGACCCCATATAGTCTGGCTGTAGCTATAGAAACAACTCATGGAGTAGAAGCACAACGCCAGGTGTGAAAACGTTTGATTAATGATGAGGAGAAAAGAAATGTAACAAAGCTGAGATAAAAAGAACATCAGGTGTACTTTACATCATACACACATATGAAGTAATGCATCACATATTATATTAAACCTGTTTCCCTATAGGAGGGGAATAAACTAAAAAAGACATTTCAGATGTCAAATACAGTAGCTTTAACATATATACTGTAATTATAATATAAAGTAATATATAGGCTAATATATATAATATATAAAAGTAATAAAGCAAAAACAATACAGTGAAACAAAAAACAATATGATAAACTATGGTAAAAGCAAAGAGTCAAAACATTTATATTGTTTTCACATTTTCACATTATTCCATAGTCATATATTTGTGTATTTATTGTCTTATTCTTTTACTGTCTTTTTATGGCTCTCCTATGACTCCATGTTTCAGAGCCCCAAAACCTCAATTATTTTCAGTCTGTTGACAAAGCCAGACTTTGTTTCTTTGGACGACTGTATGACATCAATATGTTACCACACCCTCAACATCAATGACAACACATGTATTCAGAGGGTCAGCGACAATCAATGCTCTTCTGATATGATTATATGGTCTAAATGCAGTTTGTAGCATGGCCAATGTGATTATATGACCATGGAGACCAAATGTGAATAGCAGGTCCAGATCTTGCCACACCAAGAAACTGTATGGGGGAATTATTGGAAATAAAATGAAAGACTGATTAATGAGTGTTTTCCCCTGTGTTCATTCTGCTTCACTGCTCTGTTTGTGATTTGGCTTACAGCGCGATAAAAGGAGCAAAAATATTACAATGATTTGTTCCAAATGTTTGTGGATGCTGCTTATTTTGAAAAATAAAGTGAACATAAGAAAGTCAGCTTCACTTTCCCATCAGAACATGTGGGCCAAAACTTATTTATTTCAATTTTGTAAGGACTCCTTTTTCTAGCCTTCTCCAGTTGATAATATTGCTTGGTGTCATGGTTAGGGCTGAATATATGACTGTAATGAGATCACATTCATCCAAAGATGACCCCACTATGACAACATCAGTGGGGCCGGGGAGGAGGAGAGATCGGCTCAGTTGAAACTCTTCTTACCCAAGACCAAAACTGCCAGCTAAATGTTTGACACTGGTATCCCTTATCCAAAATGAGCCAGTGAGGTGAAGTAACATCCATTCTTCTTTACTGAACCTCCTGAAACAGGAATCTCGATTTGCTCCTGAGCTGGACAACAAGGACACCAGCTATACTTTGAAAGTATAGGTGCCAACAAAGACACATTACAAACCAGAGACGTGTCTGACACTTTCTACCTTTATAACAGGCTATCGTCTTTCATTATTCAAATATTATTTGATATTTAAATATGCAGCTAGACCAGTGATTGTCACATTGCTCATGGAGTGACATGAGTGGGAAATTCAGTCAGAATAAATACACTGTCCACATTTTTCAATGACAGTTGTTGATGTGTCCTCTACAGTCCAGTCAGACCGGTCCTCTGAATGCAGCTCCAGCACATCCAGATACACAGATGATGAATCCAGGGACCATGAAAGATCCAGTGATTACCATGAGCTGCCTGCAGAGGTGCTGCACTTCTGTTACGCTGCCTTCCACTTGAGAGAGAGAGGCTACAGTTTTTAGCAGCTTCTATAGAACTGAATCTACTTATCACATTGAATATAAAAAGTCACAACAGCTGACTGATGACGACACTGAAGTGAATTCCTCGGGAAAAACACTCAGGTCCTTGATGAGCATTAAGATTCAGTCCATGCACATTGCAATAGTTGTGTAGATCTTTACTCAGGTAACAACAACCATGTCACATGAGACCTGCACCTATTGTCTTTTTACCTACAGGTGCACGGCAGCTCAGAGCCCCTGTCCCCCTACACACTAGGAGGAGGACGAGATCAGAGATGAGGACAAAGTCCCCAAGGACCCAGAGGAACCTGAACACCCAGAGTAAGGAAGGTACCCAGAGTACTTCAAGGGCCGAAAGGATTCAGAGGACTGTAGGAACCCAAAGACTCAGAGGACAGTAACCACCCAGAATACCCCAAGACCCAAAGGGCCAAAAAGGACCCAGAGGACTGTACAAGGCCCCAATAGCCTATAAGTGATTTGTAATTGCACCATCATTTAGATGTAGATTTATACACCTAATATTGTGCATGATTACATAATTTAATAGAAAGTAGGCCTACAGTTTGTTATATCTTATTTGTATATTGTAAAATAAAAAGGTACCAAGGTCTTAATGAATGGACAACGGGTCATAGGTGTTGATAACAGGCAGGGAAAAAACACAATAAATGACTTTAATGTGAAACAATAAATCCCCAAACTTTGCTAAAGTATGACAGCCCTTAGCTGCCATCTCCAGTTAACTGTTGTTGGTTAAACAAAGTTTCGTTCTCTTGAGATCAAGAGACAATTAACTCATTAAGTTGGGAAATTGAATTTTTTTTAGTGAGGTGAGCAATTTGGTAGTGACTGGTTGTTCTACTTACAACTATCTGTCATGCCATGAATTGTCATTATATGTAACTCGGGGGACGAAGGAGAGACTTTGGTTCTTTAGTGTGCTTACTTACATCCTAATGCTAAACTAAGAACATGAATGTGGTTAACACAGCCTACCACAAACAGTGCACCATGACTCATAGCTGTTGGTGTTAGGCTAAGTGTTATAACTTAGAAGTGCATGGAATTGAGAAATTCTTGGCTAAATTGTTTGTTAACAGTGATTATCAAAGCTTGACAAGGTCAATGGACAACTTTCAGCTGTAAGTAGTGATGTTCTGTCTAATGCAGTAGCTTTTCAGGACAAATGACTGCTCCAAACACAAAGTGTTTGTGTGGGTGTGCAGTCTCCAAATGATACTCCAAACTTTAAATATCCCACAAAATGTAGCTTAAAGTGAAACAAATGACACACTAGCGTTGTATTTTCCTCTAAATCGTTGTTTCTGTATCAGGCCCACATTTAAGTCCCTCTCTCTGCAGTCACAGATACCACATCACGCGTGCGCAGAGGGGCTCCTCGTTCCCGTCACCCAGGCGAGGTGGGTGGGAGAAGCTGCATCAAGTTACCATCAACAAATATGAAGTAGCGGAAAATGGCTAATTTTATTTTCAAAATAAAATTGTGCAACTCTATTGTGACAAAGAGTTCTGTTGTTTTTGTTGCAAAAAAGATGTCCCTACATATTGATGATAATCTGATACAAAATAACCAAATCCTTTATTCAGCCTTCTTATTTTTAAATCATCCATAAAATCTTATAATAAACAATGAATTTTTGCTATACAATATAATGATAACAATTAATTTATGAATTATAAATGTAATCAGCTATTCCTAGTAATAGAAATGGGCCCTTTCATCTTCCAACATACACAGGTAGCATAAAATGGTGTCTATAATATCTGGTCCCAATGGTAAGGAGACACCTACTACAGTTATTTAGCGTAGCTACCCAACCCATGATTTTATACTACATCCACTTCACAAATGTTACATTATAGTACACTATAATTATAATCTTTGTCACTGTGCAGAATATAACTTAAGCGCATTAAAATAATACAATAAATAAATTATGAATGTGTATCAGCTTTTTTTTTTTACCTAGCCTATATTGTGATTTTAAAATACTTTTGTTAGAATAAGGATCCCGGGTGGGGAACCAAAAATATGTGGGTTTTTTTTGTTTGTTTTTTTTCATTTTCTTGCATTACATTGTGGGGCACCATTTGTACATTAACACACAAACCACCTTTCCACATTTGCAACTTCTTTGGTAGTTTGCGTGCAGTCATGGTTTGGGATTTTATGTTGAAAATCTTTCCCGGAAGTTGCGTCTCCGCCAGCAGTGAGCTTGACGGTGCCTCGGAGGAGCCTGAGCGCGGCCGAGCAGGAGAGAGTGGCAGTGAATGTGTCTGCGGCAGCGTTTAGCGTTAAAAAACATCAACTACGGCTGAAGAAGAGAGGACCAAACCCCGCTGCAGTTCGAGACGACCTCGGCACCCCGCGGACTATGATAAATTTCACCCAGAGGCTGGTAACGGCGGGCTGTTTTGACGACAAGCGGTTTATTGAACATCTGTAGAGCATAATGAGGGCATCCGCTATTCTTTACGGTGGTTTTTCCTCCGAGGTTTAGTTAGACGCAGAGTGACAGTATTTATAAATGCGTCGCTTTTAGACGTCCTCTCACGGAGTAGACACACCGAGGGGACACAGCCTGCAGATATTTAGTTAATTCCCTCCTCCCATGGCCCCTGGGGAACATTGAAGTCATTTGAGAAGTCACCGGAGAAGAAGACACGTCTTAATCATCTCGATAGTTTTTTTTTTTTTTTTTTTTTTTACACAGTTTTTGCGAGGAAAAAAAAAATCGGCTCTGCTCTGTCCTCCACCAGGCTCCCCCCTCTGCTTTCTTTTTTTTCCTCCTATTTTTTTTTTAAAATCTTACATGGTTTTGTCTTTCTGAGCTTTCATCGCCAATCACCCTCCAGTGGGCATTTCCACCCCCCTCCTCCCGTTAAAGGATGCCGGATCAAATATCGGTGTCCGAGTTTCTCTCGGAGACAACAGAGGATTACAATTCCCCGACAACATCCAGCTTCACCACCCGACTGCAGAGCTGCAGGAACACAGTGAATGTGCTGGAGGAGGTAAGGCCACGGTGTCAGCCTGCCTGTGATGGATGGATGGATGGATGGATGGATGGATGGATGACTAATGGATGGATGAATGATTGAAGGCTAAACAACAAAAACCAAATCCACCATGTCACTTGAGCAGTATATTTAAATGATGTTAAAAAACACACAGACCGTGTTTAATGGAGGGGTGACGTTTAAACACATTCAAGGTTACATGCAGCCAGCCCCTTCATTCAGCTGCTGATGTTTGACAGCACACAGGCCCGGATGCATTACAACTATTAGTATTATTATATGCTGCATATCCATCTCCTAACTGCACCTGTTGAGCTGTGTTTTCTATTTCTGTGCATTTCTGATGTTGCACACCTATTCTAGTTCTCCATCAGATGCAATAATGGACATTTCCCCCCACCCCAGGGGAGGGAAGAAGAGGAGGAGGGGGGGGGGCGGCTATATGCAGAGCACACAGTGTGTGGTAGGGGGAGAACTAACTCTCATCTCGTGTGTTTGCTGCTGCTCTTTCTTGTCAGATATGTAGAGTAATATAATAGAAGTGGGGGGGTTGGATGGTTTTCTTTAGTGCAGGGAATAGGGAGATGTGCACTCAGGCCTGCAGCTCTCTGTGTTCACTATTACATAACTCACAGCTTCAGAACATGCTGCCAGGCTGTAGCAGTGTGCGTGCCGTGCATGTGTGCGCGTATGTGTGACACACACAGAGAAAAACCTCTTCTGGTCCCTGGCAGTCAGATCTGGATTGAACTGTTTGCAGATTATAGAGATTCCCTCCTCACACATACACACACACACACACAGGCATAAAAACATATAGGTTTCTCCTCAAAGCAGTGAAATATCGCGAATGAACACACCCAGAGTCGCACTCCGTGATGATGCTGTGTCACCTTTGATTATGTAGGAGGCTACTAATCAGGTCAGGCAGGTGGGCTGTGATGTGTGTGTGTGTGTGATTCCCACTTCCCCTCACCCTCCCTTGGCATCCTTCCTGCCGTGATTGGATAGAGCATCAAACTGGGTGAGCACACACCTTCGCTGTGTGTGTGTGTGTGTGTCAGTGCCGAAGCATGACCTCATTTCCTGCTTTAAAACACATTTAGCTCCAGACTCGTAGTATTAGGAGGAGTAATGTGTCATTTGAAGCAGAAGCATTGTCCAACTTTTCATTAATGCTCCTTCTAAAGAGATTAATGGAGTTTATTTGTAGCCAAATAACAGAGCAGCTTCCATGCAAATATTATCACAAGCAGGACAGTAACTGCTGAGGGTTTGTTTAAAGGGAGAAAAACATATGTTTAATCCGTTTCTTCAATGCACCAACAGCCACCAGTCTCGCTCTATCCATCACTTCTAACTTCGGTTTCTTTTTTTTTGTTGTTGCAAGTTTATTATATTGTAGCGATAGAAAATCTCCCCAAAAACAGAGCCAGGGCCGTGTTTACTGTGAACTCGGGGCACACTTTGCGTCTGCTGACTGTAACAAGGAAAAAGGGCTCACATCGTGAATCACCTCTCTGGCTCCGTGCCTCCGAGCCCAGAGAGAGGGAGAGAGAGAGAGAGAGAGAGAGGGAGACTGCAGCAGCACAAACGAAAAACATCTGTTAGAGAGAAGGGCCGCCATGTGCGCTGAGGGCTTCAGTAGCCGCTCTGGAATTTTTGCACAGAGATCACATGACAAGGAAGACCATTATACTGGCACCGGAGAGCGAGCATCATGCTCTTCGGTGTTTAGACAAAAAGCCAAGATGCCCCCCACCCACACACACACACACACACACACACACACACATAGAAACATCTCATCAGTTAGAGCAGCTCACAGTTGGGATACACCCATCAGACGCCGCCTGAAATCATGAATGCTGTTAGATTAGAGCGTGTTGTATAAAATTCACCTCCCTGTTTGATCCCTGCGTAGAGACCCAGAGAGCCTCTTCCGAGATGCAAAACTGCCTTTGGCATCACTTTGCCTGGAGAGGAGTTTGTTTAAAATGCCCTGGATTTCTGCTGAGCTGCCGAGTTCCTGTCCTCAAACTCGGAGCATTCACCCCCCCTTCACCCTCCTCCCTCCCTTTTTTTTCTCCAAGTCATTTCCTTGGTATGTTGACAAGGTAAATTATGCAAAAGTACGGCAGTGAATATTTAATGCTGTAACCTGAGGGGGAGAGTTGACTCCGCAGGAGAGTTGTCATTCTCTGTGTGCTTCCACTGACTCATCTAGAGTTGCAAAGAAAGGAGGAAAAAAAAAAGAAAGAAGTCCTTGCAGCATCATGTTGTCTTAATTCAGCGCCACACATCAAATACTGATCAACGCATAATGACACAAAACTATTCATGACTCACCACCAGCCTCCATCCTTGGAGCTCTTCTCCCCCCGGAGCAGCAGCAGCAGCAGCAGCAGCAGCAGCAGCAGCAGCAGCAGCAGCAGCAGCAGCAGCAGCAGCAGCAGCAGCAGCAGCAGCAGCAGCAGCAGCAGCGGTGGAGGAGCTCTCAAAGATGTTTACTGTTTATACTTGTATCAGCGCAGAAATATGGAAAACAATGAGCAGCGAGATGAGGAGATAAAGCCCTAAAAATAACCTCTTCTCTTTCTCTGGCCCCGCTGTCTTGATTGCTTGAGACACAGGAGACGGGGGCATTGTGTGTTCTTTGCGTGGGGGTGGCAGACTGGAAGCTGGTTGACGTGTCTGGGTTTTATTTTGGTGACATCTTTGGTGTAAGTCAGTCATTGTTGTGATGTTCTGTCGTTTTTCCACTGCATTTCCCAGAACAACTATGTTGGATTTTCTGTGGAAGTGTTATAGGCGATTGTTTTTTTTGTTTTTTTTGGTTCATCCAGCTGCAGGAAAGTATTGCTGCAACTCACTAAACATCAGAGTTATTAATTAATTTCAAAGATAACAGTAAATGCCCTCCTCCTCCTTGTTCCAGGGAAACAAAGTCTTAGAATTGGTCGTTCACAGTTTTCATTTACGCTGATGTGGAGCAGAGAAAAGCCATAAAATCGACTCAGTAACCCCAGAAATATTTGCTTTTTTTTAATCTGCACCATATTGAACACATTTTAATTTGTTAATTTGTTCTCTTAGTATTGGATTTCTCAGAACCTTTTGGACAGATTGCCATGAAATTTGCCAACCAGATTCATACCACCGAGGGGCTTTTGATTTTTATGCTCCGTGACCTTCAAGTCAGGTTCACATTTTTTTTGCCTCGACTTCAGGTAAAACATCTAAAATAGGACTTTTTCAGAGAATAATGAACATTTTCTATCAGGAAATGGAATTGACAGCTTAAACAGCGTTTAACAGTTAAGTGATTAAATTATAATTGATCATTTTCCAGCACTTACATCTATTACGCTCTGAACATACATCGGTGTTTGTATTACCTTCCGTGAACCTAAGAAGCACCACAGGCTATGTAATGTAGTAATCAACCCTGAGTTGCCAGTTTATTCCTTACAAGCAGCTAAAGCTAAAGCAGTCTAATGCAACAGTCACAATGGTTATAATGCTCAGTCTTAAGAAGCTAATGACTTTTGTGATGTTATTTTCATCAGAGCTGCACTGGTAACCTGATATTTAATCAATTCATTGATTGATTGCAACTATCAAGTTATTATTCAAGGAAAACCACAAACCACTGTCGACTTACATGAGGATTTGCTGGTTATCTTTGTTTTAATCATTGTAAACTGAATATATTTGAGTAATGGAGAAGACATTTGAAGATATCATATTAAGATACAAAAATATCAGTGCATCTTTAATTTCTTCCACACATGCATCACAAAGAAGAGCAAACACTACCTGTAAAAAACAAAAAAAACATAGAACGACCTTGCGGGTTATGTGTGTTGTTCAGCAGCAGGAGTCTGACATTTGCTTATAGGAAAATGTCACAGGTTATTTACTGTAATCCTGCTTTCTCCCATTTTCTCCAATGCGAGTTATAATTAGCAGCAGGCACTTGTTATTCCCCTGTGGGGCATGTATTGTCGCTCGCTCCCTACCCCACAGATGGCACTTTGCGTCACTGGGTTTGCTTTCCTAAACCACACAGAGCCACAGCAGCGATACAAGGGAAACCCTCACTGCATTGGCATTCCTTTGAGCATGCCTCTCACACCACATCACATGGGCCGGACCAGAAAAATGTTGACTTTTCACAGTCATTCTATTCAAGCATGGCTGGGCTTGACCTAATAGGCAGAGGTCTTTTATATGTTTTACTTTTATATAACAAGCCTTTTCAGACCCCGGCTTTTTTAGCTGGAGACGCTGCAGAAGGTTTGATGTTATCCCGCCATTTGAAGAAAGAAAACAGCTGAGTGAGGAGTTTTATTCCAAACCACTGCGTTTTTATATTGGAATGAAAATCATCGCCTTAAGTCGTCATTCTTCGTCTAGTTTGTAGGTTCAAGGAGTGGACTTAACATTCCTGTCATTCTTTTTAAAAGCTCTGCTGTTTATTTACTGTATGTCGCTCTGACTCCTATCAAACGTTGGATCTCTCGCTGTTGAACACACGCTCCTCTGTAATCAGCTCTGTGAAGATTTTAACCACTTGTGATGGTGCAAAGAAAAGGCATTTGTGTTGATTGATGCTGGGTAATGCATATTAAAGCTGCTGGTGTCGATGATGGTGCAATAGGAAGTGAAACAGAAACGTGGCGTTTGAGAGTTCGGCGTTAGCTTTGGTGGTCAAATCAGCAGTCAGTGTCATATTTAATTTTTCTTTGCAATTCTGGTCATTAACTCTTTCATTCACTCTCTATGACTCCTTACATTTAATTCTCATAACCTGACACAATAAAAGGTCAGAGTAGTGAAAACCTCCCATCACCATTTCCCATTAACCACAGAGATGTCTTACAGTAAGTTGCCTCCACTGTGTTCACATAGCCTACTCATAATACTGCCGATTAAGACAATGGAAGGGAACATTCAGATATGAGAAGCTAGGAAGAGGAAATAAATCATTGAAGCTCTTAAAGACCACATTTAGGAGCCATGTATTGAATAAAGGGCATTTGGTTTCCACAATGTAATCCTCAATGGAATCAATCTGCATCAAAGCAGCAAACGCCATTATTCAATCACTGAAAGGTTAGATGATGTCTAAATATGTCTGCCAAAAATAAAACTGTTTTGAACATTAATGAGAACAAATGAGAAACATAAAGTACTAAAGAGAAGAATATCTCTGAAGAGAAGGCTGTATCCAGGCCACAGCTCCTCCACCAGACATTAAAACTAGTAGCTAGATAAGAAAACTGTATGCTAGTGTATTTTTTCCCTATCATAAACAGCCATTCTGGTATTTTTACAAGATATCCGCTCCACATTTGTGTTGATTCACAGAAGCGTCGTTGTTTGACCTTGAGTTGAGATTCAGAGCGGAGAGTAAAACATACACTATTTGTTAATTATCATAGCTGCAAGTTGTTTTTCTGAAAAAGTGCCTGAGGCTTTAACCTTCATGACATGTAGTCATGTGACCCTGTCTCATGTCATGTCCACCAGTAAGGACTGGAGAGAAAACAGATAACCCTTCTTCTATAATCTCAGAGGACAAGGTTGCACTGGAAAATACCTGAATCTCCAATGAAATAAAAAAAACACTTGACTATCCAGTGAGATGAGTAATTCATGTAAAGGAAGTTTCATTTTCACTTTTTTTTTGTCACAGCTGCATGGAGCCTGTATTCTGTCACATACTTAATTAACACTGAATACATTTGTGTGCCATGTGGCAAATGTTGCGTAATGTTGAAAATAATGAATATCATTCATCATTCATTATTTTGTCTGTGAAACAAGCAGCCTTTGCTTGATAAGTTTGATATTTTGGATCACCTTTAGTATCTCCATCACCACAACTGAGGCAAAAACAATGAATAATTCACAAGGATGAGATGGTTTTTCTTTTTAATCATACGTGACTTTACATAACAAAACTGAGTGGTGGCTATTTAAGGCTTCATTCTGCAACATTTGCGACTGAGGAGCGCAGCTGCATGTGTCACGATTAAATTATTAATGAAGTTATGGCCTTTTATTCATCATTTGTCCGTCATGTCACCAAACCCAGTGAATCATACTGTGTGAGTGAATGGGAGCATTTTTTGTCCCCTGGCACCACAGCACATGACGTCTTGCTCCAGTTAAAACAGCACTGTAAAAAGAAAGCAGCTTAAATGGTCATTTCCAAGATTCTTGGTCTCAGTGTTGATATTTTAGGTGCCAAGTAAGCAGGTGTCAACATTGTGTAAGCAATCTGTCATAGACCTGCTTTTCCAATTTAGTACTTAACCAGCTGTAATTACACTGACGCACAGTATTGGTTTTATAATGCTGAGTTGGGCTGAAAATATAAGAGACAGGAAGTTGAAGTGGCAGAAATTATAAAAGTTTTGGGAGACTTTAATTTTGATAATGCCCCCACTGCTCCTACCTACTTTAGCTATTTATCTGTGCTAACAAGTGCAGCTAGTTCAAACCTATATAGAGCTTTATTTAGCTGTGGGAAAACCTGCTAGCTTAGCTGCTACTAGCTTTATGCACTACATAGCTTTATGCTGCTATAGCTTAGCTGCTACATAGCGTCATACTGCTACATAGCTTAGCTGCTACATAGCTTTACTTCTACCAGAGAATTTGATATTGTCGTAGACTGGCTCTGCTTATAGTTTAGCTGCTACATAGCGTCATACTGCTACATAGCTTAGCTGCTAGCCTACATAGCTTACTTCTACCTAGCTTAGCTGCTACATAGCTACTTCTACATCGATAATATAATACATCCATCCTACATAGTTTAGCTACATAGCTTTATACTTCTACATAGCTTTATGCTGCTGTTTTTTGATGTGATGATTGACTCTCTCTGTGTTGGAACAATATTAGCCTTGTTGCAACACCACATACCGACTTTCTGTCTTGTCGTCTATTTAGGCCATTATGGACTTGCACTAATATAGTGCTTTTATTTGCATTTATTACTGGTTGAATTTTGCTAACAGGTGTTTCTGCTATTTAGATATTAAAGGGTGGAAAAATAGTGCTATAATTTAGTAGTTTTAGTAGCTTAAGCAGCTAACTGCTAACTACATCCCCCAAAGTGATTTTAGATTTGAATAGATTTTAGATTTATTTGTAGGACTGTTGTGCTAAGCTGCATCGGTTTTAGCTTGGTGTTACAAAACGGCAAATGGATGTAGTTGAAAAGAATGAAACTCTTGAGTTATTATGGAAAGTATGTGGAGCACAGTTACAACAGATCATCATAGAAATCACTCCAGGAATGCAACGATTTTTACAGAATGATGATACATCAAATAAAAGAGCAGCCAAAGGATGAGAATCTAACTCTTAAATCCACCACCACCACCACTACCCCCCGAAAAAATACTAACAAACCTTGGAGCCATTTTCTAATTTGTCCTCTGCCTTTCACAGCAGGAGGTGAGACTGTGTTGTGTTGCTTGTTTGTCGGCTTGTTTGCCGTCTGTGGCTGAAATCTGATAATCGGTCTGTGGGCCACAGCTGTTGGCCTACCTTCCTGCCACAGCTGCACTGCGTATATCATCAAGGGCTATTAGCCGGCAGCGGATTAGCCCCGGACCCAGACTCTGCTCCGGCACTCTGATCCCCCCTGCTCTTCGCCCAGAATTAGGTGAGGAAGAGTGGGTCAGTGTTCACATCTGTCTGCTGCCGTTCTCACACGGATGGATGGCGTTAAAGTCTCCCCTCCTCATCGACAGCCATTTTAATCTGGGATGGGGCGCAGCATGCTGTCAGTGACATTGGGATGCATTACATGAGGATTTTAGTTGCAAATAATATCAGCTTTCAAGTGATGTTTTCTAACTATTCATTCAGTAGGCCTATTTTTTATTTCCAATATTACTAGGCTACAATATCTATTTTTGTTTCAGGGTTGAGCCTATTTATTGTTGGGCCTAGACTAGAAATATCCCAACAACAATAGAAAAGACTGGATTTGACACAGTGTTAAATGACTGTAGTTCAGCCATAACAAGCAACCACAGATCGTCTTCATCCTCCTTCATTCGCCTTTTGTGTTTGTTTGTCTTTTGTGATTATATCAGCGCAGTGGTAACATTGTTGTTCTCAAGGATGGCCCTGCAGAGCCAGGAGACAGCGTTGTCCTGTGACGGCTGGCTGTCTTGTTGTGTCCTAAGGGGTAAACAGTGCATCTCTGTCTGTGCTTGCTTTCTCTGTGTTAGCCCCTGGACTGTCTCTATGTGTGTGTGTGTGTGTGCGTATACCAAAGCCGAACAACATGGTGCAGCCTTTCAATGTCGAATCTGAATGCTACCTTTCTCAGAACAGCCCAGGGCCTGCTGAGATCATTCAAGCTTGCATGAAAGGCCTTGATGGTCCTTCAAGACGAGTTGTTTACACCTTGTCCCAGTGCCATTTAATGTCATTGAAAAGTGTTAGCTCACCTTTTCTACACCATGACAGTAGCTGTCAGAACAGCTATCACGCTGAAAACGGGTAAATCCAAGTGTAAATGGGCAGTTCCACGAGTGGTAAAAAGCTTTTGTTAGTTGTCGCAGTAAAGGCTGTGTTTGTGTTCCTCTCTATGTCCAGTTGCTCAAATGTCTGAACATCCAAATGGCCTGTGGGAGTGGATACACCTGTGGTTTTGGAATAGCTGCTCTCTCACCCAGCACAGTCCCATAAAGTGTGAAATCTGAGACTCCTCTGCAGAAAAACTTCAAGGAATGCCATAAAGCGCTCTGCAGAGTCCTCGCCTGTGACTTTGGCTGAGGACTCATGGCTGGTTCAGGAACGTTACTCAGCCTAGAAAAAAAGAAAAATAATGTTACTTCTCCTTGTACATGTGTATCAAGGGAGCACATTCCTTGGCGGCGTGCCCTAAAGATTTACAATGCGGGCGGCCTGTTGGTAGGAAGTGTAGCTGGCAGACTTATCAACTGATCAATGATAAGCGAAAGATTAGTGATAAAAGCTTGAAGTAGTTTATTTTAGTTTTGCCTCGATCGACCTACACAACGCTACTCTGTTACAAAAAAGACAAGTCTTGCTCTTTTGCCAAGTCATCTGGTGTAGCAATTCTCCTCTATTATGTAATGACTGATCAAACACCAGCACTCGACATGCTCGGTTTTGATATAATGAGTTTATCATTGTTTGACCTCTACTGTAGTGGTTTCAACTTCAAAAACAATGAGAGAAGATAAGTCACTCATACTGTAGTTCAGGGCCATAAATACCATTATTGCTGTCATTGATGAATGATTACAATTTTTTCTAAGTTGAAATGAATTGTCTGCTGCTATTAGTAAATCGTGCCTTTTATCCCAGCGTAGACAAGTAATCATTGAGTAAGTCAAAAAGAGGAAATTTAAATGCCAACAGTTCCATGATGAAGAAGGAAGGAAGGAAGATCGTGTTACTGTATGTGACCAAAGCTCCTGAACATCTACTTCTGTTTTTTGCTTTTTTAATCCAAGGTGAAGAATCCATCACTATCTCAGTCTCAACACCAGTTTGTCATGTCTTGATTCTGTATCAGATAATGACACAAACTTCCACATGTCGTCATATTTGACGGTTTCCCTCAGGTGGTTTCACATGTTTGAGGTTTGTGGGTTATGAAAACTCACTTAACTTCTTTTTGAACTGGTAGTTCAAAAGATGCCTCTGAGTGATCAAATCAATGTAACTGTGTTTCCAAAGAAACTGCTTGCTTGTCTGAAGTTTTTATTTTTTTTAATTTTTTTTTAGTAAAATGAATGTTTTTGTTTGTTGATTGTTGTTAGTTGATTAATTCTGTTTTTTATGATGGAGGAACATTAGTTTGTAGCTGTTCTTACATTTCTAGCTTCAGTTTACCACATGTGACACATCTGATGTTGTAGTAAACTGAATATTTGGGGAGTTTGGCCTATTCACCTGGCAAAACAATTGAGTTTCAGATGCCACCATTGACATTTTTCACTATTTTCTGTCTTTTTTATAGATCAAACAGATTAGGAAAACGAGAGAAAGAGAAGAGAAAGTGGTTATGGCAGTTTTTGTGGTTCAGATTTCAAACAGACAGTTTTCTTCACCGAGGAGGATGCTTGCTGTCGTTTATTAATCATCAGCGCAGTGAGTTCCTCCCACTACTCTCCTGTTGACGGTTGTTAATAATCAGAATAATCCAGCAGCTGCTGCATGTGAATAATTGCTTCCTGAAGGGTAAACATAATACACATAAAGGTATGCTGCTTGTTTGATGTTCGGGGAGTATATAGTCCGTTGCAGCTCGTGTGTGGGCGTAATGCTGAAAACATGCACGATGCATCACAACAAGTGGTGGGCTGAGCGAGAGCAAAGCGTCGCAGAGGAAAGCTGTCAAGTCATGTGTGAACGCACGGTTTGACTCTTCACCCCGGCGGCTCACGTGCACCTCAGTTGCTGCTGCTGCTGTTGCACAGTCTCTCCGGAGATGAGCTGCAAAGATTGGGGATCCTCGCAGCTCAGAGAGTTGGCTCCATCCACAGTGTGGCCTCTGCAAACCCACCGCAGACGAGCACACAGCTGAGCAGCTCATTTTTCTCTCTGGGAGGCCGGAGCTGGAAGCTAATGGCCTCAATATATAATGGAGTAATCTCTGACTTGTATTGACTTCTCTTTGTGGTCAATGACATTAGCAGGTCAAGATTTGTCTAACAGATACAGGCCTGTATCGGACTCTATGTCAGAGGAGCATACCGGAGATTTTAAATGTTTTACAAACCCATAAACAGCTTATTCTTGCATTTAACAAAACATTGCACAGGATTTTTTAGCAGCCACTCCTACGAGTTCATCTCAGCTGAAATGAAACTCACACTTTTATTTTTGTGAAACTAACATTATCACCAGATGACAGTGCAGTCGAGAGAAGTGAAGGCTGAATGTCTCTGTGGTCTGAACTTCCTTGTGGGGCATTCGAAAGCTAATGGGCGGGTTGCCACAAATGGGAATTGAGAGTCGGCAGCACAAAGGTAACACACTGCGAGGAAATCTTATCTGGGGAGATTAGAGGGGTCTGTGCATCGCAGGTAAAAGAATCATATCATGGTGTTTGTGTTAATTTTCAAGCTAAAATTATGTTTGGACCTGGACGTTTAGTTCAGTTCTCTGTAGGTCAGGGGTAATGATGGTTGATGACACATGTGGGCAACCACTGGTAAAAGCTGTGGAGACTGGTGAGTGTGAAAGAAAGACATTGGCTGCATTGAGGTGGTTTAATATGTGATTATCATAGAAATATTGTTGCATATTATAATTGTCTGTCGTTATTATTTATTATTTTGACATGTTCTTGCAGAGAGTTAGATATGCTGGCTAATTTAGATTAGCATTAGACTTTAGACATTTATTGTCCCTCTAGGGAAATTCTTTTTCACATGACCATTTACATTTCGTTTCACCAGACACATACAAACACGCACAGATTACAACACATTGCCACACATTTTTACACTCTGGCCAGGTTATCTTGGCCTCTGAGCGAAGAATGGTCTGTGCTGTCGCAGCGGAGCATACGCCATAGACCAGTCCATTAGACCATTAAGACGGGGAGTGGGGGAAACAACTAACCTTGCTCCATCCATCAGTTACAAAATCTGCCAACCAACACATTTGAACCTCATTAAAACCCATCATACCTCATTTGTTTAAGCCCTATTATGGCAAAAGTGTTAGGATGATTATACAACAAATTTGTAAAATGTCAAAGTTTTTTTTAAAGGTATTCAGAAAAGAAAATTGATTTTGAGCCGACTATGGGTCTTAATTAGTGTAATAGGCTAACTCTTCTATCAGACGATGTAGCCCAAACTTTGTGCAAAAATCTATTTTCGAGTAAATCCGGGGTGAAAGTGGGGTAGTTTTTTTCGCATTGGATAATGCAGGCGCACAAATTATGCGTCAATCATCCGTCAATCAAACGTCTCGAGAAAAGCGAGGAGACCCGTCTACCACCACCGACACAAACTCCGTCCCTACTCCACTCAGAGTCCATCACTTAGCCTAGCTAGCTAAGTTAGCAAGCTATAATGTAGCAAGCCTACTAGCTAACAGTTAGCTACGTTAGCTAAACTCGCACACACACACATACACACACCGAGCTCAGTCCTGCCCCAAACATTGAATATCCCACTCACTCGATAACGACCAATCAAATTCGTTTTCCTCACTCGGGTAAACTGGTGCGGCAACTCATGGAAACTCGTGGAAGGAGGCGCGACAAACAGGACAAACGGCCATTTCTGAACACCTTTAAGATTTTATGTTGAGCAAAGCTTGGTGCTGAAAGTTAGGGAACACAAATTCTTTATCTCTTCCTCAGCATGCAGTATTATGACTATCAAACTTTTGAGTTATCATCAACATACCTCACATCGCAATGTCGAGGCCCGGCCTAAAACAACAGACAGATGTTAGTGGTGTGAAGAGGAAAATGTCAGCTAAGAAAAACGCTTGAAATCCGACTGCACTACTGATCCACGTTCATTTAGATCACCTACAGTATATCGAGCAAGTTTCAGGTCTCACTTTTCAGACAAACTAGGCTGCAGCCTGGAAAGTGCAGTGTTAACTACACACACAGTAGCATGTATGGTCAGCAGCAGTAATGCACAGTATGGATTATTTAAAAAGAAAAAGGAGGATGTAGTACAGTAGGTGGATGGACACAATGTACAGACTTAAGTGAACTATCAGCATGTTTCTGTGGATCAATAACTCTCTGCAACATTGTGTTTGAGTCTGAGGAGCTAAAAAGCTTGGATGGTTGAGTCCATTCAGAAAAACAGTGCGTCATGTTGATCGATGTTCTGGATCTTATTAACTCCAACACTCCGAAAAAAAGACGTCTCCTCACTTAATCCTTGTTATTTCAGTTGCCATGTTAGATACAGTACAACAGTCATGTGGTCGTACTGATACACCTCCTAACCAAAACCAAAACCACTGGCAGTCGATCACTCTCTTTCAGTACTGTTTGTGAGTGAGAGAAAGAGAGGGAGAGAGACAAATAGGCCATCTGACCTCAGCTGCTTTTGGAAATGTTACATCCTCTCATTTTTCCCATTCCGCAGGCCCAGAGAAAGGGATGTGCATTTGTTTCCTGCCAATGAAAACGGCTCCCCACCCTTCCTGCTTGAATCATGCCACATAGACTTGACAGAAAAAAAAAAACCTCTTGACAGACAGACTTATCTTTTTTTGTCATGTTTTAATCTGACTTTGCTGTATTACACTTTTAGAAACGATTGTGTATAGTAGTTATTGTGTAATTGTGAGTCAGAGAGGAAATGAGATTGTGATATGTGCACGCTGGTCAGTGCTTCCAAAAATGCCACTGCAGATGGTTTTGAGCCCAGTGTTTTGGCTCTAGGGAAGCCCTTTGATAACTGAACCCCTTCCTGTTTTCTTCTTCTAGGAAGTCATTTGCATATTAGCAATTCTGGGAGCTTTAGTGGCCGTCTTTGTTGCGTTAGGGAGTAAAATTTGCCACAGTGGCACAGCTGAGTCCCAGAGAGCCGCTGACAAACAGGGAGCTGGCCGGTTAGTCAGAGCAGCTTCCCGCAATCTCCACGGTGAAGAATGTTGAGCCGACGCGTGAGATGGCCAGATCACATCTCCTTGGTAACCGCAGCAGTCGCCGGGGCCGGTGTGTGTGTGTGTGTGTGTGTGTGTGATGCCAATTTGCCGGGCGGCGGGCGGACGGGAGGAGCAGAGCGGAGCTGGGAAAGATGAGTCGAGGCGGAGGAAATGAGAAAGACGACTCGACTCGACTCGACGTGCCATGGAAGTGACAGAGCAGGAATCTGGAGAGAGTGGATCAAGACAAACACCTCGCAGACAGCCAGAAGAGACAGCATGTTGTTGTTATTCCTCAGCTGTCAGCGGAGAGCAGTTGGTGTCATTAGACGGAGCGCTGCCGACCCAGGACGGAACACTGTCAAGCCTGGCCGCTTCCTGCTTCCTGTCAAAGGACGGCTGCAGGGGAAACGGCAGGGCTGCTGCGGGAGGATAAGGCCTCGGGCAGGAAGCGTGAAGCTGAGACGACCTCCAGTCAGTCATGCCCACTCGCTGCAGCCACCAGCTTCCTCCCCCCGATGGGTCGCGCTTGTTTGAGGAGCCAGAACATCAGCTTCATTATCTTCATGGGTCACATGAGTCCCACATGACTCCTTCATATGTTTTAAATAATCTCTTAGTCAGAATAGTGAGTGAATAATATCTTCATCGTTGTGGCGTCACAAAAATAGATGGAGACATATGAAGGTGTCATCTCGGGTTTGACCTATTTATAACACAAAATACTGAAGAAAACAGTTCATTTATCAAAAATATATTTGGCAGATTAATTGATAATTAAAAGTATCTTTAGTCTGTAGTGTATTTGTTGTTTTTTTATTCTTACATTATAGTAAATTTAATGTTTTTAACTGTTAGGGAAAAACAAGAGGTTATAAGTAAAGACAGCATTCACAAAGAGGAGCGTTCATGTGCCCAGAACATGATCAACATGATCAAATGACACAGATCCATAGTTTTTCATTGATTGATTGTAATATTGATACTCAAAACAAGTATCAGAATCTGTTACATCCGGTATAAATGCACTCTACCGTCAGAAAGTCTCTCAAATATCTCATCTTTGGCCAGGACTGGTGTGTGTGACGTGTTCTCTACCTCCTCATATTTAATACGAGACGTTTCAAGGACAAGTCGCTCGTCTTGACAAAACCTCTTCATAATGAGGCGCCGTGCACGGCTGCCACCCTTCAACTCCCTTAACTTGACCTTTCACCTCTTTTGGCTCCGTCACTGACAGACTTGGACTTAAAAGCATTCTGACACTGCTGTGCGGACTTTCACAGCACAAATGGCTCCTCGGGGTAGATGTCTCTCAGCGGAATAGCACACGGCCATGAAAACCTACTTCATCCTTTTGCTTCATTTTCTCAGCAGCACTAAATAAATTATCCGTATGCATCACTTGCCGTCGGGGCGGAGAGACGAGCGACCGCAGATGTTTTGGCATTGTCACTCTCGCTAATCCCCCTGGGTTGAGTGGGAGCTTGCAATTGGTTGCTGGCAGATAAAAACAATCCTTTGACTATATTCAATAGTTGTCAGCCTTTTGGAAAGCAGAGTTTGGATGCATTCTTGCCTGTTGCCAAGGGCTTGCAAAGACTCCGTGCCAAGACGGCGCGATTTCATTAATTTTTTTTTTTTTCACCCTGAAAAGCTGAGAGAAAACAGCTTTAACAAAACATCTCTCCAAGTTACTTATCCCCGGCCAACAAGAAGTATATTCATCATGTATCTTCTGTAATGGCTTAAGTGAATGAGCTCAGTCTTTGTATCTGGCCCGCAGCAGTCATTAAATCAGATTTAAATGTATGGATGTGTGACATCACGGCTGAATATTTAATTAAGAGCACAGAAAGGGTGAATTATGGGTGACCCTTGGGTGACGGCGTCAGCTGCTCTCAGCATGAGCACAACAGAGGTCAGTCTGCCTGCTCAGCCTGTGTGTCGTGTGCTCTTCATCCCTAATCGGCACCCAAGACCGCAACCTCCAAATAACCACTGATTTATTTCGGAGGCATTTCTCTGCAGACTGCCTGGTGCTGAGTGACGAGGGCGGGCGGTTTTGAGGCGACTTGAAAGAAAACACAGCTTGTCTGGTGAATGTGCTGTTTATTAAGAAGATCTAATGTGTGACTGTTGCGGTGTAACACAACATGTCTGTTCATTAAACTCGGAGGCACTCAGAAGAAAGAATATCTTAATTCTCTCTCTCTCTCAGTTTGTAGGAGACGATCAGAGTTAACAGATATCTCCATTATCAATTAATTTGCCGATTGTTTTCTTGATAAGCTTTTATTTATGTCATTAAAGTGATGAAAAATATCTTCAATATCTTGTGTCGACCTAAACCGAAAGATGTTTAGTTTATAATGTTAAAGAAAAACAGCAAATCGCGACATTTAAAGGGGAACTAGGCAATTTTTTTTAACCTTAATTAAACAGCTTCAGATTAATTGTGATGGTTAAATGACTTGTTACGACGAGAATGGAGACTCTCTGACTTCTACCTAGCGTGTCTTGGCCAAAAATCAACCTGATCCCAGATCTCGTCCTGCGAGTAACTTTACGGCAATATAACGCAAACACGCCGGGTAATCCGTAATCTCTCGTTAACGTTGCTCACCTCGGTAGACATCGCTCCCCAGGTTGCCTTCCCACCAGCTTCGTTGAAAACAAATGCACATGACCATGACATGACCATTTTTAACAACTGTGAAAATATGCACTCCGAAACTGTAGGGGGAGCTCCGTAGAGAAAAAAAGTGACCAAAACAGCAACAGACTTGCATAGTTCCCCTTTAAGTAGCTGAAAACCTAAGATGGCTCTATGAAAATAGAGTAAAACAATCATTATGTATTATCAAATTATCATATTATTGGCAGTTAATTTTCTTTTGATCTTGTTCCTCCGCTACATTTCTGAAAAACCTGATTCTAACCACATTATGCTTACGTCAAAGACAAAGTACTGGAAAATACACAGATACAGACACAGATATGATACTAAGTGACGAACAAGAAAGGAGATGAGATAGTTTTGAAGTTTCATGAGACAGAAATTAGTAAAACTTCTAAATATAGACAGATTGTGGGTGGTTTTCTCAAACTGCCCGAGTCTTAGCACCGACTAAATGTAAAGTTAGAGCCAACACACACTCTCAAATCCTGCCAAGCCTCCAGTAAAACTTGTATATTCAGTAGCAACAGTCTTGAAGCTGCTCCCCTGACACTGCTAAGTAATGCTAATGTGTTGTGAATATGGTTTGTTGTGACACATTGTACATTTACAGCTGCAGAAAGTTGCCTATATTGCACTCGCCCATATTGCAATTTCAATCAATTGTTGGCGTCATCAGTCAGGGGAGAGGCAGAAGGTATTCGAGAGGAGCGGGAAGAGGAAATTGCATTGTGTCAACTGGTGCACTGGAATGATGATATGATAATGATATAGAGACTTGTGAGGATAATAGTGAAGGAGCGTTCCCATAGGGAGACATTAAGTCATGATAACAGAGAAGAGGAGCTGCAAGTAACCTCAGGTTTCAAGTGGAGCTGTTTGATCCTCTATAGAAAGTTTACATACACATTTTCATTATAGTCATTATGAAAATAATGTGTATATATAGACAGAGGTAATATTGGGTCTGATGATAGTGCTATGAAATGTTCATTTTGGGCAATTATTTTTGGTAAATGGACACAGGGTGAAGCGGCGAGGCATGTGTAGGAGGATCAAAGGGCCCGGCCTGGCAGAGAGGGCCCTGCGGGGACAAACTGCTGCTGCCATAATTGGGGAAGAGCCATGTAAAAGTGTCCAGGGGAGGCCAAGGACAGCTTAATTATGTTGTGAAATTTAATTAGCTCACTGTTGTGTGTGTGTACTGTGTGTGTGTGTGTGTGTCTCTGCTCTTAACCGGCTGACCTTGGTGTAATGGTGTTTCTGCTGGTGTTTATCATCTATTATGAGCAAACACGGCAGAGTTATGGTTCCATTCCCTGTGGCTGAACCAGGCCGGATCTGAAATGTCAGAATAAATGTATTGTGAATTCAGCAGCAGCAGCAGCAGCAGCAGAGGCTCGGATTTGAAATCATTTAGCCGACACAGGTAACGCCGGCGCTGCTCGGGTTCATTATTCCTGAACGCATCACGGTCTCAGTCTTCCCCTGCAGTAAATGAAATGATAATAGATGTCGCACAGACGGATGGTTCATAGTGTGACAGCTTAGAAACATGCCCGGTATCACAAACCAGATCAGAGTCCTGCAGCACTGAGCTCAGGTGAACAAATAAACATCCTCCTTTCATTTCATCTCTGTGTCGATGCCGATAACAATCGTGGAAATACAGCTCGAAACATAATTAGTTCATTAATTGCTGTTGTATTAGTCAAGGGTTGTTTCTCTGGATCATGTATATTTTGGATAGATAACAATGATGGTCAAACTAAAAGGGGTTTTATATTGATAGCAGCATGATATGCATGCGAGTAAGAATTCATTGATCAGTATTCGCTGTATTTATTGGCTGTGGGATCAGTGTGGGGCATGGACACTGTTATATTTCTGGTTAGCTCCATGATCATTTCCAGTAAGTGTTGCAGCCAGGACAAAATCTTCTTTTCCCTCTGATTGCTGCTGTAGTGGGAAAAAAAGACACCAGAAACATTAGAAGAAGACATTTTAGCCAATTTAGCTTTTGCATAATTTGGATATTTTCTTTAATCCAAGGAAAAACCAACATCATGTAAACAACCACCGCCTCTTAGAGGCTTTTAAAGCACTGTTTAGAGAAGGTTTATATCTGCAGATAGCAAAGTTCTTCTCTTGTTATTCCCATGTGCTCTTATAAAAGAATCAACATCATTATTTACTGCAAATTGTACTGACTAAGAAAAACTTTAAAAGGATAAAACAACAAAGAATGGAAAAGAAAAGTGGCACAAGCAGTGCTCAGAGGCTGTGACATTGATGTACTCTGTTAAAAGAGCCATCATGAGATATTTAAAAGGAATGATATTTAAAAGTAATGAGGAGAAAACAGTGCTGGGATGAAAGTGAAAACTAACAAAACAAGATGATAACAAGAAAAGTTTTTAAAGAAAAAAAAAAGGCCATAAAATCTGAAGGAATGTAATTTTTTTTTTTGTAATTCAGAGATCATTAAAATAAGACGTTTCACTTAATTTAGTGTATCAGCAAATCTCCCAGATGTATTTAGACTCAGTGAGGCCATAAATCAGCCACAGGCCCCAGTTCCACTCACCACGCTCAGAGGTGAGGGGACTGAAGTGTCGGCCATCGCTGTGATCTGTATCTGATGTGGATGTGAATGATGAGGTGAGCCTGAATGAGCTGTAACTTGAGATGCTGATGTTCTGTGGCAAGGGTGAGCTGAGCTCCTCTTGTATTTTGGATGATGCCTGTGAAGATGACGGTGGAGGGGGTTAGGGTTAGGGTCACACTCTAAATTCTCTAAATATAGAAATGCATTGTCGTTAAATGAGCTGCTACTACGACCGGTGCCATGATCTATAGCGTCTGTGAGGTCTCGTTCTATTTCATGCGGGTCATTATTTAGCCACTTTGGCGTCTAAACTCCGAGTATTAATCTCTGAAAGCGCAAAGGAAGTGAGACAGATAACTCACTCCAACAATAGGTCAGTAGCTGTGTTTATTTTTCTGGCATTTAAATGTTTCATTGTGAATAATTGTCATAATAAATAGCCTAAGCAGGATAAAATTGGATACACTGCCTATTTATTTTGCCTATTAGGGAGCACAAAGGGTTTTCTTCAGCAGCCAGCAGTGTTGAAATAATGATTTATGCCACATTCAGGTCAAGCACTGCATTGTGAGCGCTCCGTCTACATTAGCTTTATGGAATATGCTTTGAATCACTGAGCAAACACGAGCTCTTGTTTTGCGATACCGTTGAAACAAAGGGCTTGAACCTCGAAAAAACTATCTTTGATGTCTTTCGATGTGATTGTTCTGAAAGGAGAAAGCACTTTAAAGGTCTTAAAAGCATCCTCTCCTCTCCCCTCCTCCTCCTCCTCCTCTTTTCTCAGGCGTTGGACCAGGATCGAACCTCCCTGCAGAAGGTGAAGAAATCAGTGAAGGCCATCTACAATTCAGGACAAGGTGAGACACTCTGTTTCTAAATTAATCAAGCCTGGGTGTGCTTTAGCTGACAGTTGGGTGCTTGTTCGCAGCTCTGTCCAAAAGAAATCCCCAGAGGAAAGCCCAGCATTTCTTAAATATCTTCTATAAGAATGAGGCTTGCTTTTTTCTCTTTTTTTTCTTTTTCTTGTCTGGACCGTTGCCTTTTTGTGGGACAGATGGTGTTTTTGTGTGTGTGTATCCAGGCCGTCCCAGAAACCAACACCTGAGTTTGTTTTGCTCGTTGCTGTGACATGGATCCTCAGTAATTTTCCACTGAATACTTTAGAGAGCGGCCTCCTCCCTGTAAATTGACAGTTTCAGATGCTTGTGCCGCAAAAACAAAAAAAAAAGTTTGTTTGTTCTCCACAGAAAAGACGCTTCACTTTGCTTTTATTGTGATCTGTAGGATGAGGAACTGCAACAGCTCAAAACAACTGGAACAACTCTTCCCCGAAATCAAAACAACCCACTGGTGAAAATCGCAAAAAATAACAAAAGAAGACTTAGCTTCCGTTGTATGTTTGTGACAAATGGTCAAGGTCGGTACAAACCCTGGTGACAAATTCTTTAGTTCTTAGTGTGACAGCTTCACAATAAAAGCCACACCATAAGAGGTCAGCATCTTACTTTTCATGTGATAACAGCAGCAGCAGCAGCAGCAGCAGCAGCAGCAGCAGCAGCAGCAGCAGGAAATGTTAAGTTTCCATTACAGTAACTTGATACAGCTCTGATAATCTTGAGGAGAGTGGGCAGTGGATGTCAGTGAGATAATATTAAAAACAGGAGAACTGGATTACATGCACTTTACCTGTGAATCCCTCATGTATTGGTAGATGATTTAAATCCAGTGTGGGAAAGGCCCCACCACTACTGATGAAAACAATATCCAGAGAGGTAACAACTGAACATAAATACATTGAATGCCTATATAAATGCCAATCAAATGATTGAATTAATCAACATTCAAAGGATTATAATAGTTCCAGGTTTCTTCTATTCCTCCCAGAAGATCATAATATGCAATTGAGAAATATTGCAGCCTGTGTTCAGGAAAGTTTTTTGTTGACACATAAAATAAACTTAAAATTCAGAGAAAGACAGAATTCAAAGAGGAAGAAATTAATTAATAAATAAACAGAGGATGTGACCCTGTTTGCACTGTATTTGAGTTTCCAGAGTGGCAGAAATCCAAAATGGCCGCCACAGGAAGATGCTCTATGGTGCTGGTCATCTGACCTCCCTCTCTGGACTCTTCTCCACATTTGGCAGCAGACTTCTAAACTCGTCTCCCTCTCCATCTCTGACTTAACGACCAGGACAGACGGATGCTGCTGTTGGAGTCTCACCCACATGTGTTGTTATGCTGACATTTACTGTGTCTAATCACGACTTACCGCTTCAAGTTTTATTTTATTCAATCTTGGGTTAAAATCATGGGTTAAGGTCATGGGTTAAGGTCACGTGTGTGTGTGTGTGTGTGTGTGGTGTCGTGTTGCCTCTGTTGCTGCACTTTGTTGGAGAACTTCAACCACATCTGTATTGTTGTGTGAACATCCTGAGGATTTAAAGCTGTTGGTTCCAGGTGTTTGACTCTGTGCTGCTGTTGGGAACAAAAGAGTCTCACTGCTGTGTTTCCTTCCCTCATTTCACAGCAGGCTGCTGAGCTCATGTTGTTGTGTCACCAAATGAAAAAGACACACAATAATAATTAAACGACTTTATTCACAGAAATGAAATCACTTGAAAACAATAATCAACCTAATCTTCGAAGAGATCAGATTGTAAAACGTAACTTTGTTGTTAATTTGAGGATTTTTATGAATGGATAAAGTTGTAAAATCATTTTTATGGGGCTAATGTATATATTTTTTCACTTAACATCAGAAACTAAAGCTAAAATAATCTAAAAATGGTCAATTATTATTTGAAACAGAAAATGTGAGATTAATAGTGAGTGGAGCAGATGACCAATCTGATAACTTTTGACATTTGACAGTTCTGTTCAGGGTCAAATGTGTCATATTATCTACGTATGGTATGTATTGATCACTGCAGTGAGAGTTCAGTAGCTCAGATATATTGATCCCTGGTTGACCTCCTCTTTCTTTCCAACTCAGACCACGTTCAGAATGAAGAGAACTACGCCCAGGCTCTGGACAAATTTGGCAGCAACTTCATCAGCCGGGACAACCCCGACCTGGGGACGGCCTTCGTCAAGTTCTCCTCCCTCACCAAGGAGCTGTCCGCCCTGCTGAAGAACCTGGTGAGTCCAACATGTCCACACTCACTTCGTCATTGAGATGAACGTCTTAGAGAGAGCACTGTCCCGCCGAGCGCTCCCGTCTCCGTGGGTGTTCCTGTCCTCACGTGGGATAGAAAGAGGAAAAGTCTCCATATAGAGAGTTTATTTTTCCTGTCTTCCCTCGGATAAGTAGTTTAGGATTCTGTCTTAAGGTTAAGATTAGGATTAGGTTAACACGAGGCGAAGAGTGTAAGGGATCAGCTGAGAGTCGAGACAACTCCACTACTAATAGTAGAGTTGGATCAGTTTGCCTGCAGGTCCAGTGTTGATGAGTCTCTACAACTGTCTGAAAGTCACACACACACGGTCCAAAAGTGTCATCACAGCCGGTCAGTATAGCTGACTGTGGCTAAATCTACCTCCGAGCCTTGTATTTCTTTTTCCAGTGGAGGCTCTTATCTGCCTGCTGTGGATTTCCCCTGACGTTTCCTTTGAATATTGTGTCCTGTTTGAATCCTCTGTGAGTGATTGTTGTTGGAAGAAGAGCCAGTCTCCGTTCTCACCCTCTCTTCCTGTGTGGCTGACAGCGAGATTAGGCTCCATAAATACACTTGGCAGCACCAGGAACAACTGTGTGTGCGTCGTACGTCTGTGTGTGTGTGTGTGTCCATTTGGAAACCTTCTTAAATCACCCAACTGTCGGGGCTACCTGCATAATGCAGGAAAGTGAAACTATCTCCGTGCATTCCTCTCCTCTTTTATCTCTCCCCCTTCCTATTTTGAGTATTTTATCGAGTGAGTTTTGAGACTTCAATAACTTTTTGCCCCGAGGCTGCTGCTGAGTGCATGCACAACAAATGAGTATTGATGAATAGTGCTTGTCCCAGATTGTCCTACATGTGTTATCGGCATAAGTGTAAGGACTTTATTAACAAATCTGGGCAGGTTGTTGCCACATATATATAGTATATTTTTTTCATGCTGCTTTCTCTGTAGCTATTTCCTCTCTGAATACCTGTAGTAAGAGAAAGCAGAAGAGACAGTGAGGGTTTCCAGGACGGGCTGTTAGAGCACACAGGCAGTCGGCCAGTGGAAGATTGATTCTGACATCGGCCATATGCAAGACAGGCACTTAAGAAGCACATTAGCAGCCATTAAGCGTTGTTTACTTCCTTGACCGCTGCTGCTGTGTGTCTGTGTGCACTTGGATAACGGCAACAGGGACTTAAATGCTTAGTACTGTTGTGAATGACCTTGCTGATCCTTATGGTTAGAGCTGCTGAGCATACTGTAGCTGTGGCAACCTGAGCTGCCGGCAACGTCCAGCTTTTGCTAATTTGTCAATAGGCGAACTCGCACTGTCTTGCGCCGTTTCTGGCACGGGGGTTTTCCGCCATTATGTTTGCTGATTGTTTCCGTCAGCAGCGGGAGTGTGTTAATGCATCACTCTGTAGGGTTTGAATGATTGAGGCCACATCCAACACGGCGCTCATCCTTCTTCTTGTTCTTGGCCCCACTCAAGATGTAAATGTTTAAAGCTGCACCAATCAATATTTTTAATAGATCAATAGGTCAAATGGCTACATGCAGGATGGAAGGAGTGGCTCAGTCAGATAAACCCACAAGAGAATCATCACATAGCTTTTGTGTCTTTCAGCCGTTTGTTTTGGTTTTGCTCTGCAACTTTACTTTTACCTTTCCACCACCAGCGTTATTAGCCTTATTCACAGCGTCACCATCTTTGCTTAGTATTTTTTTAACCTATGTCTAGGTTAAATAGTTGTAGCGTATAGGTGAAATACTTATAGCGTATATTCTATTGTTTTCGACATTGTAGGATACATTTTATCACATTTTATCACATACTTCCCCTTTGTATCCTATTTATCTCCATTGCACATTCCCCCTTTGGAGCATCCTGGCAGAAGAATTTCCTTCGGGATGAATAAAGTTCTATCTATCTATCTATCTATCTATCTATCTATCTATCTATCTATCTATCTATCTATCTATCTATCTATCTATCTATCTATCTATCTATCTATCTATCTATCTATCTATCTATCTATCTATCTATCTATCTATCTATCTATCTATCTATCTATCGTCGTTAACGTTAGCAGTTGCAGCTAATGCCGGCTAACTTACTTCAAATCAGTTTAACACAAATGTCGTTTTACTTTGAAATATGGCCCAATGTCCCTTCTGACGTTAACAACCCATGCCTTCCATCCTTATCAACTGGAAAGCGATGACAGAAAAGCAGTTTATCAGACTCCTGACGATTGTACGGCTTGCAGCCAGGGACGCAGCAGTTGTAATGTTACGGTTTGTTGTGAACTGACTCTTGTGAACAGAACGGAGCAAATCACGGAGCTAAGAAGGAGAGTGAATATCACATTTACATTCAGAGTGGTCAGAAATAAGGCTCCCATTATTGCTAATGGCGCTCTCTGCCCACTGGATGTGCAAATACGCCTGTTTACACATCCAGTACTGTTTGCTAACGTGTTTGCCATAACAATTTTACGAGGTGATAATGTCACATTTTGTGTTTACAGCTTGTTCCGCCGGCCCCAAAAGGCTAAAAGTAATTCAGCTAATGCATCTTTAAAAAGGGGTCGTGAATACACATTGTCATCTCATACAGCAGCCCAACATTTGTAGTAGGTTTAAAATACTGTTTATCAAACAGGGACTATTTCCAGCTGTGGATTAACATATTGGTTGCTGTAGGTGGTGCCCTGAGGAAACCTGTCACCCGGTGCAGCTGGAATTTCATTTTCTTTTGTTTCTCTTTGCTGTAGAAGAGTGAGTTATTTCAGTGTTTGGCTACACAGAGCTTTTTGTCTGTCCGTGGCTTTTTTTGTTGTTGACGATAACAATCATATCCCAGAAATGTTTGCCTCACTCACACCCACTCGGTGTTGGTACTGTAATATGTTACCTATGTTTGCTTGTGACAAGAGCCACATTATAACGGCCTGTGTTCACCCTCCTCCTCCTCCTCCTCCTCCTCTCTGTGTCCTCTTTCAGCTCCAGAGCCTCAGCCACAATGTGATCTTCACCCTGGACTCTCTGCTGAAGGGCGACCTGAAGGGCGTGAAAGGGGTAAGATTTACTGTACAACTCTTTCTCTTCCTGTCTCAATGCACTCACTCTTCCACCGCCAACGCCCAGCCGCCCTCCCTCCCTCCCTCCCTCCACGATACAGTATGTCTCGGCAAGCGAAACAGGGGAAACAGACATATCGTCAGCACATCTCTGTATTCATCTCTACATTTCTGTTCTAGTTCTTTTGTTTTAAAGACTACGCTATAAATCTCTCAGAAGTAAACACTGCCTCTGTGTTGTGTTTGAGGGGAAAGGACAGTAACCAGGTCATGAACCTTTCATATTTGGGGTGAAAGAAAGGGCGTGGCCACTCGCTGGGCGTCCGGGACGTAAATCGTGAGCGGAGCGAGGCATTTGCTGCGTCTCTGGTGGCGATCCAACTCCGCAAATAACTCCCCACGTCCCCACGGTGACCTCTTTGTAAGTTTGCTGATGCTTGTCCTCCTTGTTCCTGCAGGACATAAAGAAGCCCTTTGACAAAGCATGGAAAGACTACGAGGCCAAGTTGTAAGTGGATAATTAAAGTGTGCTTGTTGTAATACTGCATGTTTGCATCATCTCGCTCATTATAGTGCACTGAATAATGGATCAAACGCTGCCGGTAACTGTTTGGCTCCTCCAGCAGCGTTTTGTAGAAGTTACCGCGCACAGAGCACGTTGTAAAACACAAAACCAAAGTCAAAAAACAGGTGAAAAAGAGAAGTGCATCCGTGTTGTGACTCTGCCCTCTCCCTCTGTATCAGTACAAAGATAGAGAAGGAGAAGCGAGAGCACGCCAAGCAGCATGGGATGATCCGCACCGAGATCACCGGGGCGGAAATTGCCGAGGAGATGGAGAAGGAGCGGCGGCTCTTTCAGCTCCAGATGTGTGAGGTGGGTCGTAAAACCAGTCTGTTCACTCATTTACAGCTGCCATTAACACAACACTGTTTATCTGGATATCCGATCTGGATATGGACAAATGGCCAGACCACACAGAGGGACAAAGTAATGAACTCCTCCTCTTTACCGATGCCGGTCTCGCAGCAGTTGAAACAAAGTTATCTGGAGGTGGACTGGTCTTGTATTGTGATCAGATCGCAGATGTAAATTCAGTCTGTAAGAAAAAAAACAGCCACCCAGCTTGTTGAAAGCTCTGTTTGTCAGATTTAAAGGTATCAGTAGAGGGCGAGCCTAGTTGAGCCATAACAGGCCGTGCAGTAGTTGACTTGCAATGCTCCACGTATGTTGTCTTATTTGCATACTGATCACAATACAAGCAGAATCGGGATAATGAGGAAGATTATTAATACCAATAACGAAAGGCCCGTGCACCAGATGGCCGGCAGTGTTATCAGTGTTTAATATAAAATGTAAATGAAGCCCAGAGGACGACTTGTACGGCGGTCGGACGGTAATTAGCCAGAGCCTGGGAATGTGACGCAGCTTTTCTGTGCACGGTGCAGGTTTTCCATCCATGAGTCACCGAAGCTGCCGTCTCATTGTGAATCACCGCGATATCAGTAATACTTTCACGTCGTTGTTGTGTTAGGTCATGCTCAGACCAGCGCTGCATCTAAAATTGCAGCCCCCTCATTTATTTAGTAGCTCCGGACAGAAAAAGACTCAGCAGTCTGGATCAACTTTTGCTGCAGCCTAAAACAACATCATCTGCTACTGCGCTACCGCACAGGCAAAATATACATTCCTGGTAGATTAATTGTTATTGCTTGATCCCTGAAGCAGATAATAAAATAATTTTGCCGCAGTAACTTTTTTTCCTGAATTGTAAAATCCGTCCTCTCAATCTTAAAGACTATCTGCTCCCTCATAAAACCATCACACTCTTGGATCTATCATTCAAACCAACCCTCTTGGATCATGTTTCATCTTTTTATTGGTACCTATGGCAACAAGCCCCCGCCAACGCAGTGCTACTTTTGGCCTGAACGCCCACTCATTAAAATCCTATGGTGTATATAAAAGATTTTAAGCTTGAGTTTTTCACTCAGATGATTTGAATAATTTAAAGGTTATCTGTTTCACTCCTGTTGGGATTAAAGCTTCTTCAAAAGATACAGCTGTACTGTACCTAAATTTATCCATGAGGATGGTATGTGCTTTACTAGTCGTTCGCTATCATCCTAAAGACTGGACCAAAGCTGGTTGTTGGATTTAGAAAATCCAACACTAGAAGTCTCATGACACGTGATGAGTGTAAGTCAGATATTTGATCTCCAACTCACTAATAAACACTCAATCTGTTCCTCCTTTAAGTATTTTCAGATGTTCCATTGTTTCTGTGAACTTGTCTGCCTTTGAGCATGTGGCAAAGCAGTTTGAATCACGTTATAGTTTTAATTCTCAACGACTGTGCTTTGAGTAAAGTGACAGCTAGAAATAAGTGCAAAACAAATGTGAGCTCTTTATGTGCCCAAGAGAATCAGAACAAACTGTTAGAGCTCACTCTGCTCTGCCAAAAACCTCTCTGGTGGTGGGTGGTGACGCCTACGCCTCGTTCACTCTTTTATCCTGTTAGGATTTTTTACTCAAATTACATAATGGACCAATGGCTGTTCTACTGCTGTTGGTGGTGTGAATTATTCACTACAGGACTCCTCGCTGCAGTCCTTATGTGCCCTGCCATGCTGCTCCTCTCCCCCTCTCAGGGTGACTCAGAGGTGTTTCCTTATATCCACGTCTCCCACCTGTGTTCAAACGTCCTCCTGTTACAGGTCGGGCACATATTCAAGTCAGGTTTACTTACCAGTCACGTTCTGCAGGACGCACAAACGTGGAAACAAGTGGAACAGATCAGGACACAGCAGATGTAAACAGGACTGCAGCCATACTAGGCTACATCAGTATGCTAACATTACAGTTTTAACTGCGCAGCTATAACAGGGTATCCGTGGGGTCTTGAAAAGCATTAAAAGGTGATAAATCAATTTTGTGAAAATGAAGACCCTTAAAAAGTATTAAAAAGTCTTTTCACAACTTTAAAGTCTTAAATTTTAAATAAAAAAGTTTTTTCTGAATTAGCTGTCCAAGAGTTTGAGTCCTAAAAACATTGTAAAAGTGTGTTAATTTATTCATTTCATTAAAAAACAAAGATGAACCGGTACATTAAAAAAACAAAAGAAGATTTTTTTGCCTTTGATTTATTATCCTAGCCTATTTTGAATTCTGTTGTATCATGGTCCAGTCTTTATCACAAACTAAAACTGTTGCGTTAAAAGTGTCACTGATGTAAATGGGTACAGGCTAACCCCTTGCCTTTACATCACTGGCATGGATAAAAAGCAAATTCTTCAACGTTAACAAGAGTTGTGGGAGTATTAATCTGCCCCAAACTGAAGCAGATGCCCTCATTTGAAGTTTTTCGCCCTCCCAGTGATAGTTCTTAGTGTTCACATATTCAGCAGTAATGGATGTTTCTGTTTCTCACTTACATTTTGCTCTGAGTTTGGTCTCTATCCACCAACTCTTAAGGGACTAATCTGGCCCATTATCTGATCCACTTTGTCCCCCAGCTAGTTGCTAACTTTTTCTGAGCTATGGTCGGTAGCAATGGGAGTAAGATGAAGTAAAGCTGGGCAAACGTTAAGCTGAAATGCATTATGAAGCAGCTGTAAAGCGAGCTGCACAACCAGGTGATAATTCATCACTATAAATGACCACATTGTCACATTGTTTTCACATTTGTAATTTCATACACATTTCTGATAAAATATGGACTGTTGCTGTTTTAGGTTTGAACCTGAATGTGAAACAGAGGCCATACACCAGCTTTCCTCCAATTACCACAGGATGCCAGAAAAGAGTTGTAGCTCCCACATTACATTAGCAATGGCTTCCCTTTGTCGGCTGCCTCAAGCCCAGATTTGATTTAAAATTTCTAATCATCTGCAGAGCTTTGCTTCATGTCCATGCTCTGCTCTGCAGTATGATACTGATTTGTTGTATCCTCGTAGCACTGTGGGAATCCTCTGAGCAGGGCCTGTTGGCTGTTTCTGGGTAAGAACTTGAAACAAAAGGCCTCTGTGGTTTTGGCCACTTGTTACTGAACCAGCCTCACTGTAAATGATAGTTAGACGACCATGTGGTTTGAAGAATTTTCCCAAAAAAGCATGAAAAGGGCTGCATTATGAGAGCATAATTCACTTGTTTCTGTGCATATTTTGTACAGTATGATGTGCTGGCTCCAGGTCAAATGCAGTTCAGTGTACAGGCCAAAAATAATGACTTTTGAAGGCTAGATATCTCACCAGCTACTGGTGTATAGAGAGAGTCATACAGAGATTTACACTGTGAAACGGGACAAATGAGTATTCCAGGGTAGTCGCCCATTTATATCTCTGGCAGTATGAAGCTGCTGTAATCATCAATGAGAAGGTCTGCTTTATGGAAATGCTGTATTTTTAGCTCTCAACATCCATGTTATTGGGCAGATTTCAGCAGGTTTTTACATTCTTGGTTCCCAGAGAATAAATCATTCTGATCTTGGTGATTTCTTGACTTTTCTTCTATTAGACTAAATTATTAGTTTGGTTTTTGACTTAATACTGGCAGAACTAGTGAGTTGTTGGGACATGTGTTCAGTTTTCAGCCTGTTAGCAAATGTGATCTTAGCATTATCATACAAGCTGCTAGCATGGCTCTCAGTAGTTTTGTTGTAATATTTTTGCATTAATGTGACAGTGTGCCCTGATTGGTCAGATATTTGACCATCTGGATTTACACAAGTCAGACATTTCTCAGTTGATTTTATATCAATATCTTTAATAAATTGTATCATTTTTCAGCCTCTCCTTGGCAGGTGAAATTAAGTGCAATACATATTTTCACTATTCTCCCATAGACAGAATTATTACTCAATTATTCAATAAAGTAATGTTAGTGGCAAGCAGCACTGATGCTGTGATATATAATTACATAGACTATAGGAATACTTCTAAATCTCTGTTGTATCTATTGTACCTTCAGTATCAACCTTTTATCTGATACATTTATTTAAACTGACCGTTGTTTTATGTATTAAACATGTTTTTGTGATTCATTTATATTTCTGAAGCATGTTGTGTGTGTGTAGAAGGCGCTCTAGCAATAAATAGAGGAGACGAATAATCACAAACATGAGAGATTTCCTAAATCAACAATCATCCTGGCTGGAAATACCAGTGGGGCTGTTGTTGTGTGTGGGGGACAGTTGCTGCAGTCAGTGATACAATCTGTTCATCCCACTTAACCTCATTTTTCTCCGTTGCGTGCGCTTTCTCGCTCTCACGCTCACTCCCCCTCTCCCTCTCTCTCACTCTCTCGCGCTCCCTCCATGTTACTCAATCACCAGATTACAGGATGCTCTCACTCTCTCACCCCGTTCATCCTACGCTGTCAGCGAAGGAGTGTGGAAAGGCAGGGATCAGCGGGCTGCATTATATTCTGCCCAGACGCGGCAGCAGTTGGAGCGTCGCTGCTCATTCACACAAAAGAGTTCAAACACGCACATGCGGCAGCGCTCTCCAAAACACTGAACCCACACAAGGCTCAGACAAAATGTGGATAATCTCCCATCCAGCGAGCACTGTCGGGCAGACAAAGGGGCGAGGCATGCATGCGTACACACACATAGATGCACACACACATGCCCCCCCCCACCCCCTCCGGTGCATCCACACACATGACATTAGGAGCAAATTGAAACTGTATGTTGCCATCCGAAGCTCCACAAAGCTTCTGTGTAATAGATTAAATGTTACTGTGGAGCTGAAAGTGGTCTTTAGCTGTGACTCTTTGTAAATCTCCGCAGATTGGCACTCCGCGGGATTAGCTCAGATCAAGATTATCTTTTATTCGTTTGTTTGGCGGGAGCGCCGGCCGTCTGAAGACATTTGTTTTGAATCCTCAGACACCCAGACTGAGCACACGGCCTACAAAGCACATTCCCTCTGGAGGCTCTTCTCTCTTTTTTTATGATGCTAATGTAAAGTATTTTTCATCACCCCTTTTGAAACTTTATTTAGATCAAGGGAGAGGGATGAGATTCTCTTGTACTACAAGGCATTTTCTTCTGTGTTTACCAGTCTAGTCCCCCACTCCCACAGTGTCAAGGCAGTCTTGGCTCGTACATCAAAGGCTTCGTAAGGCATATGTGCACTCAGATGCGATTATCATAATGCAGTGTTCATACTCTGAGTGTCTGCCGCAAAGCATGAGTCTTTTCTCTCCGTGTAGCGGTGCGGCCTCATTCTACCTCATTAAACCCCCCGAAAAAACATTCAAACACCCTGAATATCAACTCCTGGCTGAACTCTGCACCTCTCTTTGCTTTGCAGTACCTGATCAAAGTAAATGAGATCAAGACCAAGAAAGGAGTGGACCTCCTCCAGAACCTGATTAAGTATTACCACGCACAGTGCAAGTAAGTACCACATTAATCCCCCTAACCTGAAAGTGTGAGGCTCCCCATGTTGTCTGTATCACACCCTCACACACATGTATGTATGTATGTATGGCTCCTCTATGATTCACAGCTCTTGAGGGTGCAAGATTGTGTATGTATGTGTGTGTGTGTGTGTGTGTGTATATTTGGCTCTCATAAATATGCACAGATCATCATATAGATACGTTCTGACAGCTGCGGGGTTCGGTGGGTAAATAAGTGGACGCTTTCCGTGCCAGAACCGCAGCTCACAACGGCCTGTCACAGAATGACAAATTTTCTCTCCGCGTTGCTAGGTCCTGTCATAACACTGGGACAAAACAATATACTTCGCCGTTTAATCTGTTCAACCTGGGCCCTTGATGGATAGAAAGGCTGCGCTAGTGATTGATCAGACGCATAAAAGCGCTGGAAGGAGAGTGACGGGAAGTGTGTGATTGTTTAAAGCCCAGAAAAGACAGAAACTATGAAAAAGTTTGTCCATTTTTTACCATT
Source organism: Trachurus japonicus (assembly GCF_045865225.1). Taxonomy (NCBI): domain Eukaryota; kingdom Metazoa; phylum Chordata; class Actinopteri; order Carangiformes; family Carangidae; genus Trachurus; species Trachurus japonicus. The sequence goes on along the minus strand of NC_140926.1, from coordinate 17,409,537 downwards.
TTGGCTCTTGGTTATGATAATATTGTAGTTGCCAAAACACAAAAATCCATGGAACTGTTATAGTGAACTACTCAACAATTATTGAACAATTAGCCCAAATTAGAGTAGTAGATAAAAACTGCACAATTTGGACTTTTATTTAATTTTCTTTGGCAAACAAAATGGAATCATTTATCAAGCAGGTAAATTCATTCATTTTCCCTGAGGCTTAAAATCCATTAATAAAGCAACTAGTGACTGAGTAAACATGGTGGTACAAACTTATAGGATAACCCAACAATACACAAATACACAATTGTGAAGTAAATGTTCTCACATTTTTGTGAACTAAAATCATCTGAATTAAAAAATCTGACTTTCATTTTGGAGGCCATGACCTTCATGTTCCTGGTCATGCAGGATTTATAGTATGTACTTTCTTAACAGTCACAAAGTTTTGAAACTGTTTTCTGTCAGTGGAGCAAAGTTCTTGCTCTTCTCAAACTTTCAGACACGACCTGTCTTTTCGTATTTGTTATTACTTCTCAGACGGAAGCTAAATCAAAGTGAACCACACAGTCTCCCTCTGAGATGAAAGGGCAGCGCTGAGGCAGGTAAATCAGCTGCAGGGACTCTCAGGGGACCACTTCCTGTCTTTGCTTTCAGGCTCCCACTAATGGCGGCTCCAGCTCCTCGCCCTGAAATGACACCGGCTGCTCTAGTCCAAACTGATGAATCTGCATTTCCCAAATCTCTGTAACATAGTCTGGAAGTGCGATCATGACCCAAAGTCAAAATAAAACTCAAGTGCGAAAGCCAACAGTACTCGACATGTCGAGGTGGAGGAGAGATGTGGGACCGTCGATACGCAGTGAAAGGAAACAAGCAGGAAAGGTGTGAAAGTAATGAAAAGAGGAGGGGAGATGTGCTCCAAGAATAAGAGAGTGGTAGAGAGAAAGAGAGAGAGAGAGGTCATTAGTGGTGATTTGCGGCCGTGGCGCTGCATCGAGGTCTGTACCGCTGACAGGTCTGTAATGGATTTCAGGATGTGCTAAGCACCTCTGCAAATCAGCTACGGACTCGGCCAGAGGCAATTTCTGTGCCAAGAGGTGAAAGGCGCCAGAACGAGCCGGGCCATACATTAAACATAAACTGCACCAATTTCTCCCTGCGTGACCTTCAGAGAGGCCAGAAGGAGCGTTTTCATGGCACCACTTGAAAAGCAGTTCCCCATAAATGACTGATCCGTGTCTCATATTTATTCCAGTGGATGTTAATGTCAGTGACACCTTTTTTTTTTTTACCCCCTCCAGTTTCTTTCAAGATGGCTTGAAGACGGCAGATAAGCTGAAGCAGTACATCGAGAAGCTGGCAGCTGATCTCTACAATGTAAATACCCGCATCTTCACCTTTTCACCTCCTTCTTTCTTCGTTGCTCAATTTTTCCTGCTTCCAACAGCAGCGGATGAGGTTTGCTCTGACTAATGTGGTTAAAAAGCTCTGGAAAAAAAAGGACCTTGAATGATGATCCCACTGGTATTTGCATGAACCCCCCACTGAGATGACCAGATAATGTGTCGTGCTTACATGCATCATAATAAGTTATAGGTCCTGTCATAGCTCAGTAAAGCAAACATAGCCGTACAGTGAGTCTCATTTACAGTCCTGCAGTGCTTATTTCTCCTGAAGCAGCACTTTTATCAGAATATGATGCTCGTGTCGTTGTTCTGAGGGAAGTGGCTCTTTTACAGCGACTGTCATGATTCAGGATTTACTGGAAACAAGCGAAGTCTCATTTTTGTGATGACAGTAACGCCTGGGACATTAGAAGTCAGACCAAAGCCCCTCGCGCTGCACTGATTGCCCCCAATGAATCTAATTTAATGGCACAACTTTTTGATTTAACGTTCCCTGAAGCTCTGTTTAGTAAAATTTATTGGGAGCTATCAGTGAAGTTAACGTCTTTTTTTTTTTAGTTTTGTGCTCGTCCACTTTGCCTCTGGAGGTGACACAGCTCAGTATGTGGACAGCGGAGTGAGGGATGGCTCGTAAACAGAGTAATGAGAGGGGGGCATTTGTGAAGTGACTGAAATTAACTTTTGGAGTGCATGTCTTTATTTCAGTGCAGGTATTTATACGGGGCGTTTTTTATTAGTGCAATAAACGGCTCTCTGTAAACACAGCTCTCAGTTGTCGTGGTGCACCTCTCCTTTCTTCTCCGCAGATCAAACAAACTCAGGATGAGGAGAAGAAGCAGCTGACCGCCCTGCGAGATCTGATCAAGTCCTCCCTCCAGCTGGACCAGAAGGAGGTAGGCAGGTCACACACACACGCACACAGACACACACATACACACACACACACACCAGGCCAACCTGCAGACAGGTGAAACGCTTAAAGGGATACGCCAACTTTTTTTTTTGTGTGTGTCTTGCTTCACTCCGAGTCCATGACAAGCAGATAGACACCATCCTTTCGACTGTCCGTGCAATAACAAGGGAGATAGAGCCGTATTGCCCGTAATTAGCTTAGCTCAAACGCTGGAAGTGTATAGGTAGTGTCAGCCGAAATCAGCAGTCAGAAGCTGATTTCATTTTAGCTCTAAACTCTGTAAATATATCACTTTACCGACATTTAAAACATTTTTAGGCGAGAAATAGATCAAGTGTTGTTAATTTGTCTAAATACCAGCTGTTTACAATTTTGTTTGGACAAATTCGGCGCTACTCAAGCTAGCCATTGTGACCAACGCACTTCCGGTTACTTTCACAAAATAAAACACCCGTTGCCCTTTACATACAGAAAACCATGACGATAGAATTAGTGCTTTTACTTTGAAATAGGAAGCTAACCTACCCTCGATGTAGCTAGCATGAACCAAAATAAACCGTCTTTGCTTGAACCCTCCGTTTTGACCGATCTCGTCCCGTTACCGCTCAAGATGCCTTAGAGAGTTTTGTCAGCTCTGAGACGAAGATCGGCCCGCCGGTTTCCTTTTACAGTTGCTGAAGAGTTTCTCTGATGACTTTAGGTGGAGGCAGGCTAACACTACCTATGCACTTCCAGCGTTTGAGCTAAGCTAATTAGCGGTGCGCCAGCTCTGCCCGTATCTCCCTTGTTACTGCACGCACAGTCGAAAGGATGGTGTCTATCTGCTTGTCATGGACTCGGGAGTGAGGCAAGACACGAAAAAAAAAATGTTGGCGTATCCCTAACCCTAACCAGCCTCAAATAGAAACATACAGGGCTGAACAGAGGCCGGGGGTTAACCCTGAGTTAGTCACACTGAAGCCCCGCCCCCTGTCTTTATTTTAACACACACTAACACACACACACACACACACACACACACACACCCTCTCACTCTGGCCACTACCAGGTTTGGAGCTTGTCTCCTGCAGCACAGAGCGAGTGCCCAGTGCTGTACCATGCTGGTAGCCAGTGTGTGGTAGGCTTTGCTGGTGACCAGTGTTGTGCCTCACTGGCTGCTCAGTGGAGAGCCAACCACTGCCTGACTTGACACCACACACACACATTTAAGACATAGCCTGGATTTATTTACATCTACACAGGCTGACGTACCTGTGTGGCGATTTTCACATCATCACGGTTCCCACGTTCACACACTCAGTCCACTTTTCTGCATGAAACACTTACACACAGTCATTCACATTTCTGTAGCATCTCTTGTTATTAGCACCAATGCTAATCACTTACTTTTAGAAAGTGAACACTTGGGCAGAAAAGACACACACACTCTTTCACACCCACCGCTTGCACTTGAGCTGGATCTTTCACACCTCTCCCCTCTATCTCCCCTCCCCCCTTCTGCCTTCTGCTTGTCTGGAATCAAGTCTAGAAGAGTAAGTGCTGGTGCATGTTTAGCATGCTGGCATCCGTCTATTATGCTTGACAGTAGAGGTGTTTGGCCCCTTTAGAGGTGTTTGGAGAGCATGCCCTGTAGATGTGATTCCTCTCAACGTCGGTTTTTGGAAACAGAGCCCCTGCACTATGACGACAGAGATTCAGTTTGTTTGTGTGTCTGTCTGTGTTGTGTGTTGTGTGTTGTGTGTTGTGTCGTGCATGTGTTCTTACAGCGGCACTGTGCGTTCTATGTGTTTAACTTTGTGTGTTTGTGTTATGGTGTGGGCTTGCACAGGACTCCCAGAGTAAGCAGGGTGGATACAGTATGCACCAGCTGCAGGGGAACAAGGAGTTTGGCAGTGAGAAGAAAGGCTACCTGCTGAAGAAGAGTGATGGGTGAGTTGTTGTCATTAGAAAAAAAAAACCCGCTGTGGTGCACCATTCATGTTGCGTCAAGAATTAAAGGGATAGTTCAACATTTTGGCAAATTGGCCCATTGCCTTAATTGCTATAGTCATAGCAGTAGGTTCGTTACCTTTAATTGTCGGTGTAAGCTATTTTTAGAACGGCGGAGCAGAGCCGTGAGCTGCTCAGAGCTACACTACAGAAGCTCATGGGATTTCTCGGTTTCTGTCATCAAACTCATCAAATACACAATCCAACAACTCCAAAACGCTGCTCCGTTTCGTAACGTTCCATTATTATCTCATAGCGTGGTGAATGTGCAGGTCACAACTTGTCCACGACAGCGGAATTGTTGGATTGTGTATTTGATGAGTTTGATGAGAAAACTCCTGGTGGTCCTGGAGGTCCTGGGAAACCAAGAAATCCCATGACCCTCTGTAGCGTAGCTCTGAGCAGCTCACGGCTCTGCTCCGCCGTTCTAAAAATAGCTTGCACCGACAATTAAAGGTGACAAACCTACTGCTATGAATATAGGGATTATGGCAATGGGCCAATTTGCCGAAATGTTGAACTATCCCTTTAAGGAGGAAAGACACGACAACCCCTTCAACTCATGTCTGCACCTCCCCACCACCCAACCTCACCCCAACCCTCTCCTCTCCTCTCCTCTCCTCTCACAGGCTGAGGAAGGTGTGGCAGAGGAGGCAGTGCTCAGTGAAGGGGGGCATGCTCACCATCTCTCATGCCACAGTGAGTACAAGATGCACGCACACGCACACGCATACACACACACACACACACACACACACACACGCACACGCACACACACACGTGAACTCCCTGACCCCTCACAAGTAACTGCGCAAATCAAAGGGAGGCGCATCACGCGGCAGGAGGTTGTGTTGGGCTCTCTCAATCTGGGAAGCTGGGAGAGCAGAGCTGACATAGATGGGTTGTCATGGCAACAGTGCCACCCCAACACCCCCTTCCCCCCTCGCCACAACCGCCGAGCCCCCACCACCACCACCACCACCCCTCCCCCCTCCTCTTGCACTGCTGCTGCTGCTGCGCCTCGGTGAGTCATCTCAGAGCGAGTGCGAGCGTACTGTATACGCTGGCACGTCTGCGCCGTCGTCTCCTCCCTTGTGCGGCAGCGGCGGCTGCAGCTCACAGCTCACAGCGATGTTCTCTTTCCTTTGCAGACTGCAGGAATCCAAAGCCGGATTCAGATCCGAGTTCATTCTGTGACACCTCGTCGCTCGATGGCTTCCCACCGAGCTTCAAACAATTAGAGGCTTAGGCACAATCAGAGCATTTAGCTAATTGTGGCAGAGCCGTGGCAGGTGTCTCATCGCGCTCACACCATCAGAAAAATCCACACTGATGGAAAAACAGGAAACGTCGCATTCAGCTGGAAGAATCAACAAGGGTTTTTCAAAATAAGATACCATGCATTTTAGCTGTGCTCCACTGCTCTAATAATCATCAAATTATATCTATGCTGTTGTTTTGAGAGTGATGTCCTCCCAAGATGCCCCTCTGCTATCTTGTGTACATTTTGGGGGGAAACCCACATTGGAAACAAGCCGTCATAGAATAAATAATTAAGGAGGAAATCCCACATTGTCAGAAGCTTGGAAAATAAAGTCTTTATTTATCAAACAGATTAAGGGAGCTTCCTCAGACCTACATACAACATAACATAGCCGTATCATCACCATCAGACAAAGATGACTTGTCCATATCATATTAGAAATAAGAGAATAAAAAGCAAACAGAGAATTTGTCATATGTACATAATTGCTTTTATTTTACTTATTCATTTATTTATCAGCAGGCCAAGTCGCTTATGTGAATGAACAGGCCACCAAACAATACATTTGGATTAATGCAGAACATTGCAGATTTAAAACAACCCATGTATATATATTTTTAACAATTATGTGACTTCTCTGCAGTTTCATGTCATTTCTTTACATCGAATACAATGAGACACAACCTAAGAAGATTATACATCAAACCCGTCAATCTCCCAGGGATTTATTTGCCTGTACTGGTTATCAATCACATGACCTTCTCTATAAAAGGTATTAACTATTTGATTTTTGCGGCTTTGAGAAAGAAAATGTCATCTGCTTAATACAATAAAATAAAATGCCCTGGTTTGTGGCCTCATGCTGTTTGCAGGAGCTTCTCTGAGATATTTGTACTGTGAGTGAAATGAAAAAAGTGCCTGCAACATAGATTAGAAGAACCCACAGTGCAAACACATGAATAATTCAGCAGGAGTTTGAGTTACAGATGGAAAAAACAGCATTTTGTGTACATCTCAAATGATCGTCATTTAAAATATTTCTATGCTTTGGTATCTCATGTAAACATAACAGATTAGGACACTTAGGCCTAGTATTCAGCCACACCAATAGTATTGTTCTGAGGAAACAAGTGTCAGGCCACAGCTGAGCTAGCATGGCGAGCATGGTAAACAATAGACTGCAGCTTTTTGCATAAATATTTTATCTCATATCCACAGATATATGTATTTGAATTTGAGCTTGGTACTAACTTTCACTGCTGGTCCTCAGCAGTGACTCAGCTTGTTGGTTTAGCCACCGAGCTCGTCCTTCTGGAGGCTTGTTTACCAACACACACAGTTGTTCCAGCTGAAAAGCAGCAGGGAGGATCAGCTCTGGCGGTGCGTAATGATCATGACCGATGAGATCGCGGGGCGTGTGCATTTTTATTGTCCTCATTTGCTGTTTTTATAGCGTTGGGATGTGAGCGCGATACGAGCCTCCACACTGCGGCCGGCTCAAACACGATACGGTCACTGTGCGCTAGAGAAGGGGAAGTGGTTGCCTCAGATATGATATGAAAGGTTTCCCCCCTCCAGTCTGCTCTATTGAAGGACTTAATCTTTCCCCTTTCTGTGTGATCTGGCCTGCGTGGTAGACCTTATAATCACATCTCTCTGTCTGGGGGCAGTTTACCACCCTGCAAGTGTGTTTTTTTTCCCCCAGCCCTTGTAGCAGCTGAACTCTAGGTGACTCTCGTTGACATGGCGGGACGCCAGTGGGCCGGCCAAGCTCTGAGGCTCATCATCGCCTGTTAGCATTTCATTAGCACGTGCACCGGCCCCGCCTCTGCCCGGCCCCACTGGCAGGAGACAATGCTCAGTGTGCATGTGCCAACTGGGTCCATTATTACAGTACACAGCCCAGCCAGCACTGTCTCGTTCCTCAGTGGGAACTAGAGAAGCCTTGTTCGGCTTTGTTGTCGGACTGGGTGACTTTTCACAGGAGAAGTGTCGAATAACAAATACATATCTTGTTTAAAAAACGATACATGATACTTTGCATCGTACATAATAGACTTTGAGACTTTGGTGTGTTATATTGTGCGTGTAACCTGAAGAGCTGACTCATTTTTTGTTTTTTTTAATGAAGCTGTATGTGTTTCTGTTTCCAGTCCAACAGGCAGCCGGTCAAACTCAACCTGCTCACCTGCCAGGTCAAACCCAGCTCAGAGGACAGGAAGTGCTTTGATCTCATTTCTCGTAAGTCCAGCACACACATGCTGTACGTTTCACTACTATAACTGTCAGAGCGGGTCAGTTTTATAGATGTAAGCCTGCTTAAAAGAGGGAGAATTCCTGCTTAATCAAGAAAACATGAAGGGAAAAGAACTTGTACAACAGCTATAACATGACTATGATATATTTGAATAGTTTACTGTATGCCGGCTGCTTCTTGTTAAAATGCAAGATCATTTGCTTATTCAACATCCTGGTTTTCCCACAGATAACCGGACATATCATTTCCAAGCTGAGGATGAACAAGAGTTTGTTATGTGAGTACTTCAGAGTCACTGTGCCCAGAAAAACGCATACTAATGTTCTGCTCGTCAAAGTTTTATCCTTATTTCCTAACATTTGTAAGTTTTGCTACATAAAGAGACGTTTTCTTCATCTCTTTCACTTTCTGTCCGACATTTCACCTAATTTAATTATTTCACCGTCATTCTTACAAACAGGATGTGTTTTGGTTTGTGGCAGTTGAGTGTGGGTGGCAGTGGGGAGTGTGTTCTGCACTCATTCAGGTCATTGCACCCTCAAACGGTTGGTTCCCATGCAGTCCCACACATGGACCTTTTAATGAGCAGAAACACACACAGTCACGCTGGGATAGTAGTAATTAATCTAATGCTTTATAATGTTATCACACAGTCAGTTAGTTTTGTGGATTTCTTCAGTAGTTGTGCTAGTGCTAATTGTTAAGGGACATTTTTTCCACATTTGTCACACGTAACAAAGTTTATTCAGTTTTTCAGTAAAGTATAAGTAGTAATGTGTGTTTGTGACTACTGCAGATTAATAAATTAATGCAGATTAATAAGTAGTTAGTCAGTCAGCTAGCTTAGTTAGCTCCAATTAGGAGGTCCTTGGTTTTTGCAGTCAGCTAAAAGAGCTAATTGATGGAGCTAATATCTGTGTTTACTGTTGCAGGAAACAAGTGAAACATGTGTTTGAGATGGTTTATGCAAATGAAATCCCCTAAAGGACAAGATAATGACTTCAGTGTGATTATTTTGTCAAATTAAACCAAAAAAAAATATTCACAGAAAAGAACAAAATCCTCAGAATCCTTTTTAACAATTGTAATGAATCATTATCATCATAATAGTTTGTGATAAATCTTCGCTCAATTGATTTCAGCTCCATGCTAATTACACTCTCAGGCTTCATGAATGTAGATGGATGATCTTTCTCATGAGGGATTTATTTGCCTCAAAATTTGGGGAATATCCTGACAGGTCAACTTTGTGTTGCTTGTAGAAGGGGAAACACCTGATTCATTAAAAAAGGGAAATGAATTCAGTCTTACCGAGTCGTCGCGAGTCGTCTAGACTAAAAAACTCTCTTGAAACACTCTTTGATTTCTGACACTTTTGTTCTGGGCTGCCGTGTTCTTCCTCTGATGCCGGGAGCTTTCTTCTCTTCCACGCTGCGGTTTTTGCGCGGCTCGTTTCAGTGCTGCTTGAACACTCTGTGCCTCCATGCACACGCAGTCCTCTGGGATGCAGCTCGGTGCTCCTCTCTGCCGGTTCTGTCACGCACCTCCAACTGCTGCGGCAGCGTCTTCACGGGATTTTCCATGAAATATTTAGTATTCCATAGGGCTCCTGCGCCGCTCCGTGCAATCACGCTCACCCCCCTCAATTAAGCTGGGAGCATATTATAATGCATATTATAAGTAAACACAGAAGTGCTTTGGCTCGGCAGCTGCACACCTACGCATCTCTGGATTAAAATATCTTGTTTTTTTCACACAAGCGGATAAACAGACAATCTAACGCGTCGCGGTTTGCGTGCCCACTCCCTGTCTTGTCTGGCCTGCGTCTCAACAGGCAGCTTTGATTGACACTGACATAGGAAGTGCTGACGTCAGCCTCATAAAGCCCACTTTGTGTGTCTGTGTAGGTGTGAGTGTGAGTGTGGGCCAGTTGAGTGGGCAGAGCGTGGGAGCGGATTGTGTTTGATAGTCAGCTGCAGTATTTCCTGTGTGCACAACTCACACACAACCACCACAGACTTGGTTAAAGATCTATTGATAAATGTGTATAATGAAAAATGTCACATTCATGAGAACGGATTTACAAGTACAACAAACTTTTCTGAGATTTCTTTTTTATTTTATTTTGCAAATATTTATAAATCAAAAAGATGCTGAAAAACGAATACGTGCCTTCATCTCAAGCAGACTCAACTACTGCAATGTTGCCTTTTACTGGCCGCCCTAAAAGCACCACAGAAAGACTTCAGCTCATTCAAAACTCTGCCACTCGGTTGGTAACCAGAACCAGGAAGAGAGAGTAACTGCATTGGCTTCCTGTAGCATCTAGAATTGACTTCATGATCCTGCTCCTTGTATACAAGGCACTTCATGGGCTAAATTACATCGCCAGCTCCCTTATTAACTACAGTATCAGCCTCCAACAACACTTGGATCATCTACTGGTGGTGATAGCTTTTGTTACCTACGCCCCTAAACTCTGGAACACACTCCCTTTAGATATCAGGGAAGCCAACTCAATGAATATCTTTAAAAGTAAGCTAAAACGTATCTGTTCACCCTAGCCTTTGATTAGCCTCTAACTAGCCAGGGACAAAAAATCCTAGCCGAAATCTCAGAGTACACTGGAAGGCAAGATAATATTTTCTTTCTTTTATTGTTGTTTTTATCTCTTTTCTTTTCTTGTCATGTTTTTTTTAAATGTTCTTATGTTCTTTAATGTTCCTTCTTTTATTGTGAAGTACTTTGTGCTACAATAATTGTATGAAATGTGCTATACAAATAAGTGATTATTATTATAACACCATTTGAAATATTACTATGATAACACTATTATATTTTATATTATCATCATATTATAACACCATTTGAATTGTGTTCCCTCCACAGCTGGATCTCGGTGCTGACCAACAGTAAGGAGGAGGCGTTGAACATGGCGTTCCGCGGCGAGCAGAGCAGCGGAGGCGAGGACGGTTTAGAGGACCTCACCAAAGCCATCATAGAAGACGTGCTGCGCATGCCGGGCAACGAAATCTGCTGCGACTGCGGAGCCACAGGTGTGTACCTCTGCTCTGCTCTTTGTGTGTGTGTGTGTCCGGAGAGGCCTCCTTGTGCAGTACACACATCCTCTTCCTGTTTTATGCTTAGTCAACCCTCACCTTGTTCCAGGAAAAGACGAAACAGCTCCACTTCAGCATTTTTCAGATTCAGCCGTTAGCAAATGTTTTATTTACATCCAAGCAGCAGTCTTGATTTCATTGCGGTGTCACGGCTACCTTGAACTCCCCGTCCTTGAGTTAGACGGCATCTGAACAAACTGACAAACTGCACTGCAAAATCCCCCAGCAGTCTTCAGCGAACAAGTGTGTGTGTGTGTGTGTGTGTGTGTGTGTGTGTGCTTGACACAACCCGATCCCGGTCCTCCCCCACAGTAGGAAGCAAAGACTCAGCACTCAGGAGTGGTGGTGTAGACATTCAGGCCCTCTGACACTTACCACACACACACACACACACACACACACACACACTCATGCACACACACACGCGCGCGCGCACGTTCTCCTCTGTCAACACAAACACACGCAGCAGCTCGGACCGACGGGAGGACTTTATGCTCCGAGGGGGAAAAAAAACATTTCTTCGCTTTGAGAAACAACATCATTACATCACGTTGTTACATAAGTCACACACGCTCCGACGACCCCTGAAATCTGCAGAGGAGGGGAGGTCGTTTGTCACGTCCAGACTCTGGCTGCTGCAGCGCACACGCTCGCCGTAGTAACACCACCAACATGTGAGCTCCTCTTTTCACTCGGGCGAAATCACAATCGATTTTTCAGCGGCCGACACCCGGCCCGGCGCTGATGTGCGTCTCTTTACCTCCGCGCCTAAAATTAACTTCACGGTTTGAAAGGTCGTTACGGTGACTTTGAAAAGGTCGTCTCCTAGAAAGAGGACGACTCCATCTTCTTTGACTTCCTCCCACGGTCCCTCTCTCTCTCTCCCTCTCTGTAACGTACAGCTCTGCAGCATTAGTGTTCAACAGCTATAGAGGTCACCGCGCATCCACTCATCATGCTTAACATGCACATGGTGACCTATCACCAGCTCGCATCGGTTCATTGTGCTGCGTAAATATGTGCAAGTGCCTGCTTGTGATCTGTGTTCTGTGTGTGACTCACTCGTTTTTTGGGGACTGCCTCCGACTGTTGGAGCTTCAAAAAAAAATCACTACCGTGTATCATTCAGACCGATTAAAATATGTAAACACTGAATGTTTTTTTTTTTTTTTTTTTTAAATATTTTTTAATATTTTTTAATATTTTTTTTTATTTGATAGCCATGGTAGAGATAGACAGGAAAGGGGGAGGCAGAGAGAGGGGGAATGACATGCAGGAAAGGTCTGCCCGACGTGGGACTCGAACCGGGGACGCCTGCGTTGAGGACTGTAGCCTCTACATGGGGCGCCCGCCTTAACCACTGTGCCACGCACCGCCCCCTTTTTGGCCTTTTTACCTTTATTGGATAGTACACAGTGAGATAGACAGGAAAGAGGGAGGCAGATAGAGGGGGAATGACATGCAGGAAAGGTCTGCCCGACGCGGGATTCGAACCTCTCCATGGGGCGGCCGCTTTAACCACTGCGCCACGCACCGCCCCAACACTGAATGGTTATAAGGAAGATTAACAAAGCCGACATAAAAAGACGAGGAGGAAAGGCAAAGATCCATTACGGAGCAACCAGAAGATTCTTTGTACATACTTAAAGCAGAAGTAAGTGGTCCGGTCGTTTTCGCTAATGCTGCGTTCCAGGCAGGCTTTTGAAATCGTAAATTACAGCTTCAAGTCACAACTTACGACTTTGTAGCGTTTCAGGCAACCCACTCGTGTTTTTCCGACCTGTTTTACCGGTGAAAGTCACTATAACGGCCACTCGTAACTTCTGACCGGTGAACTAGTACCAGATCGAACTGGTACCACTTCACGGTCGGAAAAATACGAGTTTCCTTGAACGCACCATAACAGTCCTCGTCCCTACGTCGCCACATTCACGGCGTCCCTTGGCTGCACACACAGCCCTGCATGCCGTCCTCTCTCCTCATTGGATAAAAACTGTAGGATACGATAAATGTTTTCTCCTGGGCTCAGAGCAGAGCAGAGTGACTGACAGACCCGTGTTTCAGACCAAACACTCTATGTAAGTGATCGCTGTCAGAAGATATAACTATTTAAGACTTATATTAACACAAATATATCACTTACTTCTGCTTTAACGTCTAAACGCTACAACAAATCTCTAATTCAAAATAAAAGCACAATATTTTATTGTGTAACTTACTAACTTACTTACTTAGCATCAAAGAAATATTTACAACACCGACCCAACAGTGGGAACATGTCAGCAGGGTTCCTACGCAAGTATGGAAAAGTATGGAAAATGGAAACTATTGTATGGCAATATATTTATTTTAATACTTATCTGTGTTTGGTCTTATCTGAAGTTATTTGGGTTAATTATTCTGCATGCACTATTGTATCTACAATCTCCTGGAAATTACTTGGGGACATAATGGCATGCAAATTCAGAATAATGAAAATCAATAAATAAAATAAATTGCATAGTTTATTTACATGATACACATCTAATTACTCAAATCACACAAATTCACGTTCAAGTCACAAATTATTTGAATTTTTTTTACCGAGAAGTCTGGAAAATAGGGTCTGGAAAAATGTATGAAAAACCGTGTGTCGGGCTGAGACAGATCGACATCCCTCCCTCTCCTCACCACGCCGTCACCGAGCTCACAGCCGACATGGCCGAGCTTTACGTTTAAGCTTAAATCTCCCAGATTGCATCACAGCATCAGGCGGCGGCGGCGGTCATCCACAGCGCTGCAGAGGGCGCCGCGTGAAGTCCCCGCTGGTACATCTCAAGCACAGCGCTTGTGCCTTTTTAGATTGATCTGTCGGTTATGCAACGGACTTTATCTGCCTCCCGCTGTGTGACGAGACCGCAGTCACCGCCGTGCCGCCCACAGCTCTCTGCTTGAAATGTGTGTTGCTGATTTGCATATAAAAATAAATGTTATCAAGTCAATAAATTAGCTTTGTTTGAAGCATCACATGTAAGCACAAATACAGATTTATCAAATATTTGATGTGATGCAATGTCACAGGATTAATAAATGGAGCTGCATTAAAGAAACCACTTAGATCTTTCTTGTTAAAATTAAATTCTCGTGGGATTTATGAAGTTCTCTGTCTGCAGGAAGTGGCAAATATAATGTTTTAATTTTTAAAAAAGCACAAAATGACCTGTCAAATAAAAACGGCTACCGATGATAACGCTTTTTTTCATTTCTGTTCGTGTGCTAAATGTGTTTCTCTTGTTCACACAGAAAAGCACCAGAATGTACACAATGTTAAGTCGCATAAGAGACTCCCTGTGCAGTTATAAAGGAGTTTTGAAGCAAAAAAAAAGAGCTTCATCTGCTGTTAAACATTGATGTCTGTGGTTTTGATGTAGGTCCCTCACACTTCAAACGTAATAGCTTCTATCAAGGCTAACTATTTTTCTCCCAGGTTCAACAATCACACAGGAATGAATCAATTGTAGAGACAGAGAGAAACCATTTTCTCTACCAGGCGGCCTTAAAGAGCCAGAATACAATGTAGCCACACAAAATCTATTTTCACTGAGGGTCATGACACGTCGGTTTTATTGCTGAACAATCTCTTTTATTCTGTTAATATGATTTTTATTACATTTGTTGCCGTAAAGATTTTAATTCACACAGTTTCTGGTGGCACTAGAGGAGCAGCATCTTGATTTACCAGCTTTCAGTGCTCATTGAGTCATGTGGTTTTTAGGCTTAAATCTGAGACGTTTCTAAATAGTTTTACAGGGCCTGCATTAGGCAGTAACTGTAGAAACTGTATACGATTAAATGACTAACATGTGTTTTTTATGTTGTCTGTGTTTGTAGACCCTAAGTGGCTTTCCACCAACCTGGGGATTCTCACCTGCATCGAGTGCTCTGGCATCCACCGAGAGATGGGGGTCCACATCTCCCGCATCCAGTCCATGGAGCTCGACAAGCTGGGAACCTCAGAACTCTTGGTGAGTCAGAGAAATGGTCTGCAGAGAGAATAAATAGTCGTTTTTTTTTGGGGGAGAAGCAGCAGTCCACACCCTCTACTATTTTCATCTCTAGTGAAATATTAGAAATAATGAAAGAGTAGTGGAAACAGAGAATAGTGCAGACTCTGATCCCTAAAGCAGCAGGGTTTCGTACTCACTGTGTCTCTGAACACAAGCAAACGCTGCTCTGGCTTTTCACATTGCTGTGATTCGATGACTGACTTTTCCCTCTTTCTCCCCCAGCTGGCCAAGAATGTAGGGAACAGTAGTTTCAATGAGATCATGGAGGGAAACCTCCCTTCCCCTTCACCAAAGCCCACTCCCTCCAGTGACATGTAAGTCCTCTTTGAGTTTTATAACCAGCTGAATTCCTTTTCATTCAAAACCTCTCTTCTTTTTTTTTAATGTGTGATGTTTTGCCCACAGGACGGTGAGGAAGGAGTTCATCAACGCTAAGTATGTGGACCACAAGTATGCTAGGAAGACGTGCTCGTCTGCGGCAGCTAAAATGATCGAGCTGTTTGAGGCGGTCCAGTCCAGGGACCTGCTGTCCCTCATCCAGGTCTATGCAGAGGGGGTGGAGCTTATGGAGCCACTCCCAGAGGCGGGGCCGGTGAGTCTGACCTCTAAAGGCGCCGGACGAGACCTATTGACCCTCTGCATATTTTTTTCATCACTTCACCACATCCTGTTTAGGCTCCTATGCAGTTTCTGAGCACTTCAGATTTACGTTGTAATATCTAAATGTTTCACTTTAAAGGGATAGTTCAACATTTTGGCAAATTGGCCCATTGCCATAATCCCTATAGTCATAGCAGTAGGTTCGTTACCTTTAATTGTCGGTGCAAGCTATTTTTTAGAACGGCGGAGCAGAGCCGCAAGCTGCTCAGAGCTACGCTACGGAGGCTAATGGGATTTCTTGGTTTCCCTCATCAAACTCATCAAATACACAATCCAACAACTCCAAAACGCTCTGGTGGACAAGTTGTGACCTGCACATTCACCACGCTATGAGATAATAACACAACGTTACGAGACAGAGTTGTTTTCGAGGCAGAGACTGCTTGCCAGGAACGCATATCAGCGGTTTTGCATGAATTTACCTCGAAAACAACTTCATGATCCCCTGCAGTGAGGTATAAGATTTTGGGATTCAACTTAATAGTTTCTCAAATCAAAACTGTTGCAGTTTTCATTGGAATTACTTTCTACCAAAGAAATGAATGAAATTGACAGGAAGATCTGTGGATTTACAGGTTATTCACATTTCTTTTTGTAAATACACATTAGCAATAGCACTTCAGCAAAAATAACCCAAAGTATCTGTGTGCTGTGGAGGTACAGTATGTGTTTTTTCGGTTTTGTTATCTGGGTGAACCGGCCCTTGAAGATTTCTCAGAAGACCATGACCAAGATACAACATTACATATCATGTAACATTGACGATCTTGGTCACTATGTCGCCAGGAACCTCGGCTTCATGTCAGCCTCTTTCCATAACCTCCACCGTATATTTCTGTGACACTCAGTGACCCCATACTAAACTACAAAGCCAGGAAACCACCACCTCCTCCTCCTCCTCCTCCTCCTCCTCCTCTCACACATGCTGCTGCAGTGGTTCATCCTCATGTGAGGTTTGTTCCCATCCACCAACGCTGACACATCTCTGCCAGTCGGTGAATTATTTGGTGGGCAGAAATGGGGCGTAACCGCTGGAAAATTTTGAGTCATCCGGATAGCTTCACCAGCAGGTGGTGACATGCAGTAACCTCCACCACGTTTGTAGGACACCATCTCTGCTGAGTCCATATTTACTTAAATGACGGCATCTGGGGTGGCTCAATTCATGTGTCTGTTTTTTATTTTTTTACTCTGCGGTTCAGCCTGTTTTCTCTTTGTTTCCTCGTAGCTGTTGCACCGCTGCTTCAGGCATAAATGGAAGTTAAATAACAGGCAGTAGATGGTGAAGATACCGAAGCGTAAACAACCTGGGTGGTCAGAGTTAATCTGACATAAATGGGTCGATGGTTTTATAACGCAGACATGGTTCTTCTCTAATGAAAAATTAAGAGTACAATGCTGCAGCAGAATAAAAGAGGATGTCGTTTGGTGACAGAGGGAGCTGCTGCTGCTGCTGCTGCTGCTGCTGCTGCTGCTGCTGCTGCTGCTCCTGTCTGCGCTATGAAGTCTGACTCACCGATATCTAATCTGCTGCTGTCAGTACATCTGAATGGCTGCAGACAGCACAGTGACATCCCACATCCCCCCCCCCCTTCTAAACCTAGACACAGATAGCCTGACAGGAATGCACGACTAAATGCAGCTCATGCTTTTACTCTACAGTCGCCACCAGATCCACAACGCATGCACGCAACCGCTGCTTCCTCCATAAATGTAATCTTTCATCTCCATCTCAAATGTCGCATCCAAAAGGAATAAAAATCCACATCCGGTTTTAAAACATCAAAATCACATGAAAATAACACCAAAATGGGCAAATCTGAGTTTTGTGCATGTAGAAATGTTATTTTTAGGAGCCATTTTGTTTACTGCAGCTTGTTTAAATGCTGAAAGAGACACAGAGAGGGAGAGAATACAGAATGGATGCTGCCCAAGATTGTCTCACCGTGTCTTTGCTGTGTTTGATGGCCCCCTGCAGGAAGTCGGAGAGACAGCACTGCACTACTCTGTACGGACTGCTGACCAGACCTCACTGCACTTGGTGGACTTCCTTGTGCAGAACAGGTACTTTTTTTTTTTTTTTAAAGAGCCTTTTGCATGAGTAAGTCAGGATAGTATTGTATAATTACATAAGCACGTGGACCGGCTTCGGCTTTTCCTGCGAGTTAAACAGCTGTCAGAATGTCTTTAAACGCATCAGTGGTTTACGGCTGAATTATGTAGTAAACAACACTTTAACGGGGGAAAAAAAACGTCGCTCTGAATACGTTCTGTCTGTCTGCAGTGAGTTCCTTCTTGTTCTGCACCCCGGTCTGTGATAAAGCAGTGGAAGTGCAGGGGAAAGCTTAGTGCTGCACAGCTCAGCTCAGATTCCCACAAGGCAAACAGAAATGGGTCAAGCACTTGTTCTCTGCCTTAATTTATTCCTCTCTTTTCAATTGTTTACCCACCACTGCTCCTGCTGCACCCACCCTCCACACGGAGGAAGAAGAAGAAGAAGAAGAAGCGGGACCCTCTCATTAATTAATAGCTGTGCTTATATGATGTCATGCTTTGCCCTCATTATTTAAAGCATTTCTCTGGGAGATGCAGGAGACCTAAAAGGGAATATTTACCCGCTGTAACCGAGTAGCATGAAGTTGAGTTTTGCACAGCTAATGCAGGGTCGGCTTGTCTGTCTGTCGTTATTTTTTAATATAGTTATTTGTTTTGTTTTTTTAAATCTCATTACCTACAGTAGATCCTGATTTACTGTTTTAAAGACTTTTTTGGGTTTTCTTTCTGGAGATTTTTAAAGGAAAAGAAAGATCTGTGTTGTTTCCAGCCATTTTACCTCATGCTAAAACACAGAATCCTGGGTAATAACACATTAACCTGAAGCCTGGAAAACACCCTCAGGCTTGTGACCTGTGTCCTGACCGTGTGTGTGTGTGTGTGTTTGTGTGTGTCTCTCTCAGCGGTAACCTGGATAAGCAGACGGAATGGGGGAACACCGCCCTGCATTACTGCTGCATGTACGAGAAGCCCGAGTGCCTCAAGTTACTCCTGAGGGGCAAACCGGCCACTGACATCAGTGAGTCACATGTCGGCGTTCATCCTCTCTTTAATGTCCTCTCTGTGCGCACGCATCAGACCCCTAACTGTTGATTATCCCTCTGCTCCCTCCAGCCAATCAGAATGGAGAGACGGCGCTGGATGTTGCCAGGCGACTGAGGAACAGTCAGTGTGAGGAGGCAGTAAGTACAGGACCGCTTCAGGACATCACAGCACAGAATTGAATGGTCTTTTTTTTATACATATACATATATATATGAATATGTAGAAAACAGTGAAGATTAAATTCACATTAAACACAGGGCTTTACATTTGTTGATTGCGGTTATTGTGCAGATTATTCACAACACTAGATGGCAGTCAAAGGTCTGTGTCCTGCCTCAGGCAACAGTGACAGCAGAGTGGAAATAATTGTTGATGTATGTTGGTTATTAACGCTATTATGAACGTGCAGACAAAAAAAGCAGCTTTAAATGCAGCGTCGGATCTCTTATGAATAATGTACCAACAAATTTATTTTGCAATATACCTCTGTATATTGTGCAATTGCTCATTTCTACTGAAGAATACCTAGAGGTGAAGGTCCATGTCAGGTTTTATGTTGTAATTCTAAGCGTTATTTCATTTTCATTTCTAGTTTTTGCTGTATCGCCTATCACTCGTTTATAGTGTTTTGTGGTAAAGAATTATTTTTAAATATCCAGCATCTACAGATGTTAGTAAACTGAATATCTTTTAAACATGGCTTTTAAAGACATGACCTTGGACACTGTCTCATTTGCATGAGTTTAACCGATGAATGTTTTGTGTCCCTCTGTGTGTGTGTGTGTGTGTGTGTGTGTGTGTGTGTGTGTGTGTGTGTGTGTGTGTGTGTGTGTGTGTGTGTGTGTGTGTGTGTGTGTGTGTGTGTGTGTATCAGCTTGTGCAGGCTGCAGAAGGGAAGTTCAACCCTCACATCCATGTAGAGTACGAGTGGAGCCTCAGACTGGAGGAGATGGACGAGAGTGATGACGACCTTGATGACAAGGTTCGAGAACAGATCCTCACTTGACTGTGCACTGACACTACAGTACTGTGGATGTGAATGAGTTGGAGACTCTGTATGTTTTTCAGGTCCCTTTTTGTGTTTTTGTGGCACATTTTCCTTTATTTTTATGGATAATCCTCCAAATTCATTTGATAGAGTAAGATGTCTGCAGCAAATATAAAACAGCACAGGAATACAGATACATTTCCAATAATTTACAGCATCAACAAGTCAGGGTTTGATGTAATATCCTGCATTAGAACAAAGGCTTCTTTCTAGATTGATCAGTTTGCACTTGATTGACTTAATGTATGTGGAGGCAGAGATCAATAATGAAGGCAGTCCGATATTTCTCTTTCTCAGAGTAGCTTCAATTAAGCATAGCGTAACACAGCCAGGACACATAGTGCTTAAAGAATCAGATGGAGCAGGTAGGGGGGAAATAATGGAAAAAAGTCAAAAGACATCTGCATTATACAAAACGCTTGAACAGCACACTGACACACAGGGAAAGAGCATCCTAGGATGTATTTCCCAAGGTTGCGGAGGTTGGATTTCAATTGATTCAGCTGCAAATGGATTTTCATCACTTTAAAGCATCATCATGTCACCTTCCTCTGTCAGTTCTGCAGAGTCAAAGATCAAGGGCCTCTCTCTCGATTCCCAGCTTTGCACTGCCAGAACTTCATTTATGTAGAAGCAGAAGTCCATGGTTAAAGTGAATATGCCAATTTCATATACAGTAGTAGTTGAGAACATCTTAGTGCAGTGCAGCCAGTGATGTGGTACAAAGTGAGCCAAATTTATTTGATTTCAGTGGTTATATCTCAGAAGACCCTGATTCTAACTGCATATTGAATAACCCATTGAAATTATGGTGAAACCATGGTTACATGTGACCCAGATGTCTAACAACTGTCCAATTTCAGGCAAATTCAACCAAATTTGAATCTAAATGCATTTCAACCTGAAATCCATCAAATCCACAGGTGATTGGTTTGTGACACACAAAGTGCAGGAACATTGGAGGGTAGATTTTCCTTTAGCACTAGCAATGCGATAAGAAGCAGGTCCCATCTGCAGATTCACAATCACTGAAATGCTGTAGGAAACTGTGGGTGTACTACGTGGAGGTTAGATAAGCGCTATTGATTTAATTGCTGATAGATTTTCCACATTTTAAATCATCAACATGTCAGCTCTGTAGAATTACAGCAAGTGAATTTTCACAAACTGATTTCGGCTCAGTCTCATCATCTGTCGCGTTGTCTCCCTCTCCAGCCCAGTCCCATCAAGAAGGACCGCTCCCCGAGGCCTCAGAGCTTCTGCCACTCCTCCAGCCTCTCCCCCCACGACAAGCTCTCCCTGCCGGGCTTCATCAGCCAAAGGGACAAGCAGCAGCGTTTGTCCTACAGCGCCTTCACCAACCAGATGTACAGCGCATCCACAGACCTCACCTCCTCCCCCGTGGCCGACGGGCCGCCGCTGCCGCCGCGGAACCAGGGCAAAGGTCAGAACTGCCTGCTCCGAGCGCCTCCAAACCCGCACCCACGTTCAGACGGCACCCGGTTTTATCAGCCTATAAACTTGACAGTCAGTTAATCCAGGAGATCGTGTTCTACTATCTCTTTTGCAAATGTCAGCCTGTAATGCAAATGGTCTAAAGGTTGTGTGTATACTGCACTGTGTCTGATGACTGTAGAGAGAAGACAGCCTGTGAAATTGACTTCATTATGTCTGTTAATGTTTGATTATATCCAGGGCAGGATTAGCTACAGAGGAATGCTTCGTAATCACTTTTCTGGAAAGTTTCTTTGTGCTGTCAGTCAGTCAACACACACACACACACACACACACACACACACACACACACACACACCCACCCAACAGTGGTATGCAATTTGTCAACACACAGATCAGAGGGCGGGAAGCAGGTGTCATTAAGATTGCTTACACAGTAAACCTTCAGGAAAACATGGCTGCAGGAGAGGGCAGGGTGGCAATGGGTAGTCAGGCGTGTGAAAAGGAAGCTGGATACGCACCTCATGATTAGCCTCAACACAATATATACACACACACACATGATTGTATATACTGTGGGCGTGCTGTCTCTGCAGTATTAGAATTAAAAATAACACTCCTCCCCTGTTGGGAGGGAATTAAAACACTGACAGTCACCGCTTTAGTCAGTGGTTTTAAACATCGCAAGAGCTTAAACTGCCCAACCTTCATCCTAACAAGTCATTTAATCCGGTATTCTGCATTCAAATCTTATTTTTCTTAAAACAAAAGGAGTGAACTCTCACTTGTTTCCAATGCAAATGAACGTGTTTCATTTGATCCTTCATGAAGGAGTTTCTGCCAATGTCAGGATTTCCCTTCTTAGCATGCAGTACACTGTTTCAAGTGACAGTGGCAGATTTACCACTGGAAACTTAATGGTGGTTTTAAAGGCAATTGTTTTTCAATTTCACACATAAGTAAACACAAGTAGCCTTTGAAGAGAACTCGTCAGCAATTTTTGGTAGCTGTTGCTAACCAGTTCATTATCGCAGACTCATTCTCCGAATTACTTTTAATGTTTCTAGCTTATTTGCTTTAAAGGGCCTGTAACAAGTAAAGCTCTGACATAACCCCTCCCTGGAGTCTCATTATTGAAAAACTGAACAAACTGCAGTTACTATACAGTAAATGTCCCTAAGCCAAATGACGACCTGAGCACAGCTGCTAACCTAACTCTAATAGCATGTTGCTATGCATAATTGTTTGTTTTTTTTAATTTAATGTAACACGCCTTGGTCAAATAACAGCAGGCTAACACTGCAGGTAGAAAGCTAGTTAGCTAACATGCTAACTATAGCAGCTTTAAGTGCAGACAGACACACCTCTATTTATTTACAGTTTTGTTGTGTTTTTAGCTCTGGTAAAGCTAAAAAAGACACCGCCCCTACACAATCTACTGATAGAGCTGATACCAAGGCTACAGTACGTCCACACCGCTGTGGTTTGTGGAGAAATGCAAAGTTTCATTGACCTGACACTTGGTTTTTCCACTGCAGCAACCCTTGTAGGAGCTCTAAATTGAGTCACTGTTTTTATTTCCACGAGCATCTTTGATCCTTGGGCTTGAAAAGAAGCTACTAATGATTATGGAAAGCCCCGGGAAGGTTCAAAGTTTTATGTTGCTTTGCTTCAAAGTTTTATGTCGTTTTGCTTCAGGTGTAGGTGAAGATTGAAATAGCATTGGAAACAAGTGAAGTTTTTCAGTTTGATTTCTGCAAAAATAAGATGAAAAGCCTGAATAAGAGGCTAAATGGCAAACATATACATGTAGATGAACATGCTAACTCCTCTGATGCCCATGGTTAGCAGCCCAGCTCTCTCTCTCTCTCTCTCTCTCTCTCTCTCTCTCTCTCTCTCTCTCTCTCTCTCTCTCTCAGTAGGTGCTGAAGAGCTCGCCCCCGGGGCCAGCTTCGCGCCGTTTCTCCTCTTTTTTGCTTTGCTTGCCACTGATAAGATTTCATCTTGTTATTTTATAGTGTGTGGGAGCAGTTCTTTTTAAGACTGACATACTGTAGATTCTCTCCCACACTCCTCATCTCGCTCTCTTTTCTTTCTCTTTTTTGTTTCTCTATTCTTTCAGCTCCACACTTGGCATTCCTTGGCTCTCATTCGCACTACGCCACTCTGGCTGGCACTCGACCATACATCAGTGAATATCCTGTTTTTACGTTCTCCCCCTTACTCGGCTGTGTGCCCCATATACAGTTATCACTAAGATGTCTCTTCCTTTACAGCTCATATTTTAAGGGTGGTGGCGGTTTTGTTAAGCAAACAAAGGGACCATGTAGGCAAGCTGTTAAGTGTTTGACGCCTACATGATTTTGTTTATCTCTCTACAATCACGTCCCTCCATCCTTGAGCTGTAAACTCTTTACCACAGCTGATTCCTCTCTGGCTGAGCTCTCTATTAGCTGCTCTCACTTTCTCACTCTCACCCTCTCTATATATAGTGACCAGTGAGCGCTTTGGTGTCCCAATAGAGACAGAAATACATCTTCATAGACACACCAAAGAACACGCCCACACCCTAAATCAAACCATCCCTTTTTATTATTTTGCATTCCCATCCAGACATTTATGTTGTTTTTTCCGACAGTACTTGGTTTGTTTGTTTTGCGTTATTATCGTACATCCTCATTTTGTCCCGACAGCGAACACAACCTCTTCCAGTTTACAGCTCCTCCTCTCCTGTCCACGTTTCGTCATCCTCTTCCTCTCCTTTACCTTCTCTGGGTTTTGGGGGTTAAACAGGCTGATTTTTTGGGGGGCCTCATCACCTCATGTGTTTTGTGTATCGCTCCTCCAGCTCCTCCCCCATCTGGCCCTCCCTCTACACTCACACCAGGAGGCAGCTCCACCCTGTCCAAGAAGAGGCCTCCGCCCCCACCTCCTGGACACAAACGCACCCTGTCTGACCCACCCAGCCCGCTCTCTCACAGTCCACACAGTAAAGGGGGCTTGACTGGGGGTGAGACGCCACCACTCGTAACAGTAGGGCTGGCTCCAGCCTGAGGCCAGAGTATCGTCATTCTTCAGAGCTGCAGCAGGATTTTAATAGTCCTGCTCTGAAAAATAAACATGCTCAGAGAGTTTGATAAAATAATCTTCACTCAAGGTCCACATGCTGGGTTTTTTCCAGAGCTTTCACCTGTTTATCACCTGGTGTACAACCAGTCGTCATGTGATCACAATTAACCAACTCCATTACAGCTGAACCAAGTGAAGGAAACTTGAGATACTCTTGAAAGCTCCAGAAAAAGCCAAATGTTGGGTGGACTTTGAGTCATATACTAAAGCTGGTGTTATTCTATATTTTCACACTGCCAACAAAACCCACAAAAAGACCAAACCAAGCAATATTGGCATTTTTTTATGCCTCACAAATAGAGTTCCTAAGAAAAACCCAGTGTCCTTAATAAACATGTTTTTAACTTTGCACAAATAGGGATAAATAGTGCACTTGTAAGCGGCTATTAGCAGGCACATATTAATGCACCATGGGCACGTTAATGAGTATTAATGAGGACTGTTTATGTAAACTCCAGTACCAGTGTTCATGGTAATGAAGGAACATGTCATCGAGTGCAGCGATCTGGCTCGACTGTGTATTTTTAATGGATGAGACAGCATGGCAACATGAGAAATATAACATCAAGCCTTTAATGCCTACACATATAATTCACATACAATTAATTTTTATTTCTGGTTTTAGTCTTTGATCTCTGGGTTTGTTGACAGTAGCTAATTGCAGAATTTCACCAACCTTGTTCTTAAAGATTATTTTGTCAAAGATTAAACTCTCAATGAATTTTAATGCTCTATAGTGTTTACAGATGTTTAGATTCTTATTGGTTAAGTGGGGGTTTACCCTGACCTGCACAGATCATGAGTGTTTTTATACAGTTTGAAGGGTTGTTCAATGGTGATGTGAGCCTTGCTTAAAAGTAAAAAAAAAAACAAAAAAAAAACAGCCCCTCCCAAATAACAACATATTTTATTCTGTATATAAAGTTTCACAGCCACAGCTGTTGGGTGGCAAGTTTAGAAATATCTCAGTTAGATATAACAGGGAGGGGTTAGTATTTCCTTTGTATCGTGTTATGGTTTTTTTATTGCAATTACTTGTATGCATAAATGAAACAAATCCTGCCATTTAACAGACCTTTAACTGTTTGTAGAGACATTCATGAGTTGTCTTACTCAGGGTTCATTAGGAAAACATTGAGATCCCCCCAAAAAGTGAAGCATCAGGGAACAAAATCAAATGCACCTCAGTCAGTAAACCTTTATCTCATATGTGTACAATGGGGAGATTTTAACTGTTGTTCCACTTGTAATTGTTTGTCCTCTGTGGTGTTTGTGTCACACATACTGTAACACCAAACCCACTAGTTAAGCAATGACACTTTGGCATTGCACAACCTCAGTTTCCAAACACCACGGGCTCATGGAAAGCTCAGCCAGATGACGCCTCCCTCATTGATTTTTTTTTAACCATCACAGCATGTTAATTTATTCCCACATTTATATCAATTTAATCCCTTCTGTTAATGCTCCATTACGGTGTTGAGTAATCTGTTTGTCGTCATTAATATTGATATTTCAGGAAGCGACTCCACTCCGCCTCCAGTCAGCAAGATGTCTCCTGTGTCTAACAAGTTTGAAGGCATTCCTCAACAGCAAAGGTACCAAAAACACAGAGCACATTGAAATCCAAAGCCACTATAATAAAATGTATTCCAGCCGATGAGGTTCGAGCTACTTGTTAGTTTTTTTTCCCCTTTAACATCATCTGAAAATATCTTCCCAGCACTACGTCAAGCAACACAAAGTCTACACTTGGTCCAAGGGTTCTTCCCAAACTACCTCAAAAAGGTACCGTCCTCGTCCAGTTTACGTCTTCTCATACGCTGTTCAAATGAAGTGTGTGGTTGAGTGATGGTTCTGCTGTTCTCTTCAGTGGCATTGCGGAAGATTGACACCATACACCACCCGTCTATGGATAAGCCCAGCCTTCCTCCAGAGGTCTTCCAGAAGTCCCCGCCGGCCAGCGACACCCCGCAGAAGGCTCCTCTGGCGGAAAGACCTCAACTGTCGGACCTGCCCCCGAAACCACAGCCGTCTGAACTCCCCCCGAAACCCGGAGAACTTCCTCCGAAGCCGCAGCTCTCCGACCTCCCTCCTAAACCTCAGCTGGGAGACCTACCGCCCAAACCCCAGCTCAAAGACCTCCCTCCCAAGCCTCATCTCGCAGACATCCCCCCCAAGCCTGGAACGGTGGAGTCTGCTCCCAGGCCGCCTCCCGGAGAGACGACGAGGCCTCAAACGCAACCTCCGCCTCCACCTCAAACTCAACCTCAGCCTCAGCCTCAGCCGCAGCCTCAAGATTCACCATCACCTAATCAGCAGGCGAACATAGCGACCCCCTCCCACCAACCTGCTGAAGACACCAATGGGACTCCAGCAGGAACTGCAGAGACACCTGTGCCGCTGCCGAGGAAGATCAACACGGTACGACGACCGCCATCTCTAAAACCTGAGTGTTATTTACTGCAGAGCTTGAGTCTTACTTCTGTCTGTCAGTTCTGACACGACTAATGAGATCAGAGTGTGTGGCCACGTTATGTAAACACATCCTTCAGCAGATCACACACATCAGACTGTCAGCCCAAGGGACAACCTAATAAAACTATAAATGTAACACATCCAATCGCATTCGCTATCAGCTGTTTAACATTGTGCTACTGGCGCCAAGGTTTGTTTAGACGTCTCTTGTGGATGACTCAAGTCCTCAACTGCTCTATATTTCATCTCTCTGCTATGCATGTGCCAAAATGTACTATCCCCTCAGGCCGTGTAGTCGTATATACAAGATACTACTGTACTGTACACCAGAAGCAGTTACCTGGTTAGAGATTCTTGGAAATCACCTAAGAGGAACTCTATGAACATGAGATCTGCCCCTTAATTTAGATTTTACAGGTATTTCCTGAGCTTTCAAGGGGATTTCTTGTCCTGACTTTTGTTCATTTCTGCCGCTTCAGCTGCTGCTCACACAGGGAGCAGAAAACTTCCACCTTGGTTTAAGAGGATTATGTTGCTTGTTTTGTTGCCCACAGTGTTATCGCATTTGAAAAAGAAATATTTCTGGTCACAGTGAGTTAACACATCAAATCAAAGTGAAGCCAAAACAGAAGAAGTCTTTGTTTGCAACTCTTAACAGTGTTCTTATCTCCATATCCAGGGGAAGAGCAAGGCGCGCCGTGTGAAGACGATTTATGACTGCCAGGCTGACAACGATGACGAACTGACTTTTGTGGAAGGAGAGGTGATCATAGTTACAGGAGAGGAGGACCAGGAGTGGTGGGTGAGTACAGCCTCTCTGTTTACACTCTCTATTTCCACTTTTTTTTACCTGCAGCACTCTTCAGCACTCCCACATGCCACATTTTATACACATTTCCTTACATGCTCTCTTTACCGTTTTCCCCCCTCCAGATTGGGCACATTGAAGGAGATCCGGAAAGAAAAGGGGTGTTCCCCATGTCTTTTGTGCACATCCTGAGTGACTGACAGCCAGAAAGACTTGCACTACGCCTCTCCTGAAACTGGGAGCTCCTGTAAATAGCTATTGTAACACCTCTTGTCACACGACAAGTGTCCTAAAGAAAAAAAAAAAGAAGAAACCCAAGAAGGATCATCTAGCCATGGATGCCTCATCCATGCTGTACAAAGAATGTGTGTATTCTTCCTCTACCAGTATTATCTTAACCCTATAGCACGGCTGTGACGAAGCCACTCTCAGAACCCTAGCACTTACCTAAAAGTCTATGTTTATGCTGTTACTGTGTATATATGTATGTAAATATATATATTTGTGTGTGAGTGTATATACATGTTTTATTGTACAAAACATGTACCATTACTCTCTACCTGTCAGATTAAGCATCAGGGCGGTAGAGTTTGAATTTTATCTGTATTAATTTTACTGGCCCTCAAGTAATTATCAGCTTATATTTCTGGAAAAAGGACAAATAAGAAAAAGGAATGTGAAATAGGTCATGTCACTATTTGTGTCTTGCATCCCTGTTTACCACCATATTTGACTGAAGAGGCAGGAGTCTCCCACTGATCTTCCCGAGATGAAAACAGTTTCATTAAATGTACTCCTTGTTCTTGCTTGCTTTGTGTGTACACGTATTATGGTTGTTTTACAGTATAGAAAACCTGCTGCTACTGTGTGGTGGAATATCAAAGCCTGTGGTTCACTGTAGGTCACTAATTTACTCCTTGTTACACTGTTCACTGTGTGTATGCTCTGTGTGTGAACTCGACGCCATCTCCACAGTCCTTTGACCTTCTCTGTGCATGGTGTAACAATGACTGGAATTGAGTGGAGTGCTGCGTTCAACGACGCTCACCTCAGGGTTTGAAGAGCCACTATTAATTAAGCAGGACTACACAAATGGTATCCTGTTGTTGAAGCCACTATAAATGACAAGTACGGGAAACTCAAGAGGACATCTTAGCAATAACTTGATTTTCTGACAGGCTATAAGTTTCACAACAACCTGTGTTCACAATTCAGTGTCTTGTAAAACCTCATGAGCTTGAATTTTTTTTTTTTTTTTTAGTTTGAGTCATGTAATATCATTCCATGTTACTGGATTCAGTACATTTCCAGGTTTGCCTGTGAAGTAGAGATGTCTTTTAGATGAAGGGTGGACTTTGTAAAAGGCTGGAGAGCCGATGTATTTTCACCCACCTCACTGACTTGCAGTTCTTCCCATGTTAAGGAACAAACCCATCAACCCATTGTATCATTAAAAGTGCTGTACTTCAACCCCCCAGCCTGCTCTTTTTCTTAGTTGCCATTGTACCATGTGATTTCAAGATCTGTTTGTGCCTCCCATTGGAATTTCAAAAACTCTTGGCATTAGCAGGAAAAGATTTTTCCTTCTAAGCAGCTTAAAGTAGTTGGACTCAAGATAAACAACCAGGGAAACTGATTTACACTGAAGTTGTATCTCAAGTAAAAGCAAAACCAGGCAGTGGTGGATTGTAACTTGTCAAGTACTATACCGTTTTTGATAACCAGGATTTTAAACAAAGTGCAAAGCTTAGAGTTGTCCAATTGTGGCATTTTGATCTTCAAATGATCCAATAAAGACCTTAATCACTCCTGCCAAGTTAGATTATGTAAAATAAAAATAGGGTTTTACTACCACCACCACTGATATTTAACCCAAACTGTTGTATAGGCAACCATTAAACAAGTTTCACACCAAGTTCAACATATCTTGCAGCAGTTTAACCAACACAGTTAAAGTATTTCTAACCATGTGTTGCATTAACCCAAGTCAACATGAAAGACAAAAGTCTGAAAAGTTCCTCTTCAAATAATTCTTTATTTTGTTAAATCAAACCAAAACACATCATCCAACTCTCCTTTTGGATTTGATATTAACACAGGAGTGCTATACACTTCAAATACAAAATAAATACTTTGTGTCAAAACACAAAAATACCATCTTACAAAATAAAAAGGTTCACATAAAGCAGTACTACCAGAATGCTGGTAAACAAAAACAGACTTATTTACACACTTGGGCTTTGTGTGAAGGTTTTGGCCCCTGGTCCTTCACCACCGCCTTGATGACGCCCACGGCCACCGTCTGTTTCAGGTCTCTGGCTGCAAAACGACCTGTGGAGCACAACAAAGATCACTTAACTTAAACTCAAATCAACTTGGAGATTTCCCTTTACATTCAAGTTCAAATGGTATGTGACTGTACCTAGTGGAGGGTATGTGAAGAAGCTCTCCACACACATTGGCTTGATGGGAACCAGTTTGACTGTGGCAGCATCTCCAGAAACCAGCACCTGCGGCTTGTCCTCGATTTTCTTGCCGCTGCGACGGTCGAGCTTCTCCTTCAGCTCAGCAAAACGACAGGTCACGTGGGTGGTGTGGCAGTCCAGCACAGGGGAGTAGCCGGCTTTGACCTTCCCTGGATGGTTCAGGATGATCACCTAAGAGACAGGGAATGACGGTTCAGTGGACAAGCAGAAATTTGAGCTAAAAAAAAAAAAAATCTGCATTGAACTAACCTGAGCTTCAAAGCTGCTGACATCTGACGGAGGATCCTGCTGGGCATTGCCAGCTACGTCCCCACGCCGCAGGTTCTTGACGGCCACGTTTTTGATGTTGAAGCCGACGTTGTGACCAGGCAGGGCGGTCTGCAGCCCCTTGTGGTGCATCTCAATCGATTTGACCTCTGCAGTGAGCTTGGCAGGGGAGAACATCAGGGTCATACCTGGTTTGAGGACACCAGTTTCAATCTTGCCCACTGGTACAGTGCCAACTCCTGAAAGCATCAACAATGAACAAATCAATTGAAAGGCTGGAAATCAAGGAATAGAACTTGAATTAAGACACAGATTACATCAAGTTGACTTTCCCTGACCTCCAATTTTGTAGACGTCCTGCAAAGGTAATCGTAGTGGCTTGTTGATGGTGCGCACAGGAGGGTGGATGGAGTCCAGAACTTCAAGCAGAGTTCTTCCACTTGAGCTCCCCTCCCGTCGTCTGACTTTCCAGCCTTGGAACCAGGGCATCTGCAACAGAGATGTTACCATTAACACATTTCCTCTCAGTTCTGGGAGATTTTAAGCCTTTAAAAAGTCTCCTTACCTTCTGAGTTGCAGTGATCATGTTCTCCCCGGTCCAGCCAGAGATGGGAACAAAAGGCACAGTCACAGGGTCAAAGCCAATCTTCTTGAGGAAGCCGCTCACACCTCGCACCACCTCGTCAAAACGTTTCTGGCTGTACGGGGGCTCAGTCAGATCCATTTTGTTCACACAGACGATGATTTGCTTGACACCCAGAGTGTAGGCCAGCAAGGCGTGCTCTCTGGTCTGACCACTTCTTGATACACCGGACTCGTACTCTCCTTTGGCTGCAGAGACCACCAGGAGGGCGACATCAGCCTGAAATCACATTTGGTACAGTTAAACAAAAGGTAAGGCAAACAGAAAATGAGTTTGTGCTTCTTCTTTTTTTACCTGTGATGTCCCTGTTATCATGTTTTTGATGAAGTCACGGTGACCTGGGGCATCAATAATAGTCATGGTGTACTTCTGTGTGCTAAACTTAAGCAGTGAAATATCAATGGTGATTCCACGCTCCCTCTCGGCTTTCAGCCTGTCCAACACCCAGGCAAATTTGAAAGAACTCTTCCCCATCTGTAAAAAGAAAAAAAAAGACAAAAAGTTAGTTAATACTACATTTTGATTTTCAGCTTTGTAACCTAAGAGTTTTCATCCTCACCTGTGCAGCAGCTTTCTCAAACTTCTCCAGTCTTCTCTGTTCAACGCCACCACATTTGTAGACGAGGTGTCCAGTAGTGGTGGACTTGCCACTGTCAACGTGGCCAATAATCACTACGTTAACATGAGTCTTCTCTTTTACCATGTTTGAAAGCAGAGTTTCTTTCTTTCCTAAGCAAACAAATTAACTGCTGGCTTTCTCAGCGATGAAGCAACTCTCTTGACGGTTCCTAATTCTTCTATCAAATGGATCTGAAATGCTGCTTTGCACCAACTTTATAGGCTCCCAGGGGCCTCGCTGCTCAGTTGATTGAAGACAGGTGTGCTGCTTATTGAAGTTTAATTAGCCCCACTCTGATGAAAGTGCTCTGCTCTACAGCAGAGGAGTTTGGGAAGGAGGATAAAATGCAGAAAAGCTTCAGGAATTCTTCATTTTTGCAACCTCTGATTGAAAACAACAATGAGCGGAAAGACATGTTTCAGCTTTTTGCTTTCATCAGTGCACTTACAGAAAGATTGTCCTTTAAAGTCTACCACCATGCATCACCTCATCATCTCAAATTACAGCCAGGTGTGTCCTCTCGGGTTGCACTCTTTGAAGAGGCCTCAACAAGTAGCCTCTGTCAATATATCAAGCACAACAAAGACTTACAAGAAAAACAGCTGACATGCAACAAACATGTGTTTATATAAATATAAAAAAATACAGCTTGAAATGTATTTGAGAAAAGCCGTTAAAAACAGTTCTGTTGGTTTTAAGAATAAGACAAACCAAGTGTTACAATATTATGACATTTACAAGGTTGGTTAACTTTTCCACTCTGTATCTGTGCACTGAAATTCTCACAACTGTGATGATCATAAGTGAAATGTTCATTTTCCTATCACCACTTTGCACACTCATATCACCTGCTACTGAAATGCTAACCTGCTTACAGGCTGCACATAACATGTGATTACATTTTCTGACATCACAAGCCTAAATCTATTAGTGTTTCTACCCTAAACCCTCTGGTAAATGTCTCTTTTAGTCTCTTCTGACAACCAAAAATTATAAACATTTGGTCAGCAGGCGTGCACAAGTGTTTATTGATGACAATGCATATTTAGCATATTTTACTGATGACATAAGGATGCTGAGGTCACTGAGGAGGGTCGGCAACACAGCAGCGCCCCCTGCAGCTGTAACCGGATTAGCTTCTTGCTCAAGGACACTTCGGTAGAGAGACTGAACTGTGAGGGGGCATTTGGCTCGAGAACGGTGTTTTTTAACCGGTTTCTAACGGTCACGAGACCTAATTAAAGCAGCGGTGAGACATATTAATAGGCCGGGTCAGTAGTAATCCGGTTCAAGTTGCCGTTGGAGCACCTCACCGGGGCTTCGCTGGGCGGGCGGGGCTAGAACGAGCTGCTAACGGAAGGTGTGACGTCTCCCCACCCTCGCGCACAACCGTTACACAAATCGAACTCCCCTCCCGTTTTGACGGCCACAATGACGCTGGATAACTAACCCGGAAACAGCGACCGCAAATCGCTTTTCTTCTCCTCTCTCAGCCCGTACCGCTGGCTCCTAGCGTGGTTTCCAGCTCCGTCGACTCCCCTGTTTCTCCACGAGCATCAAGGTAAAAAAAAAGAGAGAAAAATAACCACTTTATTTATCCTCTTTCTTCCTCCTCAACATGCCGCCTTTACTGTCCACCGGTTGCCATTCACCGAAGCTTGTTTTATTGAGTTTTTTCTTTTTTACATTTTGGTCCTCGGGAGGCAGTGAAAAAAAATGAATGATGAATCATAAACGTGTCTGCCGAAATCAAACCCAGTAACTTGTCGTGAAGTTACAGTAAAAATTCAAACAATGAGAAGTATCTGAATTGTTTTGGTCTCATCATCGATGCACCGTTAACTTCCTCTTTTCAGATCAGCGGTAGGTTTCTCAGGGCAGATTTTTTTTCTTCTTCCTTTATTTGGCCACGGGCATTGAATGTTACATGTTTGACCCATATATGACCAAAAGCCACGTTATCAGCTGTGTTTTGCCTCGTGCCATACCGTGCTATGAAGTGTGCGAGATTATCTCCCCAGTTTTAAACTAAACCTTATGGCTCGGATCATGACTGCTCGCTTACAGGCAGTATGTGATGCATCATTAAAGATGCATTAAAGGAAATGCACACGCTGACAGCTGCTGGGACGTGGTTAGAGCCTGTTGTTGCCTCTCATGATTTTTCATTCTCATCAATGCATGATAAAAGATTTGTCTTGAGGTTTCCACACTGTGATCCTGGGACTAATTGAGATCATCTATGCACTTTATGCTAAAGTAAAAGTGAAGTTTTCACAGTTGAGTAGCTGCAAACAACAGGACAATCTCAAAAAGTCTTATTCATTCATCAAAATAGATGCCAGCTAATATTCTGCTGAATTATAACTAGACTAAAGTGCAATATATCCTCCTACAATAGTTTAAAGTAGCATAATATTGAAATAAACATGGGCATTTACCTTAAAATTGCACTATAGTGCAGTACCAGAGTAAATGCACCTACAGTAGTTATATTTAACCACTGGGCCCTGCACATAGAGTCCACTAATATACCTGTCTTTAGCTCAGACAGCAGATGGCTAGTATTGACTGGAGTTGATTGTTGCATGTTTTGTGTTTTGCATGTAACACTATATCCTGTCTGTCTACCAAGTCCCTGCACAGGCTCTTGAAGTGGAAGTGAAAACGCCTAGAAAGCAGGATTTGATGCTATGTTGGCCGAGTGCGACTCGGTTGCGGCTGTGATGTAATATCTCCATGTAATTTGTCTCAAACTTGTCACGGATTCTGCCTATGCAAATTAGGCCAGTTCTGCTACACACACACGCACTGTGGCTGATCGGACATGTTATGAAGAGCGGCGAGGCTGTGGAATAATCCCCCTGACAGAGGAATGTTCAGGTGTAAGTGAGGCTTAAACCTTGACACATTGCGACTCCAGTACTCCCTTAAAGGTAGCAGTAACTTCAGTGCTGTTGGGACAGAGTCTGTAGTATGCATGTAGTGTTTAAAAGTCATGTTTGAGTTATTTGAGTTTACTCCTACTGTACATTTGGAAAGGTGGAGATATCCCCTTTCTCTCCACGTTGAGCCATTTTCTTTAACATATGACACAGATATCTGCTCCTGAAGCACCATTCAGTGCAACCTGAAACAACATGACAAGTGCCTGACTTTTCCCACAGTTGTTGCAGAAAGAGACATGGCACGACTTGTTGTGCCATGTCTCATACCCTTTCTGCAGCGGTGTGAACAGATGGGACAATAGATGGAGCTACTTCTGAAATGAGTTCAAGCTCAGTCAGCCTCCAGGTAACTCTTCCTTGTTCCGTTCAGTGAAGTAGTTACGAAGGCTACAAAAGCGAGAAGAAAGACTATTGGTGACTAGAAAGTGAAATTGGTGTTGGGAGCATTTTTGTGGCTACAGGAAGTCGCCTGCAGGAGCTTCTCTTCCCAGCATTGGTTTGTGAAACAAGCATGAAATGAGAGTGTGGCTCATTTGGCGCAATGTATTCCCTCATAAATCACAGGCCACTGCAGGTAGAGGCACGGTTTGTTAGGCACGACCTTTCTAAGAAATTAAACATTGATCGGATATTGTGTGGCGACCTTGCCAAACCAAACCAAATGTCAGGAACCTCCACATCAGGGAAGGGAATGGTTATTTTTAATCATTCTTAGTTATGATCTGCCTGTGCTTTCTCATAGACTCTAACTAGCTTCTGACCCCAGTCTTTTTTCTTGCCACTGGATAAGACTCTCATTTGTGATTTTACATCAGTGTTTACATTATGGGTGCTTAAATGACAACAGGAACTGAGAGTTGTTAAATCCGTCAGACTAGTCTGTCACTGTCTGTCACAGCCTGTTGCAGATAAAACACGACAAAACGCTCTGCTTTGGACCCACAGCGAGGACCAAACCAGTAAACTCCAGATGAATCCCATGAGGGCAGATTTTCCACATACTTTCTCCAGCAAATGTGTTTTCTAGTCACACAACTGTAGATACTGTAGCCGGGGCGATAACATGAGAGTTGAGTAGAGTGTAATGGTAGTTCATTTTAATTATTAATCACTTTTCCAGGAGTCTTTCTCAAGGAACTTTAAGTCGGAGCCGCTCCGGCGTTTTCACGGTCACAGACTTTGCAAAGACGCCTGTATTCATCATTTTTAGAAGGGGGAAGGAAGTGTACGTAGACTGATTAGGAAACAGCTGTCAGAATAAAACATGCGATTACAGCAACACATTTTGGATTTGGATATTAGCTCATTTACAAGAGAATAAATCATCAACTTGACAGGAATGTCCCAGACCGCTGAGGGCGCGGACCCCTCTGTGCAGCCCCACTCCCTTGAACACACCCCGCGCCACTGAGCGGCTTGAGTTACTCTTGGTATGAGGCTCATCGAGGTGTCCTGCTGCTGACAGTCAGTCAGACTGCTTTATTATATTTCCGGTGGCAAAGTGGATCCACACATGCACACGTCGCCCACACACCCACCTCATGCCTCGGCGGGTTGAGTCATTCCTGTAAGACAGTCGGTTGAGGCACCGTTGTGTGGGTTTTTTTTTTTTTTTTTACTGCAGTGTTGTGACAGTTCATGCAGCCGACATGTGTTCCACCACTGTAACACTTCTCCCTCCTCCTGAGAGCTGTGTTTTATAGCTTTTTCAGTATGTATCTGAGGTTTTCATCCCACTGAGGATGACAACATGATCTGTGGTGTAATATAAAGCAGTTCTCTGACACAGAGCTGTATTTCAAATTTCACACACACCTCTGGGTCTGTTTGCGTCGGACAGGCAACATGCTGGGGTCAGGTGCTGCTGTCTTAGCTTTATGCAGAACAGAGCTGTATTGATCCCTCTGTATAGCATAATGCTTGTTTGTGCAGTTATTTGGATTAACTTCCTCTAACTGATTTGGCCTGTTCAGCATTTTTGCTCTAACACCGCGATCAGGACACGACTTAATCCAGAGAGAGTTAGGGACTTCAGCATCATGGAGCTCCTGCAGGGCTTTCTTTTCTTTTACATGTTGTTATAAAGCGTATATGCTTTATTCACCATAGCCAAGTGATGCACTGTGATTGGTGTTGTAGAAATGGTGTCGTCTGACAATTAGAAAACTGATCCCAGACTTCTCTCCTGTAATCTCATTTGCCCCTCGAGTACACATACTGTAATTCTCCCTCTTCCATCACCCGCTGCATGCCTGCTCTTGTCCGCGAGCAGATCGTAGTTGAAATGATGACATACTTGAGTTAGTCAGTAGGAAAGGCTGACTGTGCCCCCCCCTCTCCCGCTCCCTCTGCCCTCCCACTCTCCAGAGCAGGCCCGCACAGAACCGAATTATTAGAGAGCAGAATTTCGATCCGTCGCATAATCTGGCTCTGCATTCCTTTAACATTCCCCCTCCTGATCATATCTATAGGACATTGTAGTGTGCTGTATGTTTGTGCAACCTCCATGTGCTGCCGTTGTCTCGGCCAGGTCAGAGAGATGTAATCTGAGCCCGGCTCTTCCCCACTGAAGTCCAATATTACAAATGATTTCTTGATTGCATTTGCTATTTAGATTCTCCAAAGCTGCAATGTGATTGAAAACGGATGAGTACGTATATGATGACGCATCAACCGCTCCTATACAACACCCTTCCTGCTAATCAATTCATTTAATGTGGCTGATTGCTGTTAAATGAGCAGAGAGTGATGATGTGGGGCTGAGGAAGTGTTAGCCGTGGCCGTGGCCGTGGCGGAGGTGGTGGTGGTGGAGGTGGTGCGTGTGTAGCCTTCAGCGTCGGCGAGTAATATACTTTTGATGTGGGTCTCTGATGTGTGTGTGTGAGTCAGTGTGCCTGTGCCAGTTTGTGATCCGCGGCGGCGCTGCTGGTAGACTCGAAGCATTCCTCTCAACTTTCTCACTTCCGTCCTGTGATGCCGGCTTTATCTGAAGCCCGGAGCAGAGCGCAATAATGAGAGGAGAGGTCCTGCAGGCGGTCAACAGGACGGGATGCTTTCATTGGCTGCTCCCTGTGTGCAGCAGCAGCAGCAGCAGCAGCAGCAGCATCCTTACAGTAAATGTGGGGAAAGAAAAGCCAAATGTACTTTGCATTGACTCCCTCAACATAAGGCTATAAATAACATGGCCCACTCACAGGAGAAAAAAAAGATGTGACTTTGTGTGCCCCCACCCCCCCACCACACCTTTCACACATGCAAAGAAAAGTGCTCCAGGCTCAGATCAGAGAAAAGAGACATCAGGGAACCACATCTCCTCTTGATCGGCCTCCTGCGTGACATCAACATTAAGTTAAACGCGTAAAAGGAAAAAACTGATTTATTGTTGCAACCAGGAGTTAAAAAATCTGTGATGCTTTTATTGTAGCATGTTGCAGCAGGCGGGCATGAGATCCTCACGTGGGCCGCCTACATGTCAGTGGACACATAGCGGAGGGGTGTTGCCACAGATGGCAGACCAGCAGGAAATTCAGTTTTTTTTTCTTTTTTTTTGCATCAAACTGTTGCCGTGCAGCCCCCGCACCAAACCTTGTGTTAAACAGTCACATAAACCTGAGGTGGAATTGTGTCCGTTTATTAAAAAAAAAAAAAAAATGTATGTTTTGTTTTTAAACTGCGACCGTCCGTACATTCATATTGAACTATGTCTAGACTCAGTGAGAATTTCACATCCTGATACATGTGAGTCAGATAGGTGTGTATCATGGTGGTATTTATTGTGATAAATGATTAAATTCCTCAGTTGTACAAAGCTGTAGTAGAGTACTTGTTAGAGGGCTTGTTATTTATGGTTTCAAATAAGTCAGTTGCTGCAGTGGTTAGTTTATAGACTGTTTATAATCAATCAGCAACATTTTGTACGGTTGATTTTTAAGCATGTAATTGATTTTTTTCTGTGAATATCACTTTTTTTCTTTTGTATGATTGTAAACGAACGATTTAAGCAGTTTATAGCAAAACAAGTGAGCTGAAAAAGTCACCTTGGACTCCAGGAAACTCATTTTCTTATTCTGATGTTTTATTGACAAGCAATTAATCAATTGAAAACATAATCATCTAAACAATCGATACTAATTACAGCCGTATTTGATATCCAAATGCATAATGAGCTGCTCATTTGCGTTTTTTCCTCCATGTGAAAATAATTTCAGTCCCTTCAACTGCACTTTGTAATATTGCTGTTGGAGGACTGTACGTTACTTCAACTGCTCCTACAAACGCGCAGTGACTATACTGTAATAATAAAAATGGCACTAACAATAATAACGGATCTCTATGCCACTGTCTGTTTGGCTGTAATTGTGTGACATGATGTGCAGTACGTCTGAATCCAGCTGAGAGGAACGAGCCCCTCCACAAGTCATTTGTCGTTACATTTGGTTTGGAGCGTCTCCAGTTCCATGTAACTGAGCTGTGGGAGTTTTCTTAATGAAATGATTTTCCACAGAGGCTCCACTGTGCTCTGTCGGCTCTCAGCACCTTCAGTCGATATCCCTCCTCAGCTCTCGCTCACCAATAGAGAGAGAAGGGGGAGAAGGAAATACAAGTCGTCATGGCAACTTGAGTTTTAATGGAAGTTTTTATTCAGTGACGTTGAAAACCGACACCACAAAGCACTGATTTGCATCCGAGTGTCACATGTTTCAATTGTGCACCGACCCGCGATCCTCCATCACAGTTACACAGTTACATACAGCTACAGTAACGGCATGTAGAGTCACATCGGATTCATTGTTTGAAATGGACTCATCACCAGTGTCACCACACGGTTTGATCAGCAGCAGCTCCCAGGCTTCAGATTGTATCACAGTCTGCTTAGTCACTCAACTAAAGATGTAAAAATGACCATGTCACTTCAAGGACCTCTCATCCAGATGTCCTAAAATGTTAAAGGGATAGTTAAACATTTTTGCAAATTGGCCCATTGACATAAAACCTTTGGTCATAGCAGTAGGTTCGTTAACTTTAATTGACGGTGCAAGCTATTTTTAGAACGGCGGAGCAAAGGCTAATGGGATTTCTTGGTTTCCCTCATCAAACTCATCAATTACACAATCCAACAACTCCAAAACACTCTCGTGGACAAGTTGTGACCTGCACATTCACTACGCTATGAGATAATAATAGAACGTTCATGCAATTCATGCAAAACCGCTGATGCACGTTCCCGTCCGGGGCAGTATTGCATTGCATTTGCATCGAAAACAACTCCGTCCCGTAACGTTCTGTTATTATCTCATACAGCGGTGAATGTACACGTCACAACTTCTCCACCAGAACGTTTTGGAGTTGTTGGATTGTGAATTTTATGAGTTTGATGAAGGAAACCAAGATATTAGCCTCTGTAGCGTAGCTCTGAGCAGCTCGCAGCTCTGCTCTGCCGTTCTAAAAATAGCTTGCACCGACAATTAAAGGTAACAAACCTACTCCTAAAACTATAGGGATTATGGCAATGGGCCAATTTGCAAAAATGTTTAACTATCCCAAGCACTCGATCTACAGAACCCCCCCAGATGCTCCAACATCATCTGCTGAAGAAGACAGTGTGACATGATAGAAAGCTCCTACTTAATGGACTGCCGTGTGCATTATGAAGACCTGTCTGTTTGACGTGTATGTTGCTCTGTCAGACTTAGTACAGTATATCAGGCCTTGTGTTGTCCGTGTGCGTGACCAATACACAGGCTCCACTTATAGATCCTATTGATCAGCTCAGTGCTCTGATCTATAGACAGATCCAGCTCTCGTGTTGCTGTCTGAACCACACAGTCTGCAGCAGGCCCACACACACACACACACACACACACACACACATCGGCCCGCAGTTATTGACCCCTTTTTGTGGTGGAAGGGAAGAAACCCCAACAAACATATGTCGACTTTATATCGTTGTTATTGCTGCTTCTCATGAACTGGAGCTGTCGTGATGGTTCAGCCTCATAACACAGTCCCTTGACCGCAAACATTTTCAGATCCAGTTTTTGGTATGTGGCCACTGTCCCCTTCTGGAAGTGTCGAATCAAAACAAGGAAATAAGTATTTGAATCTGCAGGAAGTGAGCATTTAGTTCAGAGCAGATACAGTTTTATTGCCTCTGGTCCTCTGGGAATGAAGCAATACCAGACCAGAGCTGTGGAGTTTACTGAAGCTTTGGTTTGTGATTTAAAGCCCATTTAAATCCAACATCCTGCTACCATTCAACTTCTGCTCCTTGGTCTTTTTTTTAAGACTGCTTTTAAAGTTTTTCTGACAAAGAACTTGTCATGTGACGGGTAGATGCCTCAGAGGAAACTCCAACCAGTGAGCACTTACACTGGTTTTTACTGTGCTGCAGTTTTTTCCCCCCGGTAGCCTGGATTTAATTGTTCCTCAGAGCGATGAGCAAAGTTGAATCACTACACATACACACACATACACACACATACACACACATGTGCACACACTTGGATGAGCTCATCATGTGGGTCCTTTCCCACATCACCGCTGCAGTGAATGACAGTGGTCCCATATTATTTATACAGCATGAGCCATAAACCTCAAAAGCACGATAACAGTATGAGTTGTGATCCAGTTGCCACCGTCTGGTTAACAGTTTGATTAAACACTTGGGAGTGGGAGAAAAGGCGTCACAGACAAGATGGAGGTTCAGGTAAACTCTGATTCATCATGCTAACTGTCATAAGCAGAGGAGGAAACTCTGTAGGGAAAAAAACAACCACGTTTATTGTTGGGGCCTTTTTGAAATGCTGATGGTTTGGCTAGAAGGACGATGGTCGAATACAAACAACTATTAAGTGAAAAAAAAGCCAGCCTCACATTCATTGTCCCCTGAGGATGAATGTTGATAATTGTGGTGATCCCATGACTTCTCCTCCAGCCCCGTCATGAGGCCAGCGTTTGTGGTTTTTCTCTTTAACAGCTTTGTGTTGACTGTCATGATGCTCATCTCTCTGTCTGTCAGGATGATTAATAATAACATTGATGATCACTCAGCTTTTTTTTTTATCTTGTGTCTGCATCATCTCAGTTTTATTTTTGCATCGAATTACAGAAGTGAAACCAGTTTCCATTTTTCTAATCATCCTGTGCCCTTTTTTAAAAATAAAAATGAATGAATCATTACTGTGATGAAACAGGAGAATAGATTAGAGATGCTAATGCCCTGCTCTAAATACTGTAGGTCTAACATTAACCTCTATAAACTCATGTGGTTATTTGGAGGAGGGGGTGGTAGTGGGTTGGGGGGGCATTTGGCCGTATGTCGTGCCCTCCAGCCATAGGCGTGATGCAGAGCTGACTCCCATGATGCCTTGCCACAGATGTCACCCAGAATGTCCCCTGTGACACCGCTGGCCCTGGCTGGATTAAGAAGAGCAGGTCGCGGTCAGTTTGCGGTGAAGGAAAGAAACCACTGACACACTGAGGGAGAGGAGAAGAGTAACTGTAACTTTTCAGGGTCAGAGGCTTTTTTTTTTTTTTTTTTAGTATCAAGTCCAGTCCTTTCTATCTTTTTACTTTTGTGGTTTGCCCTTTTCACCGTGTCGTATTCGATCATGTCTGCTTCCCCTCGGCCGTCTCTCTCCCCTCGGCTCTCGCCGTTCTCATGGGTTTGAAGTTTCAGGGTTTGAAGTCTGATCACATTCATGCATGACCAACAGCGCCGCTACTGCCGTGCATTTGTATGCAGGCTGGTGAGCAGAGGAGTGCCGTGGCCCTAATGGTCTCACAGTCTACTGAGCTTGTATTCTCAATTAGGGCTGCACAACTTGTGAAGTGAGCTTGTATCTTACAGAGGTTGAGCCCCGAGGTGACTGTTTTGGACAGACTCATGGTCCTGGCATTTGAAAGGTGTGTTAGGTATAATATTTAGATCACAAATGGAAAAACTTTACATTGTCTATTCAGCTGGCACTTTGAATCGGTTGTCTTTTTATTGAAAGGACATGTACGTGAGCTGAATAGAGTGAAATAAGTCGCTGGGCTCATACAGGAGGAAGCAGGGAGGCTTGTAGAAAACTTGAAGTGAATCAGAGGAAGTGTTGCACAATAGGAAGTGGTGTTGTGTTTTTTTTTCTTTTTTTTGTGCGTCTATTTGTTCCATGTTTTTTTAAAAGCTCTTGTTGGCTGTTAGCCCACACCAAGGACAGTACAGTAAGGTATAGGAGCAACCCTGTTATTGCATCCTCAACACAGCGACTGTTTTATCTCTGGTAATGTTATATTTCCCTTTTTGTTTGACTTGAGTGAGTTATTACAGAGAATAAAAGGGAACCAAATTGACATGTAGCCTTTTGCAATGGGTGTAACCACAGTAAGTGAATTGTGCACCAGTAGATTGTCCAACAAAGAGTTGTTTGCTCGACAGAAACTGCTGTAAAGATGCTCAGGTAGGAAGGAAAACCACAGAACTTGTGATTTTTAAGATTTTTGTCTTCAGTTGGATTTCTGAAATCTTGTTGAGAGTTTGATTCTGATGTTGTGTGACTGTTGACTTGTGTTTCAGAGGCTGACCTCTGCTGGAGGACTGTGACCCGGGGCCACCTACCAGGACGGGCCTCGCTGCTCCTGACTGACAGTCACACTGCTTCACTGCTGGTAAGCCTGAGTCAACTTTAAAGGACCTATATGTAAAAAAAAATGTATGGCAAGTCACATGACCCCCCTCCAGTTTCGGGGGTGTGGTCATGTGACTTGAGTCTAGGGGGTGTGGTCATGTGACTTTGGTTCCACTAGAAACCACTCTGGGTTTAAAATACCTGGGTTTCTGGCATTAGTCTCAGAACTGAAGAAGCCTCTTGGATGAGGGGTGAAACGTCTTCAAGCAAGAAAAGAAGTCCAGTTGCTTTTTACTACAAC
The DNA here is from genome assembly GCF_045865225.1 of Trachurus japonicus. NCBI lineage: Eukaryota > Metazoa > Chordata > Actinopteri > Carangiformes > Carangidae > Trachurus > Trachurus japonicus. The sequence goes on along the minus strand of NC_140926.1, from coordinate 17,365,999 downwards.
TCCACAAGAGTATGGCAAGTAATCATAAAATCACCCAATATGTCACCAGAGACAAAGGAATCATCTTAATTTGAAACACTGATTGAACTGACAACAATAGTACAGCTGTAACATCAGTATTTCCCACACATTCATTTATTTGTGGCGGTCCGCCATTAATAGATTTTTCGGCTTTTTTTTTCCGGCGACGCAATATCATTCCGACCACCCGCCACAGTCTCCTTGCAAACCTGTGGGAAACACTGAACATTATTCACATTTGAAAATTGAATTATGATTTTGTGTTTTGGTCTGTTGCGCCACCCACCGCTATCTATCAATCACAAAGTCAGTGGCATTTGGGCAACCAGGTTGCCAGTTACCACTGAGCTGCAGCTACAAGCATTGTGGATTATGACGTTACTAACATTAAAAAAACCTTGCTATAACTCTCAAAAACGTATTGACAAAAGCAGAAACAAAACCAGGATCTGCATATGAGATGCGTTTGAAAGATAGAGACAGCTGAACGTGGAGAGGCCAGATGCCGGAGTGGCTAATTTTCACTCACCTCGCTTTTTGTACAATAATTCGTTTTCCCAGTGCATGTTTACAGATTTATCCGGTTCATTTTGTTCTATTACCACATCGTCGCGGCTCCGATGGCGTAGAGACTGTGTGAGTGAGTCTCGGGGTACCATAACCACAAAGCTGGAGCAGGACAGAGGTTAGCATGTGGCTATCTGACAACCTGAGTGGAAACAATGTGCTGCAGGATTTTGAATTTGACTGCAGCAACAGTTTTGGCCACAGTCTTACCTACAGCTCCTTTAAGTTGATTAGTATAACTGACTTATGTGCACATTATTGCTTCCATTTATCTGTTTGTGTTTGTATTTAGTGTCCAAAACCTGAATATTGAAAAGACTGACACTGGACAAAGTAATGCAGTAAACAGAACAACAGAGAAGCTACACCTCGGTTATACTGAAACAAAATTTCCAATTAATTTCCTGTTGACGAGCTAATTGATTAGATGGCTAATCGTTTTAACTCAAGATCGGTTCATGATTGTCTTAAAGCCACGCTGAGCTCTTTGTATACTTTATATACTGACCTGCACTCTGGCAGTGAAGTCTGGCCTGCTTAATGCAGATCCAGTGTAAGTGATGGGGGACAGCCTCCAGCTCTTGCTCTGTGCAACGGTGCATTTCACTGTTCGGCAAAAGCCAATTTGAGGCTCCAGCAGCTGCAGTTTTCAGAGCAAATGTGTTGATTTTTATGCAATAAGGATAAAAAGACTCCGTCTTTGGACGATACACATATAATCTGCTGAAGCATCATATCAGATTTACCAGAACTTGGATTTTTATTCACATCCATGCATTAGAGATGTGGGTTTTGTCACTTGTGTCAGGAATACATCTAAACAGGCAGTCTGGTAGCCCAATGTGATCTTATAATTTAATTCCTCTTTCCAAGTCCACAACTGACACGTCTGCATTATACTCACCAATGCAAATACCCGACCCTTCTCCTGTTTTCTTTTTTAAATACTGTAATCTTTTATCCTGCTTTCCAGATTACCATCTGCAGTTATTTGTTTAGACGTCTATTTATATCTATTCAAAGACATAACTCATATCTGATTCTAATTTGAATCGACTGCCATGCTTGAAAAGCAGGTTATTTAGATTAACAGGCAACATACTGTACGTCACTCATGTTTGTGCGCCTGCATTTCTCCCATTGTTTCTACAGTAATTGAGGTCATGGTGCACACTGACGGACTTTGAATGAATGGAGGCAGTTTCTCAAAATGGCTGTTGAGTTGGTTACTTTGTTTTCTTTCCACTGGTGGTGTTTTCCATACTGATGTGGGCTCAGTATGGGCGAGAGGGAAACGTGTTTAATCTTTGTCTCACTTACTTTGCTGTTAACACAGATGAAAGAATAATATCCAAACACAGGTTGAATAGTGTATGTGGTCCAACTTTTCACCTCATGTACAGTACATTTAGTCCTGAGCTCAGGAAACAGAGACACTCTGTTTTCACACTGACAAGAAAAAATGGATCCACGTCATATTAGGGGAAAATGTAACTATGGACATTGACTCGCTTAATCTTACATTGCTCTCTGTGGTTGCTATTTACCAGCCTGTACAGAATCTAATCCTGCCCCTCTTCCATTTTTCACCCCTCTATAGTCTTATTTTAACAAAAAGACTAAAAAAAGGGAACAGATCATAGAAATTCAGTTTGAGAACAGACATTTTCTTTAGATTAAAATTATAATGTTAAATTTATCCTCTATCTTGCGGTGTCTTCTCATCTAATGGCCTGGATTAATAAAATTACAAATACCTCCTCTCTTGACAATCCCTGCCTTTTTTTTGTCGGCAACGTTTAAACATTTTCAGCCACAGCCTCATTTTTAGCTCTGGCACCGTGCACCAATATAGACATGTCATTATGTAAGACCATGTGTGGTGCACCTATGCCTATTATTATAGTCTTAATGTGCCGTGCTGTGGGAGCATGTGTAATGCTGGCTCAGGAAATGAAGTGCATTGTGGGCCATAAAAAGGAGCAGAGTAATGTAGGTGCTTCCAACTTCCTGTTCCCACCCCCCCACCCCCACCCTCCTCCTCCTCCTCTTCCAAGGCCGGTGTGCTTTTGTAACAACAGGTCGCAGGGTCACCGCTCACATGACAACCTGGCAGCTCTGACATGAGAGTCACTATGTCACGCAGGATCACGTTACGTGTTTTTAATCTTGTTTAATGCCTCTGTTGTTGACATATAGAGTGTAATGTTTCAGATGTGTCTAGATAGAAGCGTGTTTTTTTTTTTGTTTGTTTGTTTTTCCAAAGCAAGTGATTCATTCATGCTTCCCGTTCATGTTTCCCTTCACAGCAAAAGGAACTGTTTGTCTTGATCTCACCTCACCCTCTCACACCTCCATCATCCCCTCCCCCGATCTGCCCATCCCTGTTGTATTGGAGATTGTTGCTATGGCACAGCAGCTATCACTCAGTCGGCATGCTGCATCCTTTTGGCAGCTTAGCCTCAGGTGCTTCACATATAGGATCACTAAGTCAGTGTATCTGCACGAGAGCTCCTGTGCGTGAGCGTGCGTGTGTGTGTGTTGAGTGTGTGGCGCCCTAATAGGACTCGAATCCATTCACTGAAATAGCCCTGAATGGGAAGCTATTTAAGTTAGCATGCAGTACACAACCCTGTGGCGGTACAGGGGGGGGAGCGGTGTGGACGTGTTGCATTATGAATGGAGAATGGAGACGGGTTAATGCAGCAGGCTGAGTTTTGTGTGAATATATACAGGATGGATTAGCTGCTAAGCCAGGGGGAGGTGTGGTGGAACAGCCTGAGGTGATGCTTTTCTTAGCTCCTCTGTTGCTAGGATCATTATTGGGTCAATACTGCCCTCCGCTGGTGGAGTCTGGTAATGTTACACCTACGTACAGAAAATATACAGTGCATTCAGAAAGTATCTGCACCCGTTCTTTTTTTGGTTTATATGTTATATTGCAGCCTTGTGCTAAAATCATATAAAAACTGTTTCCCTTTATTGATCTACACTCAGCTGCTGTAATGACAGAGAAAAACAGCATTGTAGGAGTTTGAAATGATACTTTATTGACAAAATGAATCAAACCTTGTGTGGTGACAGTGGAAGTTTAGCTCAGCTGTGGTTCTGTTGATCATATTTAGATTTTCTTCACACCTGTGGTAAATGCAGCTGACTGGATATGACTCAGGAACTCACGTACATGTCTATATAAAGACTCACAGCTGACGATGCATATCGGAGGAAGGAAACCGAACTGCCTGCAGAGCTCAGAGACAGGATTGTGTCTCCGAGACTTCTTCTGCACAGTGGCCTCCATGTTTCGTAAATGCAAGATGTTTTGGACAACCAGGACTTTGTAGAAATGGCTTGAACAAAATTTGGGATATATTTTTTCTTTAATTATTTTTCAAAATTATTTATTCAGCTTTTGCAAACAGTACAGAATCAGCTTCACATTACTTCAGAGCATCTGCATTACTTGAGAACTGTAGCAGGAATGAAGCACTTTGAGAGGTTTTGTTCATTCACTAGAACTTGTAGAAAACAGACCCGGCTTCTAATTGAGACCGGCTTTTATTTGCTCAAACCTGGAGACAGACCCGACCCAGTGCAACCGGCATCTCGAGACTCGCCTTTTTCTCTCTCTCTCTCTTTTTTTTTTTTTTTTTGAGAATTTACAGTAGGCTACATATGACGGTCTGGGAGACGCTGTGCGCTACTGTAGGGGGGATGAGAAGGCTGGCGTTTCAAATGATGTAGACTTGATCTAAAGTAGGCTATTATTGTCTGACCAGAGGGGGGGACAACACGTATCCCCACCAGGGATGATAATAAAAGGTAAAGGTAAAGGTACTTTATTAGTCACATATACAGCTAGTACAGTGAAATTCTTTCTCTGCATTTAACCCATCCCTGAGGAGCAGTGGGCAGCCGCGGTGCAGCGCCCGGGGACCAACTCCAGATTATGAGCCAGTGCCTTTGTGACCAGAGGGGGGCATCGAAAACATTTATTATTATTATTATTATTATTATTATTATTATTATTATTATTATTATTATTATTATTATTATTATTATATTATGGCCCCCCCTTGTCCAGATGCGTTCCGCGGTCCATGGGCCACAGTAAACAACTAAATTGTTACATGGCAACATATGATAAAAAAAAATGGGCTATTGTTCAACAAAACCTGGTCCTGAGCACTCAGGATCCCAGACTGTGCCGGGGGGAGGGGTGGGGGTTGGAGGGGGTTCACCTTCCAACAAGACACCAACCCCATAAGCACATAGACGACTCTGGAGTGGCTCGGGGGAAGGAGCTGATGTCCTTGCGTGGCCCTGCTGGAGTCCTGACTTGAACCCAACTGAGCATCTCTGGGGCGACCTGAAAATGTCTGTTCACCAACGGTCTCCATCCGACCTGACAGAGCCTGAGAGGAGAGGTGGAGGAGGAAATCGGCAGAAAATCCCCAAATCCACATGTGCAAAAAGCTCGTCACATTAAACCCAAGAAGACTTGAGGCTGTATCTGCTGCCACGAGAGCTTCAAATAAGCACAGAGGAAACGGGTCAATGTCATATTTCAGTTTCTCCTTTTCAATAGATCTGCACAGAATTTCACTGTGGCTACACTGTAAAATGAAAGTATAGTCTTTATGGTCTGTTTGAGCAGTTATCCACCTATGAGGAGGACAAGTCTGTTATTAAATGGAAACATCCTTTTGCTCCACCCTTGAGTCAGCATATGGAAGACGCTCCCGTCCCGTCCCATCCCCCCCCTCCAGCCTCGCCCCACCATGTATGTAATTTGAGATGATACGTCTGAGTGGGCGTAATATATGGAGTGGCTTGTTATGTCAGCTAAAAGCTCCCAGCTTCTCCTCAGCTATCTATTATTTATGCCACTTGAGGGCTGACACTGTAACTTCCTGTCAAGAGCGTCGGCCCGGCTGCTGTCATTCCTCCGCAGACATACATGTCGGAGGGACTTGATGCGCGGCTGATGACATGTGACATGGAATTTACATTTAGGTTCGAGAAATGTTATTCAAACTCCTCTATGAAATGAAATTCCTCTTTTTCCGTCTCCTGAAGTGTCTTGAAGTGAACACTAGATGTCAGCCACGTTGCTTCTCCTCATGCCAGTGGATTGACATTTTTATTGGGTCAGAAATATATCATCTTTGCAATCATCTGCTACAAATCTTTTACATAGCATTACCAAACTCACTCTAAGTTGTGTCATCTGTGTTTTTTTTTTCATGTTTAAGCACAAACATCTCCAAAGCTGCTAAGTGATGCTGTGAGTTTGGGAGTGGTCTTCCTCTCCGTCCGTGCACGACTGTTTTCATCCTCCAGGTGGCACTCATCTCTTACTGAATGAACCCTCCTGCTTCTCCTCAGTCTTGACAGCCACCATCCCTCCAAAATCTCCACCGTGCCCCACCCAAAATCCTGTTGGGGGTAACATCATGCAGGAAGAAAGAACTAGTTCAACTGATGCTCAAATGCATTTGTTTTAAATTAAAAATGTTTAATCTTGTCTTAATGCAGAATTGTTAAGTAAGTCTGGCCTCTGCATGTTGAGCCAGACTTTAGGACGCAGCGATGTTTGGTGAGTCACAGTCAGAAGGTCAGTCCAGTAATGATGGTTTCGGGGCTGTTTTCAGCAGAAGAATGGGGAGATCTGTGTGTGTGAATGGCTTTTGGAGGCAGTTTGCCCCCAAGGTGGGTGAGGTGCCGCTTGAACCGATGACTTTGAGTCAATATGCCTGCCCCCCTCCCTCCTTCCCTCCTTCCCCTCCGCTCCCTCGCCCCTTAATGATTCCCTAACACACTCTATGAAGAAGTCAGAGGACTCTCAAGGGCAGGGTGGGGAGAGCCTCCCTCTGAAGCAGATGTTCAGCGGATGCAGAGGCGCAGAATCAAAGTGCAGAATTTTGTTCACGTAAACATGATGCGTTTTCATGTGTGATCTTTCTGTCACAGAATATGAAGCCATCCTTTAAGATGTTGCCGCCCGCTTTTTTTTATCAGTCAAACCCATTGATCTGAAATCATCACCACCCAGGCTGCCGGTGGTGTCGCTCCGTATGTTTTGATGGTGCAAAGTGTTTTATTGGTGTGACTGAAGAGTGGCACTAAGAGCCTCTTCATAGAGCTCCGTTTCAATGGAGCCGGCGTTTTAGCTGACTCTTGTGTATGTGCCTGTTGCCATGGTTTCCAACTTTCATCAGGTGCTGTCCAAAGAGAGAGGGGGGCTTAGCCGAGGATGAGGCGCTCCCACTTTCATCCTGCTTTTCTGATCTGCTTCTGTGGACGGACTGACACTTTCATTCGCTCATTTCCATTGATGCTGATTGGGTTTATTCTGACTGTGGTGCTGATGCAGGAGGCTTTTGTAGGAGTTTTTTATATATTTTTTTAAAATGGGGGGGTTGGGGGTAGTTTTAGACGCCCATGTGGTTGCAGGAGTAAGATGAAAGCTCTGATAGTGGATGTCAGTCGAAGTATCGCAGTCGTAATGATTCAGTCGTCCTGTCGGTTTGTTTTGATCTGACAGAATCTGGGTGAGGGGGGCATTAGCTGATGTTTACCCCGGGTGTAACAATACAGAGGCGTGGCCACGAGGTAATCGAGTTCACCCCCATAAACAAACAAATGGCAGACACCCCCGCCCCTACCCTCTGCAAAATCTATCTCCGCCCACTTCTCCTCATCGCCGTGTGCCCCCGAAGCCATTTTTAGTCAGCTGGGTTGAATTGGCATGAGATGGTTGAGGGGGAGGGAGGGGCAGAGGGGGCTGGTGAAGATGAGGAGAAGCTGAGAGAGGGGGAGAGATGATGGGGAGAGGGGTGAAAGTGGGAATGGATGGGGGGGGCACGCATGCCAGTCCCCATTTGGGAAGTGCTCCCCCATTTTCTGCCTGTCGAAACAGGCCAGTGTCAGCGAGCTCCAGCGGGTCCAGGTCTGGCCGAGTGGGCTAATGCGATGTGGCATGTCACCCGGGGAATCTAGGTCAAGTTTAAAGCTGCCGAGCTCTGCCCGCCTCTGCCGCAGTGTGACGCTCCAGACCCCTCCCCTTCCACGCACACACGCAATAACAGTCAGCACACATCCTCACCTCAGATTACCTCTATTTATTTCATTTATTTGTTTTTTTTTTATCTAAATATCACAATTTTTTTTTTTAAATGAGCCGTGCATTTCACTCTCCAGACCCACACATTTATCTCAGACATAAACACACACTTTCTGCTGCTTCTCCCCATCCCCCCCCTCCCCTTCCTCCTCATCCTCCTCCTCCTCCTCCTCCTCCACACCCCGGGCAAGCTCGCAGCCTCTCCACGACGGAGCCCACGTGACGCTCTGTGCTGTGTCTGCGCGCGGCCGGGCAGGGGAGGGGAGGGCGTTGTTTTTCTTCCATAGTAAAGCAGCGGGGGCACGTGGATCCTCATGCTGCAGCCCGAGTAGTGGAATGTCAGCACTATCCCTCCCTCGCGTTAGCCGGCCATCACCCCCACGAGCCGTATTTGTAGGACGCTGCCGCAGTGCCGGGTTTCAGCTGTGTTGCCCCCTGCTTCTCGGTGTCTCTGTGTGTGTGTGTGTATGTGTGTGCCTATTAAAGGGGAGAGGCACCGGGGCAGGGAGACGTTAAAAGGCAGTGCCATCCAGAGGTCAGGCTGCTGCATGGGCGTGGCACTGTTTTGGTGTCTTTACCAAAAATATGCTTCAACCTTTTTCTGCACCATCTGCAATCTGCAAATAGTTGTGGTGTGGGGTTTGCACTGTTATTTTTGCAGCATTTCAACATTTAATTCATGTTTTCCTGTTACAGTGAAGTGACGGCATATATCACTATATTCAGCATTTATTCATATTCCTCACTGTACTGATGTTGCTTTATTTTTTCATTTAAAAAGTGGCTATAATAATGTGAATTTGCTGAGCTGCACATAAATCAAATCACATTAAATCACAAAGTGCTCAGTAGTGGAATTAAATATTGCTCCTCACTACTAATCCGCTGTTTTTGGCGCATTACCTCATCTGTATTAATATATTCATGTGCTTTCAAGTCCTACTACTACTGTACTCGCTCCTCTGCCGGTGCTCGCCTCCCATTGGCTGCTGCAATGTTTTCAATGGCACCAAATTTTTTTTGACTCCATGGATACAGTGAGCTGTTGGGTAGATCGGCTCAGCCAATAGGAGCGCGGTGCGGGCTCCTGCTTGTCAGATTCTGCCCCTGGCCTTAGAAGCAGCCCTCCCTCCCTCGCTGCGAGCACGCGATGGCTCAGTGGGGGGGTTCAAAACAACAACAAGGCTGTCGTCGCGCTCTCCGTGGTGCCCAGGTCATGCCAGCACTATTGGGTATTACTACAGCCACTGAGGAAGGGGAGGTGGGAGGCTGGGTGGGGGCTTCAATTCCTCAATCACTCCCTGATACTGCATGTGTGTGTTTTTTTTTTTTCTTCTTTCAGCCAGCGCTTCTCCTCTCCTCCACCATCATTAAGCCACCAGTTTGCACACACAAACTCATACCGGCTAAAATGTGTCTCTAATGGGAAAGCAGAGTCATAAATGTCATAAATAAGAATAAGCTGCAAAGTCAGTGTTGGTCCGTGTTTATGTAATAAATGATTCTCACGCTGCAGTTTGAGGTGAGCAGTGAGATATAAAAAGCTGCCGTTACTTCAGACTTTTAAAAAAGCAGCCGCGCAAATCCCTGTCCTTAAAATGACCTCATTTCAAAAACCGCACGGGGGGCCCGCCAGGCTGCCAGCGCCTGCTGAAGCCCCCTGTGAGCCCTGGCAGCTCCGCCAGCCGGCCGGTCGGTCAGTCGGCTCAGCCCTCCAGTCTGAGCTCCGGCTGAAAGGTGGCAGTAGAGGACCGGCTCAGCGCAGTGCAGGCCCTGGGCCCGGGGTTTGGGCAGTGGCCGGCGTCATCCAGCAGGGCGAGGACAGTGACAGCTCTCATCCCTCCTGACGCCGGAGCGGGTGCTGCTTTCCGACAGCCAGTGAGGTGCCAGCGCTGGCACCGTCAGACATTCAGGTCACATTAGTGGAGGGTTAGAAGACGGAGGAGGTGGGGGGGGGAGACAGGACAAGGCAGGTGGGTTTTTGCAGGTGGTCACCGGGGTCGAATCGTGACGGATGAATGTTGAGGCAGATTTTGAGGGAAGAAATAACAGTATTTGTGCACAGGTAAACAAAAACTGTGGTGCAGAAGAAAAACCACTGGTGTGTCGGGTGTAGACAGAAAAACAAAGTTTACACCATTCATCAGTAAACCTCAGTAAAGTGAAAAATAACTGCAACTAATGTTTATTTTTTAGTATCAATAAATGAAATTATTTACATTTATTTTATTTTTTTAAACTTATTTTTTATTAAGATTTTCTTTGAACAATTACAGTGTCAAGCTGCAACATGAATACATCCTGAGACAATTATCATGTTCTCTAAGTCCTTATTGTCCAGTGGTAATGGTGGTGTCCTCTTCCTGGCTTCTCACTAATTCACACTTCAATGAAGCAATTAGTCATTTAATCAGTCAAAACTCCCAGATCACCTAATTATTTCACCTCCAGTCAAAATATATTTTTCTTCTTTCAGCTTCTCTCCCTGTTTTTTTTAATCTTCCTTTTTTAAGTATATTTTTGGGGCTTTTTTGCCTTTTAATGGAAAGCATAGTCGAGAGAGAGAGAAAAAGAGAGAGAGGAAATGGGGAGGGGGGGGTGACATGCAGGAAAGGGCCACTCGATGTGGGATTCGAACCGGGCCCGTCTGCAGTGAGTGACTGTAGCCTCAACACATGGGGCGGCGGCTCCGCCAACTGAGCCAAACACCGCCCCTCTCTCCCCGTTGTGATCCAGAGTGAACTCATCTGCTGCATCCGACCTTGACTTGGTTTAACTGTCAGTCGATAAAACAGTTTGTCCTCAGATTTGTGTAAAACTTGATGCATTGCTGATGTTTTCTCAGTGTAAAGAATAAAACGAGGCGTGTCCCTGATCTGCTGCACGGTTTTCAGGATGCACAAACCAAGTCCCCCCCTCCCTCCTCCCTCATGCACCTGCACCTCATGCATTTTAAAACCCCCCTCCTCCATTTAACCCTCCCCTCCTGACTGCTGAGTGCGTACTATGCTGTGCGTCGCAGCACCTCCCTGTCTCCCAGCATTACCTGCACCACCAGGCCTTCACTCAGTCACTTTGGCTCTTCACCTGTCACTCATCTCCGCTGACATCTGCCTGTCCAAGTTTAACTTTGTCACTGTCCCGCGTCGACCCCGCTTCCGCCCTCCCGGAGCGCATCCCGTCCGTCTCCGCTCCGTCACCGAGGGTTAAATCTGTCTCCGCTGACGGGAGCCCGCCACTCTTACAAACTGCCACACGTCTTTGACTTGTCATACGTCTGTTGACCTCTGGTGAGATCGGCTCCGTGCTTTCCAAGGAGTCAGAGACCTGCCAGAGGCTGTCACTCCTGATTGCACAACGCTCAGCTGATGTAGTACGTTGTGTATAGCTATATGGTATACATATACGTGTGTGTATGGCTCAGCAGGGAAGGTATGAAGTCAGCGTGAATGCCGAAGCTCAGATACACCCGGCTCCCTCTCCTCCTCAGGTGTCCTCCTGCTTTTAAAGAAAAATATCTCAGGAAATACAAACGGGAAAGACAAAACTAGTATTGAATCAGCAAACGGGTGAGATTGAGCCATCCAAACCAATTTAAACTCCAGCCTTACCTTGCCAGAAGTGCTGTTAATATCCCTCGACTGTGCTCTTTTTGTTACAACACAAATGGCACTCAGTGTTAGCGCAGCACCGACAGGGAGTTCAGCAGTAGTTATTAGCTTCCATCAGAAGAGAGAGGGGCCAAAATCACTGAAACGAAATGAAACTAAAATGGTTTTCTTCTTCCTGCACGTCCTTTGAAGACAGTTTGATTTAGAGGAACAGTGTTACGTGATGAGTGCAGAGTGTGGAGTGATGTGGCCAGTTGCACAGGAGCAGTGTGAATCAGTGTGAAACTTGTTGAGCAGAAATGAAAATCTAGAAAAGTCTGAAGTGTGAACGTTGAAGAAGAAGAAGGAGAGGATGCTGTTAATAGAGATGTGGTGCAACGGTCATTTGTGGTTGAATTCGTCCCCTTGCTCAAACACAACTCTGATGTAACTAACTCCTGCTTTATACTTCACTTCACATACATATTTTTTTTTTGCAACTCAAAGTTTTGTATTATATTTTCATTATTGCATTAAAAGAAGAGATTTGAGGGGAAAAAATGATTCTGAAACAGATGAAACTAAAATAAATGACAACGTACATCAGTATATGAAGGGCAGCCATTATTCAAGGCCTTGCTGCAATACACTACAAGTCATATCAAGACTATCTTTACATAGTCTGGCTGTTTTACAAACATAATATTTCTTTTCTCATGTATTGTTACTTAAAAAATGACTTAATTAATCATTAAAACAATTTGCCTGTTCAGCCTCATGATTAGTAATTGGTCGCAGTCAAATTTCCTAGGCTGACATATGCAGGGCTCATGTTTTGTTAGGGTGTATGATATAGGATGATGTGTGTTGTCAGCACGCCGTGTGCTCCTGTGGCACAGATAAGGCTTTGTGTCCATATCACATGTGCCGCTTTGCTCAGGTATTTTAAAATATTGATGTAATGTTTCAGCTCCCATGACCACACTTCCTGAAGACACTTGTGCCTCGGCTGAGAAGATGGAGTGAATTTCAGAGCGCAGCAGATGTATACGACCAACAAAACTTCACAACCAGCCCAGGCCGCTCTTTTGTTTCTACATGACGACACCCTTTATAAAAGTTTAATGGGCTGCGTCCCATTATGTGCAGGAAACATCTTCATGTGTAGAACATACATTATATTTGATTTCCCCAGCGGAGCCTTGTAAAGCCGATTACTAGTTTGCATACGAGCGCCTGTAGATGCTGCTGGTTTCAGGAGGGGGGAGAAACTTAACAAAGCAGAAAATAAAAGTCAGTATTTTTGGGACTTGTTGGTTTTGACATCTGGCTGGTGAGAGCTCGGGCACAGGAAACACACAGCGGGGAGGGGTCCGAGGGGAACGCTGGTGTCTGCGAGCGGCGGGCACATCTGGGGCACCGCCGAATTCATACAGGCGCCAGAGCGGTGAAGCAGAGCAGGAGCCGAGTGGATACAGTAGTGTATCAGCACCTGCTCACTTTCCTGCTGAACTTGTCCTTTTTTTTATTGATTTTTTTTTCTCCTTCTGTCTCTGCTCTTTTCTCTCAACAGGTATCGTAACATGGGGAACCTACTGAAAGTTTTGACATGCACAGATCTGGAACAGGAGCCCAATTTTTTCCTCGATTTTGAAAGTGAGTTCTTCTGAAGTAATTGCTCCCTCTCCTCTGATATTGATCACATGAATATCTTACCATAACATTATCAACTCTGAAACTCTTAAGTCTTTTCACCCTCACTTATCTTTTACACTGTGTTCCTCCCAGCGGCAAAAAGGAATCAAATCCACCAGCAGAGCTTCTGCTCTTCTCCATCAACCTGCCTCTTCCACACTGGGGTGTGTGTGCAGAATATCAATCAGGGCAGAGTTGCAGCAGAGCCCCCTTCTCAAATATAAAGCGCTTAAGTTCAGCTGCCGTGTTGCCTTAGGCCCCTCAACACAGCTTGATCCTGTACTGTAGTATTCTCCTCACACTTGGCAAACCCAGAGACTCAGTCATACCTTTAGAGAAAACAATACCACATGCTGCTTCCACTGTTTCTAGGTAAAATCTTGATATTATCACAATTATATATCTGAATAGTTTAGACAGAATAATCTAAAAAAATTCCCCAAATGAGCCTTTTTCAGGATTGTTTTTGTTATTTTTTTAGAAAGCTGCTTTTTGCTGAAACCTTAAAAAATCAAATAAAAATCAAAACAAAAATAAATTCAAATGCAAAATTTAAAAGAATATAGCACACAGTTAAAAAAGACTGGCTCTGTAGCTGCCAATACGAGCTGAGGTTTGGGTATTTCTTGAGCACAGGAGCAGGAGTCTACAGTCATCACACTTGGCAAGGTGTTCTTGCTTCAGGTGGTGGAAGAGGGTTCACAGAGTCTCGGCTCTTCATCGCCGTTTCTCTCCAGGCTAAAATAAAAACTCGGAGACAAAACAGCCTCTCTACACCCAGAGCTGTTCCAAAGCTAGCAGAGTATACGCATAACCCTTCTCATTTATCTTCTCTTATCTCTCTCCATTTTGCTCCCTATCAACCAGGAAAGTGGGTGGTGTTCAAACCAAATAGGAAGCTTTGGGAAGATGAGATTATTTCAGTGAAGTTTCATTTACATAATTGAAAGTTGCATGTTAAACTTTGTATGATATCAGAGGATTTGATGGATTTTCCTAGAGCTGGTGTTTACCGTACGTTCAGCCGGCGTGAATATGGATTACAGACCAATCAGCTTTTGCCCCATTGACCTTGTCGCTGTTGTCGTTGTTGTGGTTTCTGTCGTGGCAGACGCCCAGCCCACAGACGCAGAGCGGGAGGTGTGGGACCAGGTGGACGTGGTGCTGAAGGATGCAAAGGGGATCCTGGATGAGCTGCAGGCGTACAAGGGAGCGGGGAAGGAGATCAGAGAGGTACACCTTAAAACAAACATCCCCCTCTGACTGACAGCACACAGCTGCTGCAGAGAGAGGAGAGCCTGCTGCGTCCCACAGCCGGGAAATACTGCAGTAGTTGATACAGGGATCTTATTATTAGGAGCTCATGGCTCATCAGTAGTCTACGTGTTTCCTGCATTGTTGTTGTATTTACTAATTGACTGCACCCTCTTGGCCAAGCGCTTCTATCCAAGGTAGTGTAGCCATGGATCTTTCCTTGATTAAGAAAAGTCAGAAGAATAACCTTCCTGAGGGACGGCTGCTGGGAATCCTTCCACAGGATTGTAATAAATTATTAAGTCAGTTCTGGTTCCTCACCTCAGTCTGTTTACAAGCCCTGACCCACAAATGAAGCTGACACTGGAGATGGTTCAAATGAAGCCAACAATAGGCTGCTAATACTTCTGTTGGAAATGCAATAAAAACAAGACTGAATAACAGTGGTTTTGTGAACAGAAGAGTCCAGACAAATACCTCCTGTAGCCTCAGAAGACACACACATTACGCACATTTTTGAATGTTTTACGGCAACCTGAGGAGTTCAGAGTGAAAACATGTTTTTGTGTGGAAGGAAATCAATTTTGCCTTGTTAAAAATAAAATAACTCTATAACATTGTTAGAGCCACGAAGGTCGGTTAGATCGAAGAATAAAAAATAAAAAAAGAAGGATGAATTCCTTATCAAAAATTGCTGCCTACATTACCCACAACGCAACTCAACCACTGAAACCACTGGTTGGAAATCCAGGTGTGGCGAACAACACAGCCTAGAGCCACTACTCCCAAGCAGACGTGAGGCGTTATATGCTCACGTCTTTCTGAGGACTTCAAGTTCTTCTCTCCAACTCTGTTGTCTTCAGCTCAGACTGATGCTGTCTCATGCAGCGACCAAAAAATATGTTTTCAGATATGCAGCAGTACTCCCCAACAACTTTTCCAATAAAGCAATAGAGTTATTTAAAGGGATAGTTCACCCAAAATTCAAGTTTCACTCATTATCTACTCACCCTCATGTCGACTAAGGGCTGGGAGAAGTTTCAGAGTCCTCCGTGCCTTCTCTGAGTTACAGCGGGGCTCCGTGCAGCACTGCATGTCCATATGACGGTTGAGAATGGAGCTCACTTTTCTTCATTCAAAAAGACACACCAAAAAACATCCGAATACCTCCACACAGCTCGTCTGTAATGTCCCTCTTGTATTGTATATTAATTTTTTTCGGAACAATTTCTCATGTTGGGGCTTCAATACAAGAGGGACATTACAGACGAGCAGTATGGAGGTATTTGGATGGTTCTTGGTGTGTCTTCTTGGATGAAGAAAAGTGAGCCCCGTTCACAACTGTATATGGACATGCAGTGCTGCATGGAGTCCCGCTGTAACTCAGAGAAGGCACGAAGGACGGAAACTTCTCCCAGCCCTTAGTCGACATGAGGGTGAGTAGATAATGAGGAAATTTTGGGTGAACTATCCCTTTAAAATTTGATTTGACTGAACTTCTATCCCTACAAAATAATTTTTGTGACTTTTTAAAACATTTCATCAACCATCACATTTTGACTAATTGTCTTTTTTCTTTTGGGTTTCCAGGCAATCCAGAATCCGAGTGATGAGGCGTTACAGGAGCAGGCGTGGGCGGCCGTGGTTCCCTTAGTGGGGAGACTGAAGAAGTTCTACGAGTTCTCCCAGAGATTGGGTACGTGTGTGTGTGTGTGTGTGTGTTATGTGGACAAAATCCCACATTGTGTTGGTTTGAGATTCTGAGCATCGCCAAAGTGTCCAACCTGAGGACACGAAGGATGAAGAGTGGATGTCCTTGATGTTAAAAAAAGAAAAAAAGTGTGTCTTCTATAGACACAACCTTCATATGTGACCTTAATTGTTTGCATGTGCATCTGCAGTATTGACTGCTGAACTGCAAACGTCAACAGACATGCGACACATACACATAACATGCATCCAACCTTATATAAACACTCTTTGAACCCCCCCCTCAACCCCAACCCCAACCCCCCCCTCCCCCTCAGCTGTGCATTTCTCAACATGCTGCTTGCGTAGCACTGTGCAGCGACCTCTGTGGAGCTATAGGTTGTTTAATTAGCATAGATACAAGGAGGGGGAGGGGGGAGTAGGCTTACTGCTCCCTGATCTTCTTATGACCCCGGGGGTGTGGGGGTGTGTTATGGGGGGGTTGAGCCCGCCATGCCTCAACGCCCTTAACCCCGTAATCCCAGTGGCGGTGCAGAAGGTAGTCAATGGAGGCGGTGGGCGGCAACAGCCCGGCGATGGCTGTTATGTAACGAAGTAGGTCACCTCCCAGCCTCGGCTGCTGCTCTATTTCACTGCCTTGACTTCTAGGCTTCAGGGGCCAATGACGGCCTCCGCAGCCCCCCGCCCCGCCACCGCCGCCGCCGTCTCCAGCCTGATACGCATGGAGCTGAGAGCGAGTCCCTTTTACTACAGGCAGGTGGATTGATCCGCAGAGCACCGCTGCCAAGGATGGAAGACGTTACGGTCGGGGGGAGGAAATATTGCGATTCGCTCTGCATCTGAAATGTAGAGACATATTGTACCGCTCCCTCCCGCTCCGACTACTACTTCTCTCACCGACGCCCACGTTTGACTCGTACACAACACTGGTGACAAAAAAAATCTACATTTTCTGAATACAAACAGAAAACAAAGGTCTCATCATGTTGCTTGTTTGGTTTCACCAACAGTGGAAATCTTCACTTCACAGCCTCATGAGACACAGAGGCTCAGATCAGTTATGTAACTGATGTAAGTGACATTTCCCTTGACCTACTGCGTGATCGCTCAAGTATCTATTAAATTCATTATAACTGAATAAGCGGCATACGTCTTCTAGTTACAGTCCAAACCCAGAATCCTCTTTTTTTAATAATGACAATTTTTTACTGTTATTAAGAGAAACCTGTCTTGATTTTGAGTCTGATTCATCGGAGGCTGCAGCGTCTAGACCGTCAGACCCTCCCCTCTCTGCGAGTAAAGCGCCTACATGCCCGCATTCTACTTGCCTGCTCTGCCGTGACCTGATGAGATCAGACGTGTCCCCGCGCCCCGCCCCGCCCTTCCCCGACTTCCCGACATACTAGAGTGGCTCATTTCTGAGGGGGCCTGAAAGCAGCTCCATCTTAACTTCTGTTTTGACTGGGACGAAGACGAGAGAGAGAGAAAAAAAAAAGAAGCACCACTACGGCTCGCTTCGCTGCAAACGCTGGCCCAAGCAGATGGGAGTCATTACCGAATGGCAAACGTGCTCAATTTACTGCACTGCACTGCACTGCCAGCGCCCTGTCTGTCTTTTAAAGTCCCCTTCACGATTATCTTAAGTAGACGGCTCTCTGAATCCCACCCCTCCTCCCTCTGCGTTATGTTGACATGCTCATCGTCATATGTAATCAACAAGAATTGTAAAATACGCTCAGACCTAATCAATCCAAAGTGCTCATTCGGTACCACACAGACTTATTGCATGAGATGCTGTGCCTGTCTGCGTTATGTCATTATTGAAACGTCTCTACAGCGTCTAGACCGAGTTCTGAGCTGCGTCTGCATCTAAAAATAACAATTCCCTCTGGGCTTGAAAGGTTTGCTATTTATTTATTTTTTTAAACTAGGTGTGTGTGTTTTAATAACGTTGCTTGCTTGCAAGTTGTTCGCTACATTTCACTTAATCTTTTCCTCATTTCCCTGCCGGGGCTCCTCATGCATCCTTGATTATTGGTCTATGGGTATGCTATGTCAAGGCATGGCACAGGCTTTGTATTTACTTACTGTCAAAACAATGAGTGTAATTCTGCTTGAATGAAATCCTGTTCCCCTGCCCCCCCCATTTCATGCCAATGAGATAATTAGTCCCATGTCTCATCTGCATCTGAGCAGGAAAGCCTCTTGCCCCCCCCCCTCTGACTCAACCCCCTCGAACTCCCCCCTCCACCCCCACCCCTCCCTCCCTCCCTCCCAGCCCCAGACTGGCACTGGGCCCTGGGCAGTTTGGGCACCACCGCTTCCCCATTATCTGTCTGTGTCCTAATCAGGATGCTTCAGCTGCCTGACACACTAACTGTGGTTATGATCCACTTTAAGGACTAATCTTTACAATACACACATAGACACACACACAAACACACTGCCATGTTTAATGTACCTGGATGTTCTGCTAATGACTCTATTTGTTATTGATTATTCTGTGATTATTTTACCAAATAACCAATTATTATTTAACACATACGGGGCCAAAAAGACAAAACAAGAAGAAAAGGCTGCTTTAGTTTCCCAGAGGCCCGCGAGGCGTCTTCAGCTCAACTTGTTTTGTTCCACCAGCAGTCTGATACTTCAACATATTCATCTCCCAATAATATTTACAAGAGAGAAGCAGCAATATCTCAATTATAGACTGGTTTGGTTTTTATAAAACTGTGGAAAACACAATTTCACACAGCCAAAAACAACATCTGCAGTCAAAAACCTAAAAATATTACATTTGCGGCTATATAAAACAGACGAGATATTAAGTGGAACTCTAATGGTTTGTTGATGGACAGAAAATTAACTATTTTGATAAGCGAATAATTGTTTCAGTCAATTTCCCACCAGACATCTGGCAACAGCTTCCCGACAGTGAGGATTTGCTTTTTGTCTTTGTTATATATGATGATAAACAGAACAGATTTTGGACCAATGAGCTCTTGTTCAATTTTTTTTTTTTTTTTTACTTTTCCAAAACTAAAGAAAAAATAATTGAGAAAATAATGGGCACAGTTTAATAAATAATGGAGATAATTGTTAGTTGCAGCCCTATAATTTTCTCACTTGGTTTGTTAACTAATTGTTGCTGCAGTGTTCTACATTTTACACTTGACTATCCGTCACTCTGCTGTGGTGCACACTGTATTTCTTCTTCCTCTCGACCTTTGCGTCTCTCGTTCCTGGAACATAGTGCTGACACCTCAGCTGTTAACTGGGTGCTCGAGTGACAAAAACCTGAGTGTGAAAGATTATTTAGCAACACTGACTGATGACCTTGGAGACTACACGCACATATCATCCAGCGTGTCCCGGTGCGAGGCCTTCCATCAGAGCCCCGTACAGACTTGAATAAAAGTACAGAAACATGTTTTTCACGAAACAGCTGACGTCTCTGCGCCCCGTCCTCTGACAGAAATCGTATTTTTCTCTCCCACAGAGGCGGCGCTGCACAGCCTCCTGGGAGCTCTGACCAGCGAGACTTACGACGACCCCACTCAGCACCTGGAGCGGGAGCAGGCGCTGGCCAAGCAGTTCGCCGAGATCCTGCACTTCACACTGCGCTTTGATGAGCTCAAAGTAAGACGCCGGTTCCTCCGACAATATCCCAAAGTGTTCCTTTCTGCTTTTAAACCCTTAAACTCTTCTTTTAAAGCTGTTGATAGACACTCTGCACTTTTCCTCTGTGATACAGACCAGACCTTAGTCGCTGTACAAGCTGCTGATGCCCTTGAATTGATTTTTTACTCTGTGCAATTTTAAACTGCAGCCAGTGAGCGCATAATTAGCATTTAATTAGAATCCTGATACTGCTCTGCTGTTTATAATAAAGTGGATGTCAGTGGAATGGCTAATAAGGGTTATTGCGGGTAAAGAGGTCTGCAAATTGTTGTCGTCCAGAGTCGAGTTCTGTATAATGTGGCAGGTTTTTTCTATTAATGACGGAGCGAGGGAAGTTGAGAGAATGATTGCGCCTGCGTTTGGACTGAAATTGTTCATGTGCAACCCAGAAAACAACAGGAATCAAACGTGGGTGTCGGTTGAATGCCCACTGTCAAAAACATAATTGTGCGAGCACTCAATGATCAGACAGTGGGTGAACTGGTTCCCCGTACACCCCTCGCTCCTTGGATACAAAAACTTTAAAAAAAAAAAGCAAAAAAAAAAAACAACCCCCCTGACACCCAGAGGCGATTTTGCTGCGATGTCCCAATTAGTGCCCACTCTCCAGGCTGGCAAGATAAAAACACGAAGGTAGGGGGGGGTGTAAGGTGGCATGCCAAGCCTAGTCATCAATCTTTCACACCCATGCATGGGCTTCTGACCTAGTTAAAGTGTCTGAGCGGCGGGCAGCCCCTCCCTGGTGGAGCAGCCTGTCTCTCCTGGTGGACACAGTGGACACAGACTGAGTACCAGTCTATTGTAGAAGGATTAGCGCGCTGCTGCCAGTACAGCTTTGAATGTGACGGGCTCGTACAGGAATGACGATAATTAGCCGCACGACGAGCTCTCACTAAGCGGTGACATTTGAAAGCAGCTCTCTGGTTGGCTGCTTCCTATTTTAAGGGGTTCACTTCGGCTTCATGTCGAAACCACATGATCCGACGGACAGCGGCGATCACGCAGCAACGACACAGATACTTCCTCCCCCGGTTGCTCTGGTGCCGAACCGGCCGACCAACCAACCAACTAACCAACCAACCTCAGACACCTCGTCCTCAACAAATGAGCAAAGTCACTGTTACGTGGTTTAGTTCTTAGATCGTGTTGGAGATAAGGCGACGTTTACATTTGAAATAGCACTCGTCCATCACTGAGTTTGTAGCTGGTGATTCTCTGTGATCTGCTGCTCAAGTCCACAACATCAGACTCTGGTATTCACTGGATGATTTTACCCAACCCAGTTTTTTTTAACCCCCTCAGGTCACTGTAATGAGTTAAACTGTTGGAGGCCAGAGAGGAGCAGCCAGCCATGCACAGAAACACAACAGAGGGACTTGAATCTGTTTATGGATGGGTATATGCGGTATAACATACTGTATGTATCCCTCATCAGTTTTAAGGTCGGACAGAAGCAACGCCTAACATTTTGGGACAAAGGGCGCTACATCTAACAGTGCAACGGTCATGGATGTCATGCACTTGTTTATTTTCCCGTGTTAATTTATTGACCTGTTTCACTGTTTTCTCGCCTGTTTTGAGTGCAGCGAATGAAACTGATGGAGGGATTTGCATTTCTCATGTATTTTCTTGTATTTAGTATAATGGAAGCTGTTTTCATGGTGTATCTTTTCTGACTGTCTGCTTTTGTTTTTAATTTTCTGGTTTTCCAAATAGAGCTTGGCCCCTCATCCTATATTTGGATGTAGTTAGAGGCAGTATAAAGCAACAGATTGTGCAATTAACACTCGGTGCACCTCTCCAACCTTAAAAATGATAAAAGGGTCTCTTCTCATTCTCATTCTTTCCTTTTTCCAGCATTTACAACGAATAACATTATGATCTGGCACAGCCGTATGTGTGTTACTGAATGAACTGAAAGCTAGTTTTAAAAAAAGGAAAATAAAATGGTTTCACTGTAAAAACCTGTACTACATGACCCCCCATCCCCACCCCCTAAACTAAAAACCAAAAAAAACCCACATGATTTATATTTAGAGGAGCCGGTGTTAAAGAGGTTAACTGACTTCTGTGGCTTGTATCTGAGGTTTTCTCTTGAACCCCGGCTCTCCCTAATGAGACCCTTTTTATACCTTTCTGACAGCTACATAATTGTTGACCCTCTTGTCACATACTATACAGATGCACAGCCAGAGTTTAATGGGAAAATAGCCAAACATTTCCTGACAGCATGAGCAGGGATGTGGATGTAAGAGGGGGGGATGAGTGTCAGAGGATTCAAATCCAGTTCAGCAAATAAAATTATAATTGTATCAGTGTTCTTTTTATGTCATTTCCCCCCCAAAGCTACATTTCTGCCTTGTTGGCTAAAACATCCTGTCATGACGATGGCGTGTTTGATCCCGAGCTGAATGTCCTGCTGCAGGCTGTGCCACCTACAGACATGCAGAGAAACGCTCTCTGTCTCGAGCTCTGTATTAAAATGCATTTCTTTTCTTTTCTTTTCCTTTTTCTTTTTTTGAAGATGACGAATCCTGCCATCCAGAACGACTTCAGCTACTACAGGAGAACACTGAGCCGCATGCGGATCAACAATGTACCGGTGAGCACAGTACATCCGTCTCTGTTGTGTTGGTGGTCAGGATGCTGCAATATAAAAAGAAAAAAAAAACCTTGGTGACCAAAAACAGAACCAAGATGGAGTAAAGATTTGTCCTGTGTGTGTGAAAACACTGAAGTTTCACATGTGTTCACAAGTAGACATGATGTTACTGAGCTTCCCTTTTAGCCACATAGGTGCAGTGCAGAAACAAGTCACTCACATGTCGTCACCTTTAACGTGTTGGTGAAAGTGTTACTGAGTTACACACCCAGCAGTAACTGAGCAGCATCAACATTCATTTGGTGTCACACACTCCTTTTTTTTTTTAAACAGCTGCAGCCAAAAGTGAAACTAAAAACTAGGTGAGAGGTGAACGGAGAGCTGCTTGACAATGAGCTGAAACTCACAGCAGGTTCTGGTCATCATTTGAACCCACCTCAAATTGTTACACTCTGCTCACTTTGTCAATTTTTGTGTTCTTATTGTAAAAAATATATAGATTTCAACAGTTTTTAAATGGTTTTAAAGGGATAGTTCAACATTTTGGCAAATTGGCCCATGTATTCCCGTCGGGGGCAGTTTTTCGACAAGCAGTCTCTCTGCATTTGCCTCGAAAACAACTTTGTCTCGTAACATTCCGTTATTATCTCATAGCGTGCAGGTCACAACTTGTCCACGAGAGTGTTTTGGAGTTGTTGGATTGTGTATTTGATGAGTTTGATGAGGGAAACCAAGCAATCCCAATGGCCTCCGTAGCGTATTTCTGAGCAGCTCACGGCTCTGCTCCACTGATCAAAAAACTGCTTGCACCGACAAATAAAGGTAACGAATCTACTGCTATGACTATAGGGATTATGGCAATGGGCCAATTTGCCAAAATGTTGAACTATCCCTTTAAGATGAAAAGTGTGGGCAAAAAATTGTATCGCCACTGACAGCCATAAGATTTTATAGGACACAATACACACATGCTGCATATTTATGTCCATATTGTGTGGCTGCTGAAGAGTTTGTGCATTTGCATATATTGGCCAATTACTTCGTCTTCAGATCGTCATTAGATAAAGTGGAGTAATTGGAGTAAACTATATTTCTGATGCCAGACAATGTTGTCACGATGGAGAAGTCACATAAAGTTTAACCAGTGTTGTTGTTGTTGGCTGTGGCCTTAGCACAGTTTCAGGTAATCACCACAAACCAATAAATCATTTCAGTGTCTTACTGTAGTTAATTAATGTGCAGTTCATTCAATAGTCGTGTGCACATTTAGCTTTGCACCTATTGCAGACATGGTAGCATTTACACCAGCCAGCACCAGGTTCAGCAGAGATGAATAATGAATGTATTTTAGGATAAAAATGTTCACGTTGTGTTCAGACAGTCTATAATTTTGTGTTCCTTTAATGTCTCCATGGTGCTGGCCCTGAATGTGCGTCATCATGATTCAGACCTGAGCCCTCAGTTCTCATTATTACAATCTCAGCACAGTTCAGACTGCATCGAGAGAAAGGCAGGATGTAATGGATTTAAGTTTTCTGATTGTTCAGAGGCTCCTGGGAGTCCAGAGGAGTGCGGAAGGACACGTATTGCAAAGTGAGACCCACAGGTGGTGTCAGAGCGTTGAATCACAAAGTGGAAGGAAAATCAGATCCTAAACTCTCGAGAGAAAAACACTGAATCCCGTTCATTTAGATCGGATTTTGTATGATGATTCTTTTTTTATAGAACCATTTTGAAAAGTTTAACCACTTGGTATCTACTCGCTGTAATTTAAACATTACCATAATAAAGCTGCTATAATAAATGTTTTATATCGACTAGGGCTGTCAGAGTTAACGCGTTAATCGTGATGAGATTAATTAAAAAAATTAACGCGATTAAATTTTTTAATCGCGGTTAATCGCGGCCCATTTTGTCCTCTGTCTGCTGGACTGGAGGACTGGAGTGTGGGACCTCCAGTCCAGTAGGTGGCGGTAAGGCACCTTCAAGTTGGTTGCTACACAAATATACACAGTCTAACATATATCCACAGCTCCATCCATTGATTTTTTGACGGCTTCTGTTGTCAACAAATGCACATGGCCAGGCAGAGGTGTAGCAAAGTAACAGGCAATTTCCACTGGATGCAATTCGTTTCAATTCTGTGTGAGTTTCATGCATCATGTGTTATGATTAGGTACTAGGCCTGCTAGGTCTGGTCTAAAAGTTGTTTGTCTAGAGATTATAACACTTTGGAGTGTTGAAAGTCCAAAGCGCCATATATAATATTTTTAATAGAGATTAATCGTGAGTTAACTATGGAAAAAATGCGATTAATCGCGATTAGAAAAATTAATCGTTTGACAGCCCTAATATCGACACATGATGACAAGACAAACAGCATCACTCATAGCAACGATGTCTTTGTTGCTCCTCTCAGGTCTGCAGAGCTTTTCAGCCTCTTCCAGCTCATTGTTTTGGTTCAGTCTGTGTCTCTGCTCGCACTGTTTTCACTGTCAGCTCTAAAAGCCCACTACTACAATCCATGCTCAACACCAAACAATAGACAGAGACTGTTGGCGACTTCCGGGGGAGACGGTGGAGAAAAAGAGTTCATGTCGGAGACTCAACAAAAGTCCTAATTTTTTTCCACGCCATCTGCATGTGACCAGGAGGGTTCTTCCTGCCGGCTCCAAGTGGCCAACAAGAACAGCTGTTGTAGATTTAAAAAGTGAGTGAAAGGAATGGATGCCTCAATTGATCGGCCGCTGATCATGATCATCTGATATTGATCTGCATAAATGCACTTTAAACTGATCACCTGTGGTCAATACTCTGCTGTCTGTGGCTGAGAGTGTGACAGGCCACCAAAACTGATGTAACTGATGACTGATGTAACATGGACCACCTGCAATGCTCGACAGTGATCAGTATCAGTGACAGAATCAGCTGTGGGTTGATTGATCACACTCGTGGGTGATCGGTATCGGTGGCACAAGCATGATTACAGTATCCCTAGTGAAAACCTTTACTGGCTGCTCTACGTCCTGCTCACCACTATTAAATAAAGCTCATCATCTGCCAGTTGAACTTAGAGTAGTTTTCTTACCGGACAAACCAAACCACAAGTCAAAGATGGTGCCAGTGTAGCTTAAAACAAATCAACAGTTTTCCTCAGGGGTCATAGAAGGGAGCAGCTCAATCGATACTGGCTAAGTGTTGTAGGATGTTTCCTGTATTGATTGTAAACAGTAGTTCTTGAGATATAAAATGTACGGACTCACTCTCTCTCCGGTATCATAGATGCTTTTCCTCCACACACGTGCATCTTTATTCAGGGGCTTCAAGGACATCGAAGAGAGAGGCTTTGCTGGGAATAGTGAGCTTTCAGTGCTTCTGTGTGTGCGTGCGCAGAACGTAACTGTGTGACAGGAGGTTCTTTCTATACTCCAAACCAGATTGTGCCATTAGGCAAATGGGCCCAGACAAGTTGTCGTTAGGACCTGTCAGGCTGCCGTCCTTCCTCGCAGCTCAGCCTCTCACAGCAGCAGCGGCGGCGTTTTAGTCACCGCTCAACTGAGTCATTCAGACATCTGAAGATGAAATGCATCCGTCCCCATGGTAAACACTCTTTGAGCTCATATGTCATCGTTTTGTTAAAAAAACGCGAATTGGTTTGAAATTTTGGGGGAGATTATTCATATTCTGTCAGTGTTCCCATAAAAAACAATAAAGGCACGAAATGTTCTTATCATTTAAATATGCAGACAAATTTAGAACAGGCTGTTCAAAAGACGCCTCGCTCTTTGTTATCCACCAGGTGTTTTCAGTGTTCAGTCGGAAATTGTAAAGCAGCAGGATGTTAGTCAGCGAGGAAACCAGGAGGAGCATTCGGGGTCGGGGATATGATTCTTATCAATGTTTTTATTCTGTCAGGATTTTTTATTTTGTTTTAATTTAACGGCTTTCATATGCACAATCACGACCTGGTGGAGCTGCATGGTGATGAGCCCGACTCCAAACAACAAAAATCTGTTTCCAGAAAACATTTCACGCCTTGTGCCCCTTTTTTTTGTCAAGAGAGTTTGAACAAAATTGGCCTATTATACATTTTAATAACAGAATTATCACAGTAAAGTGCAAACCACAGCAGCAGCTTTCAGAAGTGTTTCTACAATTGTATTTCTGCAATTTTATCCATGCACTCTGACTCTGAGAGACACGCATTGTGTGTTTTTACTGCCCAGCACCTGATGAAGTGGCTTCTATCAATGAAAGTGAATTTGTTGTACAACATCAGCAATATATCATATATATGACTGCATGTATATGAGAGGGAACACACAGAGCTGTAGCACCAGACTTTTTTTTTTCCTTTCAGAAGCTTTTAGCATCTGTCAGCTCCTTGTTTTGGTTTTTCTGACCCACAATTTCCCAGTGTTGGTTCACGCTCGCTGCTCCCATCAGTGTTTTTAGTGAAAAAGCTCTAAAACCTCCCTTCACGCGAGCAGCCCCGCAGCAAAATAGCAGGTTGGTGACTAATATAAACAGAGGTTTCACGCAAACCATGAGAACAACATGTGGGGAAAGTGTTTCTACATCACTGAGTGGTGGACACGGCTCATCGTCCTGTCCCGTGATTGGACAAGCCACTCACACGCTGACTACATACACACACACAGGCTGCAACCAGTGTAACCTGAAGAGAAAGTATCCCACAGAAAGAAAGAGATGGGAACAAAAATAGGACAGATTTCTTCCTGTTGTGTCCGTTTTGAGTGGATGAGGATGTTTATTGGTGGACATGGAGTTGTTATTTTTAATAGGTTAATCCATGCATGTCCTGATGCTTATTTGTGGCCAAGTCACGTTAATTTGGTTAATATTATAAGCAATTATGTTTTTATGAAGCTGGAAAGTAAGACAAAAAGTTGAGTTACTGTGAGTGTCAGTTAATTAAGTTAATTAATTCCGTGTCTCATGTTCCCCACTGGTTTCTCTGTCGGCCTGTGACTGGTGTGATAGTGGAAAAGTGTAGAGACAAGTTTAGAGAAGTCTTCAGAATTATGACAGTGACTTTGGTAATGAAGGTCAGAATCTGTTTAAATTGAGTAAACAGACATGAATTTGGGATAGTCTTCAGCTGAAAAATAGACTTTCTTAGAAACTCCATGGTCTAAGACTGTGGACCTGAGGACACAAGAAACAACAGATGGGATGTATGAAGTAAAATTTGTTTATTTTTCAAATGATTTTTCAGGCGGAGGGTGAAAACGAAGTCAACAACGAACTGGCCAATCGGATATCTCTATTCTACGCCGATGCCACGCCCATGCTGAAGACATTAAGTGATGGCACAACGAAGTTTGTATCGGAGGTAAGACAGACAGGATTTACAGGTAACTTTAAAAAAAATCTTCTCTACTCTGTCAGACCACACCCTCATTGCTTTTATCCGACTTTCTTTATCCAGAACAAGAACCTGCCCATCGAGAACACGACAGTCTGCCTAAGCACAATGGCCACAGTGTGTAAAGTCATGTTGGAAACACCGTGAGTGACTTTTTGTGCAGTCGTAGCTGTTTGACTCTCACTCCGCTGCCTTCATGTGTGTATAATCCCCCCGCTCATGTGCCACCAGGGAGTACCGTAGCCGATTCACAAGCGAGGAGACGGTGTCTTTCTGTCTGCGGGTCATGGTCGGAGTCATCATCCTGTACGACTACGTCCACCCTGTGGGAGCTTTCGCCAAGTCGTCCAAAATCGATGTGAGTAGAGCCGCGCTCGGCTCCACGGCCACGCTTCACGGCTCGCTCTGACACTAACGCTCTGTTTCCGGTCCCTCAGATGAAAGGCTGCATCAAAGTCCTCAGAGATCAGCCTCCGAACAGCGTAGAAGGCCTTCTCAACGCTCTCAGGTGAGCGCACGTCCGAATCGTATTGCGTTTCCCTGACAGCTCAGCATGTAATGTGATTGTCACACGCCAGTTGTGGTTTTCCTTGAAAAGGAGGAGGCTGCTCACGCTGCGAGTTGGATGATATTTTGGTTCACGAGAGGCAGACAGACTTCTGAGGTTATTTCAGCCCCCCCTCCTCCCTCCCTCCTCCCTCCCTCCCTCCCTCCCTCCCTCCAGCGCAGCGACTCACTCTCTGTCCACAGTCCAAAGCAGATCTGGTCAGCTGCAAGCCCTCCGTGCTGGATTTGGGTTGGGTGTCGAAGCGTCTCCGGAGAGGCCGATTACTTCTGACACCTCGTCCCCTTGTCGTCTCCCAAATTTTACCCGCCTCGTCTCACGCTCCCAGCTGCTCGAGCTGACAGGGCCGTTTCTGTTTCAATCCCACATCTGTATGTGTGTGTGTGCAGCGCGGGGGCCCGAGGCGGGGCGGAGCTACCCGGTCGCATTAGGTCATTTTCCTGCTAAAGCTGCCAGATCTTCTTGTAGTGATTACATCTCTGATCTGGCAGAGGATGACAAAATATTTGAGTTGGTCACAGTGGTGGAACGAAACAAAGTACATTAACTCAAACAGCAACAGACTTGTGCTTGACTATTTACTTCTATTCTAGTTTATACTTCAACTTCACCATGGAAATATTTTACTTTTTACTGAACTACATTTACCAGACAGATGCAGTTAACCTGTTAGTTACCTGTGTTTTGAAAGGTGCTATACAAATAAAGTTTATTATAGTTTTTAGGTCAAGATTCAACATTTCACATAAAAAAAACCCTGATACATAAACAAAACATAGTCTTCTATAAAAAAAGTGTCTAGTTGATGTCTTGACTCGTTAACAGCTATTGATTATTTCCCTTATTGATTGATATATGAATTATTATTTGTCCTACCCATATAAAAGAAAACAGGCAATATAACAATCTAAGTAGAGTTTTGTTACAAAACAACTCAAATTTAAATTAAAAAGTAGTTTTTGCTGAAGCTTTGATGTTTGATTGTTGCAGCTCGATACGTACATCAAAGAAAGAAATCCAGAAATGAATACAGATGAGTTAACAAGTCAATAATGTCATATCTAATTGGTACTTTAAGTAGATCGGGTCATTTTTGTTTGCTTTTAGCTGAGGATAGGAACGCTTCCTCCGCCTCTGTGCAGACAGGTGAGAGATCCAGTCACTGACGCTGTGTCTGTTGTCCTTTTGTCCTTTGCTGCAGGTACACAACCAAGCATCTGAATGATGAAACAACCAACAAGACTATCAAGAGCATGCTGCAGTAGGACTGAGCTGCTACAACTGCTTTGCCTCACACCCTGCTGGGGGGGCGGGGGCGACTCTCCTGACTGATGTCGGAGCTCAGAATGTTTTTTTTCCTGGCTTTTTTTTTTTTTTTTTTTTAACGGAAAAAGAGCTACAGCTCCGCCCTCTTTTATATTGCAAAATGCTACTGCCATTATGAACGTCTTTTTCTGTGCCAAAAAGATGTTGCTATAATGTTTTCGATAAAAGGCCATGCATCAATGGCAGCTAATGAAAGCATTGTGGATCCTCTGGTGTTTTTAAAAAATATCTTGTTTTTCCCTATATAAGGGACGGGAGTGCTTTGACTTGAAAATTTAAAAGAGAGAGATATATAGAGAAGTATATATTATTTTTGTTTGATTCGTTATTTAATATTACATCTTCTGCATGATGAAAATGATGTCTTTTCCTTCTATTTAAAAAAAAAACTAATGGTTCAGTTTCATTTGTCTGCTCGGTTGTGCATTATTACTTGTTTTGTTATTGAAATGGTACTTGTCAAAATGAGATTTAAGAGTACTGTTTTTATATTTTTTATAGGTTTTAATTTGTGCATATGTCTTTTTTTCATAGTTGTGTTGTATATTTCATTTGAAAACTTTAAACTGTGATTTGTGCAAAATCAAATTAAAATTGGGATTCTGTACTGTAAATGGACAGTATGTTGTGGCTGGAGAGATTAAAAGGAGAAGTCTTGTTTTCTACAACCGCCTCGTCAGGTTTGATGTTATCTCATTGTCGTTGCTGGATGACTGAGAAGAAGTTTCATTGTTTCTCGTGTGAAAAGTAGAGAGACGCACATTCTCACGCTCAATCACAAAACGGGCAGTGAGGAAGAATGTCTCAGATCTGCAGGCTTGATTAAATCACCACAAAGACGCACAGAGCCACCTCACTGAGGGAGCTGTGAACACTGACACTGCTAATATATAGACATCTCCTCTCCTAGAAATAAAAGGAAAGATTGGATATACCAGGATTTTAAGTGGCTGAATGTAGCAGCCAAGTGAATTATTTTAAATGGAGCTGACACAATTATGTTGATTTAGTTAATCTGTCTAAATGTTCCACACACAGTTAAAGTTTGAGGAACTGACACACAACTTCACACCAAAACCAAACTAGCGTTGTCTTAAATGAACAAAGAACTGACAGCTGTTGTAGTTTATTTGCTTTTTAATTTCACTTTTATTTAACATCTGCTTAGCGCTGTTAGCAGCTTAGCTAACGATCAGCTAACGACTTTGCCAACTGGCCATGAGATCTGAAGTGGAGAGGTATTTAATTATTTTCCAACAGGGAAACTCGGTGACCACTTGGGAGCAAATGTCTGGCTGAGGGTAAGAAACTTTCGATTTATGGTGTGAAGTTCTGCTGGGATCAACCCTACAGTATGTTCCCTGGGTCCTATGTTCCCTAATTTGTATGGGACAGGGGGACATAGGACCCTTTTTCTAAAAACATAGGACCCTTTTTCTAAAAAAAGGTCCTATGTGCCCTCCTTTTCCCCAAAAGGGTCCTATGTTCCCTGCTGTGTATGTGACCGGGAAACATACAGTAGGACCCTTTTTTAGAAAAAGGATCCTATGTTCAGCAACAGCGGAGTACTGTATGTATTGTAACCGGGGAACATAGGACCTTTTTTGGGGAAAAACGGGGAACATAGGACCCTTTTTCAAAAAGAGAACATATAGGTAGGCTACACTCCCGTTCTGCCTATACTTTTTGTTAGATTCAAAATTATATTAGATTGTAACCTCTATCTCCTGTTGTAGTTATTACTTAAAGCAGAAGTAAGCGATCTGGTCATTTTGGCTAACTTCTTGTCAGCCGATGGAGTTAGCAGTCCCCGCCCTCGTCCCTACGTCACCACATTCACGCGCATCCCTTGGCTGCACAAACAGAGAGGATCGCCCCTTTATGCCGTTCTCTCTCCTCATTGGATAAAGGTTGTAGGATACAAGGAAAGTTTTCTCCTCGGCTTACAGCAGAGCAGAGTGACTGACAGACCCGTGTTTTGGACCAAACACTCTATATAAGTGATTGCTGTCGGAAGATATAACTATTTAAGACTTATATTACTTCAATTCAATTCAATTTATTTGAAGTGGGACAGTGCAAGTTCATGAACGAAACATAAAATCGTAAACAAGCCGGATAGCCACAGGCTAATTTCCATCCGCTGTCCCATACATAGATGTTCCCTGGTACAAAATAGCAGCACTTCTGCTTTAATAGTAACAATGCTCGTTTTAATGCTATGAGCAATAAGAAGCATCTGTAGTTTCCATGTTGATCCACATTCTGCGTTAAACATATGTAAACACAACAGTTGAAAGAAGAAGCTTTCCAACTTGGGAGAATGGGATCTTCCAAGGAACGTGTGAATGCAGCATCACTCAAGGTAAGAATGTGAATTTCCCCAGATATCA
The DNA here is from genome assembly GCF_045865225.1 of Trachurus japonicus. NCBI lineage: Eukaryota > Metazoa > Chordata > Actinopteri > Carangiformes > Carangidae > Trachurus > Trachurus japonicus. The sequence continues at coordinate 17,334,080 of NC_140926.1, read as the reverse complement.
GACTTTTCCTTTAAGCAGTAATAAATCTTTATTCATAACATGGGACAGATAAGTTTGATCCAGATGCAATTGTATAAGAAAATATAGAAATAAAATGGGTAATGTAACAAGTTTACATGTTAGGCTACTTTCACTAATGGATGTGCTTTTTCATTTGGACCTTGTTCCTTTGGTCTTTTATCACTCCATGTTCAGTATATGCTTCTTAAAGGCTCATTTAAAAACATAATTGCCTGATTACATGATGTCAATGACAAGTGGTCATCTCTCTTTCATAATAACAAGCTTTTCTGAACCCATTATTCTTTCCCTGCACATTCAAGGCTCTTTTTCTTTTCAACACATCTTTCAGTATAAGAGAGAGCAATTGAAATATGCTTTCAATTCATTTTCTCTCCTCTTAACCCTTCAGTTTTTCCTCCCTCATTACAGCAATGCTTCAGAGTGGGAAGGGGCTACTCATGGGTGGGCACTGCAGCACTATCGGCAGTGCGTTGGAGAACTTCTCAGGGTCAAGGAGAGAGAGACGGGAGAGGCAGCAAAGTGTGGATGGGTGTGTCCGCTGCAGCATCACTGCACTAACAGACAAGGGGAAAGGAAGGAAATGGGAGGGAGTGAAGGAGTGAGACGGAGGAGGGAGGGGAAAGTGGTTCAATCTTGGGTGTGGGCAAAGTCCTTGAGGGAGTGAGGGGTAAAAAAGAAAAAAAGGCATGTGCTTCTTGTAGCTTTTGTTGCAGTTTTTTTTTTTTTTAAGTGGAAGAATGCAGCTGAAACGTTGATGCAGAGCACGCAGCACTGAGAGAAAAGCCGCCTGTTTGTCTCGGTGACATCTTCTCAGTGGGCAGAGGCAACCTTGTTCTGCACCGGCTGATCTCCCACTGTGACCCTCGATGCAGAAGCTCTCACTCATCCCGCATCATCAGCCACTGCAGGCGCTGCAGGGTCTGCATGTTTTGATCAAGGCGTTATTGAACCTCCAAACTGCACTTCTTTGTGTCAAGGTGGTGTTAAAGAATTATCCTTAGTGATTATCCTCCAGCATGCTTCACACTTAACACCGTTTGAAAAAGGTCAAGTTTCGTCTCTGAGTCATGGAGAAAGAAGTTAAGACAGATCAAAGCCTCACATGGATCGCAGTCCATTCATACTGAGTGTGAACTAGTGCATAGATGTTGGTTTTTCTTATGGATGGATTGTGTTTGTGTACAGTCTATGTGAGGCTGTGAGTTTGTATTTAATTAATTTCTATTGTTGACATCATATGGGAAATATACATCACATCCACCTCCATCTGAGGTGTGGATGGAGGACAGAGATGAGCGTCCGGCAGCGATTTCAAGCTTTCAAAAATTTTAATGAGGCGACATTTTGACCTTCAGGTTTTTCATACAGGCAAATATTACATCAGGTCTGTTATATGGGTCTGACAGAGACCTTGACCTTGAATGTGTCGACTCAGTCTTTTGTCCTTTGAATGTGTGTTCACGAGCCAGCTTTGAATGCTGTGTGTTGACATGCTGGTTGTATCACATTTTGGATCTGCTCTAAATTTTATTTTTGTTAGGACAATAAGTGTATTTTCTGTATGAGCCAGACCATAAAAACAGAAATTTGTATTTTCTACGGACAACTTATGACAAGGAGATAATCCAAGCCTGACACTTTATTCTACTTAAGTTAAATAAACTGATTTTGTTCAAACATATTTATTTAATTGGGAATATTCTCCAGATGTCCTTTAATTTAGTTATTCTCATACTGATAAATGAAAAATTAATAACAAGTGTCTTTGTCTTTGTCAACAAGGTGTGCCTCTCCTCCTACTTTTCCCTGAACCTCTTTTTAGAGTTGAACAAAAATATAGAAATGTATCATGATTATTATTATTATTTGATAATAGGTATACAGTTGCAACTTCCTGTGAGTTGATGTGCCCTTCAGAGAGAAAAGTCGCTGTTCTTACACATCAAGTTCTGTCTTTCTCCTTGACTCCTTGACTTCACATGACGTCTTGGTGATGTGTTGGGTCACCACAGGTCACGTGTCCGTATCTCTGCAGTGAAGATCAATATCACCATTGCTTGGTTATTTTCACCCATTCTCATGAAGGTGGTGAGAGGCGCTGTTGGTCCAGGTGTTTCAGCTTGAGAGACTAAACTTTCTTTATGTTGTTGTCAGCATTTGCTCAATTCAGTTTTATACATATTGGGCCAAATGCATCCCCCACTAATTTAGTTTTTTTCACCTGCCTGAACACTATACGCAGATGGTCCCCATGAAGGGTTTTGTGTTGCAAGTTTGTGTTACATTGCCACTTTGTCACTAAGTTTTGCTTCTAGACGAAACAATTGAGACATTTTAATGAATTCTTATGGGAAAAATGATAAAGCAACACTTAAGGCCAGATCTCATGTCTTCTGAGGGGAACTGGACACCGGAGGATAAATAACAAAAACACATCTGATCAAACCCTTCAAATGTCAAATGTCTCTGAACTTTGTGTTCCTCATGCAAACGGTACACTGTGACCTCCACACTGTGAGTTTATCGCGTGGTGCAGAGACGTCCAGAGGAAGTGGATAGTGCGATGTCGGTCACACCTTGCAGAAAACGTCTCTTTCTCAGAGCGCCTCAGGACAGTTGTCAACACGTGATTTATGATATCATAGCTTGGGCAGAAAGGAACTGATGTGGCTGTTGTGGAATAAATTGTCTGATTGTCTTGAAATTAAGAAAGAGTGAAAGTGTGTGAAGAGAACAAAGGGAACTCTGGATACAGAAACATTCTCCTTTTTGAGTTTCTGGAGGACAAATCAACCTCTTTCTGATCATAATGAGGTCTTTTCTGAGGACACACTCTGTCTGAGAGATGTGCCTCTCCCGTTGCTTGACAGTTTGACATTTGGACTATTATGTGCCACAGTGAACTGGCACAACTGTCAGTTATTTCTGAGTAAAGAGTTTCTTCTTTTATTCCGGTAAAAACTCAAGCAGCCTGAGAACTGAGTTCTGTCCATAAACCACAAGGCCCTAACACATTGCTCATCTGTCTCTTGGGTGAGACAAGTTCACTTTTCTGAGAAAGACAACGGCTATCCTCTGAGACCACCCCGCCACCCTCTCAACCACCCCCTTCACACACAAACACACACTGTCACAGATGCAGACCCCCGCCCCCCCCAGAAAAAAATCCCACTTCCTTCTGTACGTTGCTTTAATCGGGGGAGTCTTAGTTAATCAGTCGTGTCAAAACATTAACGGCTCATTGAGGATCACATTTCATGCCAGCAAAACTGAACCAAGGGTGCTGTAATCTCGGTCCGTTGGGCAGATAGGACTATTTGCTTGGGCAAAGCATCAGTGCTTTATCAGGAACTAAGAGTCAGTGAAAGTATTGCTACACATCAGTGAGAGGGCAACAGGCCCGTGCCAAGTTCCTCTAAAACACTGTCAAAGAAAATGGACGTTTTACACCAAGACATAGGTCCTTGTTTTGTTTTTAGTGAACTTCTGCACACAAATAACCCTAAATACATTGGAAACATTTGAGGATTCAATAATTACAGAGAGAAAGTTTAGAATTTCAGCTACTAAATATTTCAATTGTTCATGTTTTTATTAGGACAAATTGTTGATAAAAGCAAAAACTGATTAATGTACTTTGAAAAAACTATTATTGCATATTTTTTTCTGCTATGTTTTATAATGGAGAACACAGTAGTCTTGCATAAATGTCCACTGGTAGGGATTCTTGAGATGAATTGTATCACGCAGTCTTCCTCACAAGATGCAGTCGCCCACTTGTCTTCAAAAAGTAGATTTAGTGCCATTTGCTCATTTGAGGAACTACTTTTTATAGATAACATTTGTTAAAGTAAGGTAAAAATAATTTCACTCTGAGGCCCATTCATAGGCTCATCATGTTTTATCTTCACAGTCACTATGAGACTTTGACGTTCATGGTGCCCAGAGGATAAATTCTAATGACTTTGGTTTTCTCACCAATTTCCCTCCAGCGCCACCGGCAGGTCAAACATGGGCCGCCCATCAGTCTCAGCTGTGCTTTGTAAACTGTGGCAGCAAACATGGTAAACATTACACCTCACCAGCTCAACATCAACTTGTTAGCATTGCCATTGTGAGTTATGCTGTTGTTACACAATGTTAACATGACTGTAGACTTAGTCCTGGTAATGATGAGAGAAGGTTGTCGTACTCGATTTCTAACCAGTTTTATTGAGCTAACAATTGATCTGACGGTATCACAGAGGAACACACAGGATGACACCTTGCGAGTTATTTTATCTTTCATACATGTTTGCACTTCACACCTTTGTGAGGAGAGTGTGAAATACACCTACCACCAGTAGTTGTCATTTCCTTGTTGACAGTAGAAATCATGTTGTGCATGTTGAACTCCTGCTGCAGTTCACCACACCAGCCATTCACACATGGCAAAGCTGCAAACAACAACTAGTCAGGATGTCAGGACCTGCTGTGTAGATGAAAGACCAGTGGATTTTTTCCATTGAAATCAGAGGTGAATTCTACTTTACTTATATAAGAACAGCATGAGTGCATTTTACTGACTTTGACAGTCACTATAGAGGAAAAGCTTACTTCACTTTCATGATATGGCCTTTGTCAGGTTAGATCACGATAATCTGAGGTTAGATCGAGATAATCTGTACTTCATTGACGGATGTAGTTTGCTTAGTTTGCTCAATATCAAATGAACTAATATTATCATTCTATTTAAGCCTTTAATCAGAGGTGGACACACACCATACATTTTCCTCACAATGGCAGCACAAAAGTTAATTACCAGTCCATAAAGAATAACTGAATGCCATATTGTAATTAAACCTGATATAGCCACTAATTCTAATTGCTTTAAAGTGTTGAGCATTATAAAACACCACACAAATAGCATAAAACGCATTAATACATGTGTATTACCCTTTAATAAAGACATGATTTGCAATTTTCAACCCATTTATAGTAAAATGGGTAAAAATTCATTTTATAAGTTGATTTATTAGAACCTAAACTAGAATATTAATGTTGATATTTTCCAGTCCTATTTCCGATGTAGTTAATGATTTAATAAGCATTAATAAAGCCATTAGTTACAATATTGCAAAGTATTGCTTCTTAGAAAGTTGTACTGAAATAACATCTGGCCTTTCATGAACTTTTGACAGATGTTCATTCTGACAGGCCACTCATACAAATATGCTCTGATTCTAAACTAAGAATAACCTCAAAGCTTGGTTGAGATTAATGCCGGGCTTGGGCATCCAGATGTTTTTGTACGTGTATACAAAACTGTCATGCTCACATTCACCTCCACTTGCATTTTTGATACACCCTGTCTATTGCAATTTCCTCAGACGGAGGTCCTGACGATGGGAGTCGACCGTTTTCTGTCTTTCTGTAGGACCATAAATCATTGCTCTGACTCCTGATGACTGTGCAACTGTGGTTACAGTCTCCACAATCGAGGTTTGTCTCCAGCCATCCTGTCACTGAGTAATATCCGACTGAACGGCACAACAATCAAATGAGAGGCCCGACCGTGTGTGTGTATGTGTGTGTGTGTGTGTGTGTGTGTGTGTGCTGGTGTGGTCTCTCTGAGTTGTTGTGTTTCAGTGGTTGTCCTGTTCAGGAGAAAATGGTGAAACAGTTTCAGTTTTTTATTCTTGGTAACAGGAAGTCTTGGGTATGACAGTTTGGAAATATCGGAGACCCTTGTGACACCTTAAGCTGGAGACAGCAGCCACTTAGCTTAGCTTAGCATCAGGACAGGAAAAGGGGGGGAAACATGGACCCTACACATCAGCACCAATAAACTTCACTAATTTGTTGATGATCTTCAGTTTTTCTCTCTCTGCAGAGTTTTTTCCAAACTGATGGTTCAGGGATGAAGTGGCCAATTAGCATTTTGTGATATTGGGCCATATAGATCAAATTGACCAGGATCACTTTCCGTGCTTATGTTGACCTCATTAAGAGGATCAGATATCAACCAGATGGGACTAATCCACATTAAATACAGTTTTAACATTCGGCGCTTATCAGTCACGTTCATTAAATCGCTGCAGGTCGCTGACTTCATTTTTACTGTCACTGCTATGAAATATAATAAAGTTAAATATGGAAAAACACAAGAGACGGCTGGTGCTGGTGTAAATGTAGCTACTGTACACCACACTGAGAAAAACTCAGTCATCACTATAGTGGTGCTTATTAATCTGAGCATCACATCTCAACAAAGCCACATTAAAGGCATTTAGTGTCCAAAGGCTGGTGAAGTGTATTTATATTGAATTATAAACCAGGCATTGTGTGTTTGTGTGTGTGCATGTGTGTGAGTGTGTTGAGGAAAGGGAGGGGCGTGTCAGCCGGTGCAGTGCACTGCTGACTTTAGCCTGAGCCGAGAAGCTCCAGCTGCTACTGAGCGTTCACATTACTGTAATCAAGCCGTGTTGGCACCAGTTTCACTGTTCCTCTCCACCTCCTTCGTGCTCCAGAGTCATGTTACATTACTAGAAAGGGCGCTGCTAAAGATGCCCAGCTTAAATAAGAACTCTGGGTGAGCACATTCTGTCACGTGAGGTTTGATAGATGCACTTGTCCAGTTTATTTCAAGAGATATACGTCAGCAAGACCCAGTTTTTGGAATAGAAATAAAATTAGAGGAAAGACCAGCTGAAGTAAAATGATCCGGCTTATGAATCAGTTAGACAAGTATTTTATTATCAGTTCACATTTTCCAGATAAAATAGTCGAAATAGCATCATCGGATTCCAATCCATCCAGATTTGCTGCTTCTCTTTGTCATCTAAAACCTTTGGATTTTGCTTTTACTCAGACAAAGCGAGATATTTGAAGATGTCACCTTGGGCTTTGCAAAGTCTTTAACGGCATTTCACAACATTTTCTTTTGCTGTAAACAAAATGATTCATCAGTAAGAAGACAAATCCTCAGTTGCAGCTCTACGTGCTTTGTGAAGTCTGAGTATGACTTACTAAGATGCTTTTTTTTTCCAGTGCAGAGCCTTCAGCAGCAGCAGCACTCTCATCACTGACCTATTACTCCGCAGGGCGTGTCACATGAGGAATGAATGGACACCAGCAACTATAGCTGCAGTCTTGCCTGCAATATTTTTTTTTATCCAACAACCAGCACGCATCTCCTCCTTCTTCTTGGTATTCTTCTTCTAAATTAAGAGTTAACATCATAGCCTCATAATTTACATCTCCTGCAACAGATAATCAAGGTCACACAACAAGACTCTGACAGTGATGCGTCCGTTCATTTCTCTTTGTCATAACAGTTTCAGTAAAGATGCACATGAGCAGGGAAGTTCCCGATTTCATGATAACTTTGACTTATTCACACCCACTGCGTAACACACACACACACACACACACACACAGAGACATAGACACAGACGCAGACAGAGACACAGACAAGCACATACACATACACACTGTCTGGTCGTGAGCCTGCAGGTGGTGCAGTAGCATCAGCTTTGGCTCACAGCTCTGTGTCGGGCCTCTCCCTGACTGGAAGAAGAGCTGCTGACTGGAACACATTTCCTCAGCTCCGCTCTGCGCTGCGGAGGGAAAACACTGATTCAGCTCTTATGGGAGAGCCCGGTCTCTGGGGTTAGTGGGGTTGGGATAACACCAGCACCGCTAAAGACACCCACATCCCATCACCCATCGCTCTCCGACACAGTAGAGCACACGCATGAAGATTTTTTTTTTTTTTTTTTTTTTAATGACACAGGTATTGATTTGCTGTTAAACTTGGCTAAATCTATTAATCAGCTGAACACAATCAAAGTTTGCCTCTGATCATTTTTCTGCTCACGTCTCTTTAAATGCTTCTTTTTTTTCTTTTTCACTTCCTTGTATTGATCTTGAGGCTCCACTAATGTGTCAAAACCATAAATTGGTGTTCATAGTAACTGCTGGAGTTGACAGTGCAGACTAGAGGATGGTTGTGAGTGTGTGAGAGTGGCCTCAGGGTGATGATAACTGACTGATCCCGCCTGCTGGGTGGACGACCTTCTCTGGTCTTTACAGCCTGGCAACACCCTTACACCTTCTCGTGCCCCTGCAGAGCGTATCAGCCCCCTCCTCCTCCTCCTCCTCCTCCTCCTCCTCGCCCACCCTTCTCCCCCCCTCCTTCTCCTCCTCTTCCTCTTTTGCAACACTCCTCCTCAGCAACCCCTCCACCCCCCTTCCCCTCCCCTCCCCTCCACAACCAACCAACCAACCCCTCATCCTCGTCTGCTGCTCCACATGAATAATGCAGGGGGCCTCCTCGATCGTCGCTACCAACATGGCATGTTTTATTCACACCAGAGTCAGACAGATCTCCCCCCTCACCACTGCCCGGATCCGTGAGCCGCCCCACCAACCTCAAAGACATCAGCGCCTGCTCGCCGTGTCTCCTTGACCCGCACATCCCTGCAGAGGACGGCCACGCCGCAGTTTTAAATGGAACTGCGGAGCTGGAAGTAAATATTTGGATTTAATTCAGGACACCCTGTCACATCCCACTGAAAATAAATGCTCCTGAATCCTCATCATCCATTTTCCATCCAATTTGCCTCCTGTCCTCTGCTGCTGTTGTTGTTGTTGCTGTTGCTTGTTTGTGTCTTTTCAAGGTGGCATCGTTTTCTTTAGTTTTAGATTAGAAACGCTCCTTCCTGCTGAGGCTGTTCTCCTGTAATAAACAAGCCCACAGGTTGTCTGAGCAAGCAGCCTTTTTTTTATGGCCCATAGTTATGGGAGCAAGGGAGAAGGAAAGGCGACGTAGTATGAAGTGTGACAAAGTCCACACGGAGGAGGAGGAGGAGGAGGAGGAGGAGGAGGAGGAGGAGGAGGAGGAGGAGGAGGAGGGCTGAGCTGGATGGACACAGGAGACTGCAGTTCATTTGAAACCATAACAAAGTAGTTTCTGTGTCTGGACTCTGGGCCCGACCAGACCCTGATGCTCCCACCACAACCTCTACCATGTTGTTACTGTTACCATGACGTCAAAGGGCCGGTATACGCCTACGCCTGCCGCCATAGTGGTGCTATTTTAGGAGATGCCGCTACAGGTCTTACTAGAGGAGATGATCAAACGCTGGAGAACATTGCTAAAGCACTTTTCTGACTCTGAAATGCATTTGATGACTTATTGTTGGGCTTTTATGAATGAACTACTCTCTTTTACAAAGGGTGCCTATCTGTGATCACCAACTGTCTCATCCTGAGTTTATAAAGCTTCAGTGAATAACTGATAACCCATAAATACAGACACATTAACTTCTAAGCCTTTACAGTATGAACAAGTTCTTTCTACCAATGTACCCTACTTTATTTGGGATCAGCTGTACTTTCACGACTATTTCATTGTGTCTTTAGTTCACAGAGCGGCGAGCAAAGCTAATGTTTACCTGGACCACGGTCCTGAAGGTGAGTCATCCCCAAACCCAACTGTTTTGTGTATCATTTGAACATACATGCACCCACGAGTAACCACCTGTGTTCCTGTTTTGAAAACAACACGCTTCCCTTGCTCTAACTGACAGTGTTGCCACATCAGAGTTTTTCACCCTTATCTGTCAGTCCGATCACCTCCGCTCATTGTCTTATGGTATGGTCTGAGAGCTGCTTTGGTCATGCATTGCCGACCCTCCATGGCCAAGTCAGTGCTGGTGACAGGACTATGATGAACCATTTGTTACCCTTCAGCACTCAGTTTGCTACACCTCTCCGAACGACTTGATTTATGTAACATTTGTGCTACCTATGGCCTTGAACGGTCACCAGTTCAATTCCAAGGATTTGACTCCATTTCCTCCCATAAGCCAAAAATATTCAGCTCAGATGGACTTCAGAGTATTTCTAGTGGAAATGACTATGTGAGATATCTCTACGGTGGAAACAGGTCAAACGGCGAGGTCTCAGACGACGCTTTGTGTCTGCTTTCACCAACAACCATCTCTTGCATCATCCCGCTTCTCTTTAGTATGCATCCCCAAAAAATGATCCCTCACCTCTGAGTGGTGAAACGTCCAGTGTCCAGATGGTCCGCCATGGCAGCCTCTTCATCCTTGGAAGCATTATTATGTGCTGCTAAGATTGGCTGTTACCACACACCAAATACTGCTCTGAGATTTTCTCTTACCGAAGCACACAAGCACTTTTATCATCAAAAAATAATGAAAATTTAATTTGATTATTGTATTTTCACTTTCATGTGAATTAATTATCAAAGTGAATTGATTTTTTTCTCTCATTCTCCTCATTTGAACCTGATTTATAAAGGCAGCCTCAGTGACCCATATACAGATAATACTCTGTTTTGTTTTACAACAAAGATTTCCATCACAATATACAGTATACGAGTTGCTCCTGACGACACATATGATAAAGACATGACGTAGGCCCATGACCATCCAGGAAATGGGTCAAAGACTAGATGTCCTATTCATGCTGAAGTTACTAATTATTCTGATATACAGTAAGGAGATAAATCATCAGGAGGGTTAGGGTTAGGGATATTTTATGGTTTATTAACTGTTTTTTATTCAACATGATAAAGTAGGCTAACATTGGTGAAACTTCTGCCTAGAAATGTAGGCTACAAAAAAAAAAAAAAAAAAATCAATCTGTGAGAAATCAGCTTAGCCTACATAAATTGGCTAATGTGCAGTCATATCTTAGTATTTGCTTGATGTTATAAAAAGATATTGATTGATATGAATAGGGCTAATAAACATGATTAATATGGCCTTCAACAGACTAACAAATCTCATAGACTGAATTCATTTATTTGAAGAATGATTTTAACATGGTTTAATTTGGCCAACTGGACTGTTAGCTTTCCTTACAGCTAACACCACCTGCACTTAGCTAACATCAGCTAAGTTTTATCAACATCAGGATTTCCCCCCACATCTGGTAAAAATGTTCAGTTGGAATCAAAGATGAATTGACCAAAATTTGGTCAAAGAAGGTTCAAGTCAGGTCAATGTCACAGTGACATCACAAACATGTTTTTCTGAATGCACCACATGCACAAACTGAATGAGATGAAATGATAAACTGATGACATCTAATTTCCAAACTATCAAAGGTCAAAGGTCAGCCTCACTGTGACATCAGAATGTTCTCCTAAAACACCTCTGGCCATTCAACACTCACTTTTATTTAGGAACAGGAGGAGAGATTGTGACCATAGTAGTCCTAAAAAGCTCACATGCAGCTCTAATTGTTTTACATTTTGGCATCAACATAAGGTTACCTTGATAGTGTGTTATTATCTTTCTTCAGTGTGTGTAGGATGATGAGATAAGATGATAAAAGGAGGTGTCGCTAATATTTACTTCAGTTTCCTAACTTTGCACCAAACATATGACGACCTCATTTAAAGACCCTTATACACTGCTCATTTATGTGTAACATGCCTCATTTTATGGATTGTGGATGCTGAACTGCCCTTAAGACCCAAGGAAGACCCTCCTGGGAATCTATACGAATGTGCTCCTGTCCCAGTTTAGTAAATACAGCCTAAAAACAGATGTCGCTGCTCAGATAGCTATCAGGAGGAAGGAGAGTGGGCCCAGTGGAGCAATCTTGGCTGGCAGAGGTCATGTTCTGCAGTGGGAGAGTAACTGAGCACATCATTGAGCGTTCAACTTGACCCTTGGTGAGTTATCGTGTTGAGGTGATAGGAGGCCCTACTCAGATCACTTACATCCCACGCTACCTGTGGAGCCGGAGACCATCCTGAGAGGGTCGTTTGTGTTTGTGGGTGAAACAGCGATAGGTGAGTTGATATGACTTTCAAGGGAGAGCTTCAAAGAGAAAACAGTTTTTGCTTCAGCGGAGGTCAACGTTATGTTTTTCTCATGTTAAATTCATAAAATGTAGAGCTGCTGAGCCTCGATCTCTCCCCTTGCCTCCCCGTACGAAGTGTTCCCATCATTCACTCAGAGCTTACTTCGCCAGCAGAGTGGAGATGAAAGGTTGAGCATTCGAGTACCCCCAAGATCCTTTGATGCCCAACCATGAAGTATGACTTAGAGCTTTTAGCATTCCTGACTCTGGAAATCAGTCAGAAAGCAGTTTTTTTGTGTCTCCGGGAGCAGGAGGTCCTCACGGTGCACGGTTCTCCTGACCTGACTGTAGAGTATGTTGTTAGACTGTTCAACCGAAATGCACTGAGTCAAGTGCGGCACGGCCACAGTCTGTCTAATCTTACCATGCTTGTCGCTGCAGATAGCATGAGCCGTTGTGGAGCGTTACGGGTGAAATAGATGCTGAACCGCTTCGTGTGATAATGTGCAACAGTTGTACATTGTTTTCTCCAGATACAGTACAGAACCTCCTATCATTTCTTTTTCTATTTTGAGCACAGCTGTCTATTAGCTGCGAGTGCCTGTAACTCTTTCTCTTTTCTCTTTCTCTGCCCTCAGCATTTTATCAATTCTGTGGAGATTCGGGTAATGGCTTCCGCTCAGCTTAAGGAACAGCTCAGAGTGTGCAGACAGATTTCATCTCCCCTCCTCATCAGGCTTTCCTCATCAAAAAGCAGGAGTCCCAGAGGCCGCTTCGCTCTGCGCTGCCTGCCCGGGCCCTCGTGGTCTCAGCTGTTCGGGCTCTGGAGAGCGTCGGCCCCACTCAGCTGTCTGTTCCTGTTCTGACCCCCCGACGCAGTGCATAGCCCCCGCCAGGATTGACAGCATCTGTCAGTGTCACTCACTCAGCAGCGTTTTGATGTTTGACCTTTTAAGATGAGAATGTGCTAAGACTGTGAACACTTTGTCTTATTGTTATTTTCCACTGCTCAGGTGCTATGAGGGATTATTACTGCTCGACACGGCTGTAAATATCCTTTAAAACCCTGTAGTGAGACATGTTTATTTTAGTGTAAAAGCAGATAAATTACCTGCAGCGTCGCTTTTCTTTGACCTTTCAGAAAACAGAAACAAAGAGAAGAAGCCAGAAGCTTCACCATGTTGGCAAGATCACGCCTTCGCCCCCTTTTTAATTTTTTTTTTTTTATTAAAGGCACTCACTGATCCATGGGCTCCGCTCCCCTCACAGGGGAAGTCGTTTGTCAAAGACAGATCCCCTCGGGAGCTCTGCTGGATTTAGGGGTTTCCTCCACTGTTCACGGGGGCACATTTCCCAGAATTACACTCATTCATGATGAGTGAAAGCATCCATAGGAAAAAAAAAGGATCTGCCTCTCGCCTCCATTCAGCAGCCCAGGCCCCTAATCTCTGCTGGGACGGCCCACTATAAGAAAGGGAGCCTACCACTCTCATCAAGCGCCGGCCTCTGTAATAAAGGCACAACAACAATGGATAACATTTCATGGTATAACATGGGCTGCTTCATCTGTGAGCGCTGCCAGAACCTTTTTAAACACTTCACATGCCTCAGAACCACATTCCTCCGACACTCAACGGCTGTGTGTTGTTGTCACGTTCACGGCCTCACGTGTCGTTTCTGACGGATGATAATATGAGTAGTTCTGAATGGTGCACATTTGTGTTACTTTCCAACACAAACTATACCAATGACTATATACAGTAGCGTATGTTTTGCCAGTAAGTGATTCTGTTTACATAACACTGCAGTGCAGACATATCTCTGTGTCTCAGCTTCCATTAACAACCTGTATTATACCCCAACTATTTACATTTTCAACTCTTTAAACTCAATTTCCCTCGGCCATTTCCTCATACACAACTCATTTACACATATTCAAACCCAAGACTCCATGTTTTGTGTGGCTATATCATTCATTAATAGGAAAATATTTAAAATAAAGTTCTGTGCAGCCATAAAAGTGGATAATAATTTATTTAAGTTTACTAAATCTATATAATTTGTTGAATATTGTTGTGAAAATAATGCTTTTCCTTTGACTCTATTTAAAACTTAATTCTTCATTATGGTGAATTCAATGCACACCTGCAGAGAAATGTCAAATTTATGCAGGTTCAGTTGATATCGTGTGCACTACAACTGCATGTTAACTGGAAATAATCATCTGAAGAAACAGTTCTCTCCATTTCTTATTGAGAAAATCTGAGAAACTAATCAGTAATTTCAGACATATAAAACAAAGTGCTGCTGTATTTAATATGCCCTCTGAAACCATTAGATCTACTTCTCCCACTGCACAATAACAAAATGCTAATGTCACTGATGGTGTTGGATGGTTTTTCCATTAAAAAGCAGATCTCACATACTATACAGAAACAAAATTACATCAATTAAACACCTGTATAAATCTGTGGAATGAATATTCATAATGAGACACTTGCTCCTGTTACTATAGGACTCAAACAAACTCTGTTGTGCATATCGTGATCATGTTTTGCTTTAATATAGACATATGACTTGCATTAGCAATGAAAACCTGGGAAAAGTAAATACTGTGACGATGTTACAGCAGAGTGTGTGTATGCATGTGCATGTGTGTGTGTTGCCTAATGAGGTGCACTAACAGACTGGCTGGCAGCAGCCTGGAGGATATCTGCCCTGGAGAAACTTCCATGACCCAAACATCAACATTAAAGAAAACACCAACAGTCACGTTCAACACATTTATACTTCACACAAGCTGCACAACACAACCCAGTCCATGTTTACTGGTGTTATACAGCGTGTCCTCTGTCTCTTAACCAGTTCAGTGCAGTGCACCGGAGCCCGTGGCCTAGTTTTCTTTTAACCAAAACAGCCAAACAAAGCCAGAGGATGTTTCGGTAAATAGCACTAGCCCTTGGAGCCGGTGGCGCTCTTCTCTTCTGGTGTTGTTGCTAGGAGACAGTGGGTCTAAAATCTGGCTTCGAAGAGGTGCACCTGCTTCACTGGGTCTGGCACATTCAATGTCTGCACATTCAACACATGGGAGCAAAAAAAAGGAAAACTGATCTGAGCTGCATGGATCTGGAGGGAGTTCCCTTGTCTTCTGTCCTGCTTCTAGTGATTAGATAATTGAGCTGAGTTGAGTTGAGTTGAGTAAAAAAAAAAATCTTCTGGGACAGATGTGCATGTGCAGGTGTTTTCTGCTTTTGTGCCCATATGGCTCAGCACATCGCAGTTAAACAAGCTCTCCCCAAACAACAAAATGTCCTTCCTCTGTCTGTTTTTTTTTTTTGCGAGCGACTAAACACAGCAAGAGCTCGAGAGTCAATAAAGGACAAAAGGATTTAAAATCATGCAGCTTCTGTGACTTTGAAGCCAAGCGGAGCATCCTCTCTCTCTCTCTCTATCCCTCCCTGTCTTTCTCTCTCACTATCTCTGAAAGCCGTCCCACACAGTGAAGAGCTGATCTCCATTAGGCCTGTAAGGATGCAAAAGACCCCACTTTACTGTGTGAAAAGTGGGTCAGTTGCATTATAATTCACAGACATCTCATGCTGGATGTGAGCTGAGGTGATAAAAGCACAGAATGTGTGATTATATAACTGGAGGTTCGGCTTTAGGGTAATCTGCAGTTGCTTTACCGTTGACCAGTCAGCTGGGACCCGCCAGCTGCCTGCTGAGCTGCACTGTACACGCCATCACGCAGGAAAACTTTATCAGCTTACATGATTTTAAAACCTTCACACCATCACTTCTTCCTCAGCAGGTTAAAAAAAAAAAACCAGACTTGACTGAGGAGAGTGGAACAAAGCTCTTCACTGTACATGAGGATGAAAATAGCTCCTGAGCATCACTTCTCCGGAGTCTCATTGGTCCCTCTGTGCTGCTATGTGTGTCAGCCTCCTTCTGTGAGGCTGCTGGGCTCCGCCGTCCTGTGCATGTGTCAGACTGGAGCGCCTCCAGCTCCAGTCTGGAAGATGATCAGCTGGGTGTGACAGAGTCCGCCAGGGAACCCAAGCCAACAGCCAATAAACACCTCCGTATCCGCGCGCTGACCTGCTGAGCTGCAGAGTGTTAATTGTGCTGTGGGTCATTAGGCTGAACACTAGGCGTATTTCGGACCTGGCTTCTTCGCAGGGTTCGACCTTCTGCCGGGCACCATGGGTAATACTGTACATGGGCACCGGCATCAAACTGACTGGTGAGAGTCTCCAAGCTCGAATTATCACTTTTTTTCATAAATAGTGATGAAGGAAACCGACCTAGTGGCCGTGTTTCCATATGCGTACAAATTTAGTTTTCTTTCCTGGCAGCTTAGTGCGTAAAAATAAGATTATAGTAGCTCATAGCATTGACAGCTGGAAAAACACATCTACAACAGCTATGAAAAAATCAAAAGGTGAGGTATTCTTTTCAATAAACTTCAAGGGAATAACTAAAACATGCTTGACATTTATTTTGGAAACCAAAAAGACCACCATATGTAAAATATAGAAAACAGAACAATAGAAAACCACAAAATCCTTCCCAGAGAATCCAGCAGTCAGCAGCTTTGGCCATAATTACTCGACAATCATACATAAGTTTAGAGAGACAAAATCCTGGACCTCCGTAAGAGGCAGCTGACAGGAAACCACGTGACCTCAGCGGCATCAGTTCCTTCATTTTTGTGTGAAGTGTCATGCATGTGCGTAGTCCACTTGTGGCAGAAAAAGGTGAGAAGGCAAAAAGAGGATTTTTTTTTTTTCAGTGTCATTTATTAAACTTGAATATATAAAGTGTGGAGGGGCCTCTTGCCATTTGGTCTACAGACACAGCTACTCCTGTCACTGTTTGAAAACCTTAGAGTTACGGTAATCCCAGAAATCCAGAGTAACCAGTTCAAATCTTGAGCTTTTAACAGAAAAGTTGACAGAAAAAGATGTGAAATGAATGTTTGTCTCAACTGAAGTTTAATATATCAGTCCATCTAGGTGTGGAGGTATCTGTATCTGTTTAGCTCAAACTAACTCAGTGGGACTTAATGGTGAGTGGAAATTCTCTTTCCAAATTTAACCACATGGGTGTTTAAAATAATATAAATAGCTCCTCTTGCGGTTGGCAGGCTCACTGTCATAGAAAAAAAAAACAACAACAGTAAAACACATTTGAGTGAATATTTCAGCACCTTTGTGACAAGGCTCCGACTCACCTACGCATGTGCAAAAATTCAACACTGGGATCTGAGCTCCGAAAAAACCAGCAGCACACACACAAAGTGCAAAACTGTATCCTGATCCACACACACACACACACGCCCACAGACACACACACACACACGTCAACACAACAGTTCAACAGTCAGGAATAGCTCCCACTGTTAACCATCACGACACCTACTAATTTGTGGTTTTCACACATTTTCTCTGCAGTCACGACTCTTCACAGTATACTACAACTACTTCCCCCTTTTTTTGTTTTTAAATGTGGTTTTTAAAAGTAAAAAAGAAGTGAAAACTCGTATGACCTTTTTACCTTGCAGAGATCCCACCTCTGAAAGCCATCACAGTGATGTATGGGCCTACCCAGGTCAGTGGGCAGCTCCATTTAAGATGCTCAGTGAGGCAGATGGAGGGAGAGTACAGTAGGGCTTCAGGGAGGGCAGGAATCGTCTGCTCGGCTCGTTTGATATGTCTGTCTGGGTCGGGGCAGATGATACTTAACAGTGTGTTTGATGGGTGCTGGTGCCCACCGGCTATTTACTTTTCCCAGTTTTTGGGAACAACAACCTGGTGCCCCATCAGAGCCTTCTTTTTTTTCGTGTTAATGTTTATTTGCTCAGTGGGGCTAAAGGGGTGCAGGGGAAAAGTAAAGTAAAGACAGACAGGGGCCTGAAGCTTTCAACCTATTTCATCCCATATCTCCACCTCTTGAGGGCCTTTCACTGGAATGGGCTCCCGGTGCAGAGCGTGGTGCGGGGACACAAATGGATTCTCTTGTTTAATGCAATGATATCACCGCAGATTTGCTTTCTTCTGTTCTTCACTGCTTTTATTGGAGTTTTCAACCATTTACGTACGAGCATGCACATGTAACAGCGACCTCAACACACAAAAGCACACACTTGCAAGCAGAATGAGAGAAAAAAATGACATACTTACAATACTTGTCCGATGTCAGATTTTCATCCAAATGTTGCACAAAATTAACAGAATTTTGCGAAAGAGAAATGCAAATGAACGTGTTTCTATCCACTACCGTCGTGGGAATATTCAGAATTGCTTCTTTATTTCTTTAAGTTGCCAGTATTTACACTTTGACTTTTGTTTTTAATGCATAAATTAGAGCTATGCGTGTGCATGTTTATAGCTCTGCAGCAGTGCTTTCATTACACCATGGAACTTATTAGCTGAGTGCAGGCTTTTCCCACTTGACGTGAACCTTCACCTCCTCCACCCAGTGGTTATGCAGAGTAAAGTTTGCAGTAACAGCCTGAGACCCTCACAGCAAATTCATCCTCCTGTCTTAATTTACAGCGGTCCACGGAGAGGAACGGCAAACAGAGAGGGAAGGTTGCGGCTCGGTAGAATTTATGTGTTGTTTTCTTTGCTGTTTTCAAATTGAAGATACCTGACAAATGAGATAGTGGGATGTGGAGCTCTGTTGGGAACTGGGGTGAAGAAGAAAATGACGGTGAAAAAGCGCATTATTGCAACAGCTGGAATACTCTGATATCTTGGATGTTGGTAGGACTATTTTTTCCTGCCTTATGTCCAGATATTTAAAGAGCTACAACATGTCCAGCATCTTTCATGGTGACAGGTTGTGCAACAGCAGAAAAGTGTCAGCGTGAGTCCTCCTGAAGGAAAATCACTGATGCGAACGCCTAGCAGCTCATCATCACCATCATCTCACTGATACGTTTTAAATTCTTTTGTGTCATCCATTGAATAATATCAGGAGAATGAATTGTGCACCACAAGCAGCCGTGACAGGTTTATTGTGTTGAAATTCAGTTTATGTCCAAGCAGAAATTACACATGGCATTTACATTCATGGTTCGAACCTCTTGGGCGATTCTCTGTAAATGACAGATCAGCAATGTCAAAAGACAGCGTTTGTGCCTCTTTGTTGTCTGAGAGACACTGAGGAGGCTTGTTGTCGAGTGCCACTCCCACATCCTCCGCTCCCACTGTGGCACGAGCCTTTTAACCTTGAATTTTTTCCACACTAAACAGTATTTCCATCAGACGGCGCGCAGCACCCCGGTGGTTTGCACTGATGTCGCTCTCAATCTCCTTCTGCCAGCCAACAGGGACCTTTCACATAGCACGGAGAAATCAAACAACGAGCAGCTACCTTGAATCCCATCGTGCTGAGGGGCTCATTCGGTTTGAACATCACATTTGGTATTCATGATTGACACAAAAAAGTTTTATGTTTTATCCCAAATGGGACATGGAGAAAACATATAGGAGTACCAGGAAGTTTAGAAAAGCAATGGGTACATGTTTGTTGTGCTCTTTTGGAAATGCATCATGATGATACTTCATGTTTTTGCACATTGTTGGAGAATAAGATGCTTTTTGTGAAACATTATGAAGCCAAAAAGCTAAATCACATAATGGTCGAGCTCAAAGAAATGGAATTTAATTATTAGAGCCTATTTTTACCTAATGTCTTTAAATGTAGCTTCTGCAGTTTACATGGAATACTTCATATACTACAAAAGATATGAAGAAAACCCCCAAAAGAAAACCAAAAACATTTTGAAATGAGAGCTGAAAATATAACTTAAAGGGATAGTTCAACATTTTGGCAAATTGGCCCATTGCCATAATCTCTATAGTTTTAGCAGTAGGTTCGTTACCTTTAATTGTCGGTGCAAGCTATTTTTAGATTGGCCGAGCAGAGCCGTGAGTTGCTCAGAGCTACGCTACGGATGCTAATGGGATTTCTTGGTTTCCCTCATCAAACTCATCAAATACACAATCCAACAACTCCAAAACGCTCTGGTGGACAAGTTGTGACCTGCACGTTCACCACGCAGAACGTTACCAGACAGAGTTATTTTCGATGTAAATTCATGCAAAACAGCTGATGTGCATTCCCAACGGAGGCAGTTTTTCAGCCAGCAGTCTCTGCATTTTCCTCGAAAACAACTCTGTCTGGTAATGTTCTGTTATTATCTCATAGCGTGGTGAATGTGCAGGTCACAACTTGTCTACTAGAGCGTTTTGGAGCTGTTGGATTGTGTTTTGGATGAGTTTGATGAGGGAAACCAAGAAATCCCACGAGCCTCCGTAGCGTAGCTCTGAGCAGCTCTGCTCCGCCGTTCTGAAAATAGCTTGCACCGACAATTAAAGGTAACGACCCTACTTCTAGAACTATAGGGATTATAGCAATGGACCCATTTGCCAAAATGTTGAACTAACCCTTTAAGTGGCGCCCTTGTTTCTGTCCATGTGTGGTAGATTACTCAACATTCAATTATCAGCTTTTTCTGGTGCTTTTGACTGAATCTCATGACCTTCTTCCACAAAGAGGACTAGCTCAGTTACTGTAGCCTCATGTGACCATGATAAGTGAGAAACTTTGGTGTTATGATGTCATTAACTGGACAACCATGATAAAACTGGACAGCTCTATTGTTCTGCGTGGTGGAAGTATTGAACGTATTTGGTTTATTAAAAGCCACCCAGTGACTCTTGGTTGCATCGTACGCAGTCCATTCTTTATGGTGAACCATATAAAATGAATGGAGATGATACGTATAGTTCCTAGATTTACAGTGATAAACATGTTTTCTTTCAGGTCTGCATTGACTTGAGGCTTGTGCTCTAAGAATCACACACCTCTTCACACCCAATTCCAGGATAAATCAATTCTTGGTTACGGTGGTCTATAAGGAGAGCGTTTCAGATTACTGATCCCTTGCAGGGTATGTTATGGTTGCACATTCCCCTTTGAGATTTGGGCTCAATGCCTGAGAGGACTGAGTTCAACCACCAGGATCCACGTGTCCCTCCCCGGCCCATCTCCTCACCTGCCAACCAGCTCCTCATTCCTCAGGTTCCATGGAGGTCAGGCCCGGGATCCGATGGAGTTCTTCCTTCGCTGATAAGAGCGTCCTCCAGCTGAAAGGAATGTGGAGCGGGAGCGTACATTTTCTTCAGGTTCGAATCTGGCTCATGACCTTTTTGTTCCATGTCGTTGCCTCACCCACAGTTTTACATTGCCATGTTTGACTCTTACCTTTGATCAAGCCAAATTTCTGTCCAAATCTGCTGAACAAGTGCCACAATGCTATTGCCCTTATTGACCCGCCCTCTTTTTCGTTGATGCTATTTTTGGTTTCGTTGCTATTGCACAGCTGCTGGAAATACAAATATAAGTTGTGTTCTTGATTGATTTACACAGCCTACTATATATCACTGAAAGTTAGAAACAACAATCCACATTTCTGAGGAAGTTGTATGTATAGACAACACCGCAACCACCACATATAACTGAAAATTACATTCTGCATTAATGGTGAGACCAGAACTTCCTTGTTGAGACAAAGAAGCAGAAAACCTCATTCAAAATTATTTATAACTATGCTAATAACCAATAATGCAGAAAAGGGGGAAAAAAAGACCTAATTTTCTGCTATTGCTATTCTCATATCAGACAAGGTTTCAGTTTCTTGTATAAGCCCTTCACTGGGTATTTCCCAGGAGTAGCCGTCTGGACCACACTCACAGAAACTGAAACTGAAAGCAATTTAAAAGTGTAACTATAAATATATGTATGTGAAGTTTCCTCAGGCAGTGCACAAGTACGAAAAACAAACAAAAAAAAACCCCATTAAGAAATCAAAGAAATGTTTGAAGCCTGTATCAATGAGATGAGTGGGGCTATAGATTCATTAGCTAAAGCTATTAGTCAGCTAATTAAAAAACCTAATTAAGGAAATTAACCAATGTAAAGGCATTAATGTTTGCGTCCTCTAAATACACAGAGAGCGGTTTAAGTGTTTACGTTGAGACAGTATCCGATGGCTGCTGGCTGTGTGAGTAGAGTACCAGTGCAGATGTGATCAAGTTCCCTGACATTAACCAAATCTTCAATTTTGACACAATCAAGTGTCATTTAGATTTGAAAACAATTACCAGACTGCCTGGGGGAGTGTTTTGTCATCAGGTCATTATGTATTCCTGCCTTAAAGGTTCTGCAGTGGTGCACACAGATGCAAATAAGTGTTTTAGTTTGGCCTGTGAGGCTGCTGCACTGTTTAACCTGTATATCACTGTTTTCCAGCTTCTCCAGCCAAATTCAAATACCAAAGAGGGAAAAAAGCAACTTAAAGAGTGGGGAGTGTTGAGAGTGTTTCAACTGTTTGCTGAACTGCTATCATTATCAGCACTTGTCTGATCATAGCAAAGCAATCGCACAGTTTGGGATTTCTACATCAAAGTAACAGCCTGATCATCCAGAAATCTTACACTATTCTCAAGGTTAATTTTTGCCACTCAAATCACATCTCATTTTTTTCTTTTCTGAGGAATAAAAGCTGCAAATTTGATCTATTCAGTTCTGTTGTGTGCACTGTATTTTGTGCTGATCACTGTAGTTTAAGTTTTGTCAATATATCGCTGCTTCACGCTTTGGAAAGTGAAATTCTATTGTAAATGTTTTGTTTTTAAGGTTTTTTTTTTAAGGGTTAACCTGAGACAGACACAGCTGGATCCATAAATCCTACACTTCCTGTCTTATTCTTACAGTTTCCCCTTAATTGCAATGAGGAACAGAAAGAAACTGAACTCTGGCAGTCGGCCAGATGTTAGGATGTTTGGACCACCGTGGCTCAGGCCGGTGACACCAGGAGGAGGTGCACCACTTATCCCAGCAGGAAATGAAGGGCTCCTGTTATTAGTGTAATGTAGCCGAATTCACACAGAGAGCCTAAGAACGTTATTTTCTGCTTAACTTGATTGTCATGTATCTAAATTAAAGCTGAGAGCAGACATGGTTGAGAAACGTATGACTCATTTGAACAAGTGTTTCCAGACTTCCTGTTCACAGCACCATGATAACATTTTCTGAAATAACACAAAGTTATGTTCTCTTAGTTTGAGAGATTTTTACTTTCTTGACATGGACTCAATCTATAGATACAGGGTGTCAGATGAGGATCAGTTACTCGTATGGTCTTCTGTGGAGCTAAAGGAGTTTGAAAGATGCCGTTTAGCAGGGTGTTTAATGAAAGATGCTAACAGATTGCATTATGTGAAATGCAGGAACCAGTGTTTTTGGAACTTGACTCGACACCAGAGACTAATAAACATCTAGATATCTCAGCCACTGCTCCATTACTTTTTTACAGGTTTTGCTTTAATCTGTTTCTTCCAAGTCATCCACCATCATGAAACTGCAAAACTAAATATCTGGATTAACCTTTTAAAACAGTAAAAGATACAAAAGTTTCATTAACTTTCTATTATTCACTGAATCTTTTTACTACCATCTCAAGTCTTCACAATATTTAACTCTTCAGTTGCTGACTTTCACATGTGTTCTTGAATGCACCACCAGGTAGAAATCACATTTCTGTAGTCTCCATCACAAATGTATTACCATAGCAACAATAATGTAACCTTCAAAAACCATAAAAAGACAGTGAGCAGCATGTGTTGAGTCAGTTGATTTCCAAATCATGCATA
Organism: Trachurus japonicus; assembly: GCF_045865225.1. Classification (NCBI taxonomy): domain Eukaryota; kingdom Metazoa; phylum Chordata; class Actinopteri; order Carangiformes; family Carangidae; genus Trachurus; species Trachurus japonicus. The sequence goes on along the minus strand of NC_140926.1, from coordinate 17,310,501 downwards.
GAGAAATGAAAACTGATTAATGTGTAAACCTACAATGTTCATATAAACATGTTTTTATAATATAATCAATTGTAGATTCATCCGTGTCCGTGCGGAGACAAGACACCAGCACATTTGCAGCCATCTGCAGACGCAGCCCCGTACCACCAGCCGCATGTAGACATCTCAGGGTTCCTCTGATAATAGGAGTTAATAAGCACAACAACCTAATTACACTTCATAATGGAGATGACTAGCATGTCTCAATAACACAGAGGGGGGTCTTCCATGAACAATGGGGTCCATCGCCAGCAGGGTGGAGACCTCCTGACTGTGACCCTGACACATTCACCCACATCAAATAACTGCAGACAAACACACGGCCGTTGCTATACAGAGGGAAGCTTTTAGTGTTTTTTTTGTTTTTTTTCTCCAACCAGCGACAGGCCAGTCCACGTGACTGTTGGTCTGTATTGACAATGAGAAAAGACTGGACGCCACAGTATTTTTTAATAAACCGGGCAGGTCAAACAAAGGATCTGCACTGTACTTCTTGCTCCCACTAAAATAACCCAGCAAAGTATTGATCGAACAGGGATCAACAGTTATTGCTACTGAACGCACAAGTAATAACAGTACACAGAGAAATATATAGAATGATGAATTATGCCTTTGTAAATAGAAGCACAGAAACATCCCAGAATTACCACAGAGGAAAAAGCAGACAAGAAAGTAAAGAAAATGTGAATATCACTTGAAAATTAGTAGCCTATAATAATACATCTTATTAATATGTGCACAAAAAGATTGACATCAAGTCATACAGAAGAAAAAGTGTTTCCAGATTAAAACATTGTAAACATATTTGTTGTGATCTGTGTGTTCAAAGATGAGCTAGTTCATTCTACTCATCCAGACTTTTGGTTCAATCTTTTGGATGTGCTCGTGCCACACTGTTTTATAACAACCAGACTGGTTTATGAGAAACTTTGTCACTTTTAAGGTCTTTCTGGCAGTTATTGTGAAGTTTGACAAAGGTTTTTGGAAAGCTCCAGTGGTCCACAGAGAGTATGTGATGTTAGTCTGGATGAGATGCTGCTTCTCAGTCTTGGTAACACATGGCAGTTTGTACGTTTGTGAGAAAAAAAAGCATGAAACACAAAATATAAAGTTTCCAGATGGAGCTGTGCAAAGTCTGATAAACTGTGTTGACATGAGTGAGACTGTGAGACTTGGGGCCGGCAGCTCAAAGCTCACCCTCATCTCTGACCAAACGCTCAGCTCTCTGCACTAATCGCTGTTGATCTAGGTTGCATTGTGGGTAATGTTGGTCTTGCATTGTGGGTAATGTTGGTCCCAGGAGAAGAAGGAACGGTCATTGTCCAGTTTACTCCTAAAGCTTCATATATGCTGATAATTAGCGGCATACCACAAACTAATTGCCCACTATTTTTCCAATAGTATGCTGGGAAAACAATGACTTGTTGAAATCGTCAGCACAAACGGTAGCTGGTGATTTTAACCTGTTGTCGTTGCACTCTGACCACTGAGCCTTCGGGCTGTGGTTAACAATGTGCTGTTTCATGGTTAACAATGTGCTGTTTCATGTCAGGAACAAAAGGACCAAACTAAATCCTCCTTATATGTTCAGGTTGTGGGAATTCCAAGCCCTTACCCTGGTCATTAAAGCTGTCTTGTAATGAAACTCAAGCCTCACCTTGACTCAGGGATAGTCCCTGTAAAAAAAGAAAAGAAAAAACAGAGAGAAACAGAGGAAGAAGAAAAAAAAGGAGCCAAGCAGGACGAGCCCAGAGAGTGTTGGAGTGTGTGTGTGCATGCGCCTGGATTCACACACTATTTTTATCTCAGGTGGAAATGTTTCAGGTTCGGGTTCTCATTCTTAGAGTGCAACATGTTTACTAAGGAGAGGGGTGACGTTAATGCGTCCATCAGTCATGTGTGCTTCGGCAGCCACGTCTTGGCTACCTGGCTTTCATGCTGCTTTTTTCTCAGCTACTGTGTGTGTACAGAAAATTTCCTAACTAGCTGATTTATTGGGCTACAAAAGGCATCATACAAACCCAAACCTCATGTGGGCTAACCCCCTTTTTTTCCTTGGGGCTACTCTTTTCCGGCCTCTCATGCCCCTTATAGAAAAATGCAGAAGGTTGTGAGGTCAGCAAATTCATTGCAATGAAGGTGCTACAAGCGAGAGCGACTCTTTTGATCTCAGTATGGTGCCTTTCTCCAATAAATTAACCAGCAATCGAGGCTATTTAGTTTGGTTGGGGGCCATTTGTGCAGGCATCATTAACTGGCCAAATTCAGGTATTTATGGGAAAACGTGTGCTTTGTCCTTATTGAAGCTCTTTGTAGAGGCTAAATGCGCAGTGCAGGGGTCCTGCTTAAAATTGCTGTGACTCAGTACCCGAATGATGAACTTTCAGGGTAAAAGTATAATAACTTTTTTAATGAACACATTGCAGAGGTGGTGTTTTTTCCACTTCAAAAGCCCCTCATTTCTCATATAAATGAAAGGAACTTATTGCAAACAGAGGCCTCTGTACTATGGTTGTCTCAATACATCAGTCACTTTGCAGTCAATAAAGGCCTTGAGCTATGCTATGTCATCATTCAGTCCAGATGCCTCCAGTGATCTTTGTGTCTTTTTTTTCATATACTGTAACTTGCCTTTCCTCATAGGAAACTGTTTTATAGCAGAGTACACTACACCACCAGACTGAACCTGGTGCTCTGTGCAAACACCCACCACAGACCCACCACTTCCCTGCAATGCTAAACCTGAGACGATGCTTCCTCTCTTCCGCTGCTTCAGTAATGATCAGAATGGTAGACTTTGACACCCTCCTCTTCTCTTCTTCTCTTGCTTCTTAGTTTCAGGACGGCGAGCCAGGCCGTGCCTTTTTCTGCCGTCAATGGATTTCACATGGCTTCCTCCGCGAGCTGCCGTGAAGTCATCCGCCAACACTCCATTACAGGTGGTCAAAGCGTCTGTCTGTTCGCCCACGTCACAGCAGCTGTGTGCAGGCTTTGAGTTTTCTGTGAGCTCAGGCAGAGGAGGGTTTCCATGAGGAGGTTATGCTCTGAACTATCATCATCTGGCCAGACTTCCTTCCTGCAACCATGTGTTTAAACGGAGAATATGAGAAAAAACTGATGTCATGTGGGCAGATTTATTCGTTTGATGTTTTTTTTCTTTTCTTTTCTTTTCTTTTTGGCTTGAAAATGTGTGTTATTTCTTTACTTCTTTACTGGATTGAATGCAAGGACAAGTTATCTTCTAGGTGAAAGGGTATAATCAATCCTTCATTTTTCTGCCTTACACACATTTTCAAAGGACCTGTTTTGTTGTTTTGTCAGATAGCCTGTCTCACCTAAGATGTCTCCGCTATCTCTGTTTTTAAAATCCTTTATCAGGTTTGACTTAGATGTCATATTATTTAATTTTATACCTTGCATAGTAACTACTGTTTCCTTGTGCTTTTGTTTTGAAAAGTCACACAGGCTGCTGCTAATGTGTGCTAACACTAGCCTACTGGGAACATGCTAACACTAACCCATTTGGTTCTTTATTGTTGTTAATTGTTCTTAATATTTTACATTATATCCTTCATTTAGTTACTAAAGACTGCTGTCTGCAGGAAAAATACGCTCGCTTACGAAGTGAGATATAAAGCCTACAGCAGCTTGGCTTGGTTGCTAAAGGGACATAATAAACAGTTTTTTCAAAAGATGTAGTTGTACCAAGTCTCATACTTTTCTGCAGCCTTTTTTATTGGGCGGTTTATACTTCGACAGAGCACGGTTAGATAAATAACTCTCTGTTCCCTCAAAGGTCAGCACCATGAAGACGGCTTGCTATTTTGGTCGGTGATGTGAATGTGTGTGTCAAAACAAAAAACCATTAGAGCTGAAAATTGCACGGCTCTACCTCAACCTTGTGAGCGATTTCACAAATTGCAGAGGTTCCCCCAAAATGAATTATATCCATTCATATTTCACTGTTTTAAATGCCGGTGTTATGAGCCTTTAAAGTGATGATGTATGATAAAGATGAATGGTACATTGAACAGTCTAAGTGCTTATTAGTGCAATAACTTGCAGTACTTAGTGAAATGAACACGAGATTATGACACTCGGTTATCAGAGCGCATTATATCATATAAGCTCAACACACACAGTCTGCACAGTGAGTTAAAGGTCCTCCATGCCCTCATGATCTGCATAGGAAGAGGCTGCTTGTTTAGCATACCAGGGTCATTCACAACTCAAACCCTGTGGCCCCCAAGGGATGTCTGTCTTTCATCCATCGAAGGCCATATTTTCACAGCACCGGTTACGGCTGTTTGTCCTTTGCTGCTTTCCCTCCGCTCAGTGGGATCGGCTGATGTTGTAGCGGCAGCGCGAATGATTTACAGCGGTGAGGAAAGACTCAGACTTAAACGGGACACCACGGGGGCTGACACGTTTTGAGGGGAAATAGTATGTGTAGCTGGTTGGTGTATGAGAACCCTGATGGGACGAACTGATGAACATACATGACTCCATGACTCCATAAATACCCACAAACACTTGGATGTGTGTGCTACCGTATATCTGAAACCAGGTGTAAGATGTCCGCTTGTAGGCGACACAAGCTTATCCCTGTATATTTGTCACTGTGTGTGTATGTGTGTGTGTGTGAGTGTGTGTGATATGTACTGTAACATAAGCCAGCAGAGCGTCTCCAGATACGCTCTCTAAAAATGGGGAGAAGTCAGCGACATACTGTTTCTTGGAAACAGAGTTACTGTGCAGTGTACTTTGCTAAGTTAGGACACATCTGTCTGTGTTCACACACACACATACACACATACACGCACACATACACATAGACACAGCTGAGATTTATGAAGCTGTTTTCGTGGAATGTGGAGCTGGCTCAACAATTCTTCGCACAACTCACATTGCAAGTTAAAAAAGACACAAAAGTGCCAAGGGGCCAAAACTCAATTTGTGTCATATGTTGGGCTTAGGTTAAAGGGAGTCGGAGGTCATTAGGGCAAAGCAGTAGTACATGTGTGTTTGAACAACATGAGGAAATATCCATAACTTGTAATTATACCCATAAACATCCATTACAACATTATGCCTGGAAGACTTAAATTACAGTGAATAAAGAGCTAAATGTGTGAGTAAAGCCAGAGCTGTATTGTAGTATTATTATTATTATTATTAAATACTTACAGTTTTGCTACTGTATGAACAGAAACCCAAACATGGAGAACTGTTTGGTTACTGTAGTATGTTTATGTGTCTTAACCAGGCAGGACACACACACAATTGGTCATCCATGTGCTGATGTAGGTACTATTACACAACACAAGTTTCCCGTAGCATGTGTCACATGTGGATGAACAGTCAGTTGTGTGTGGACAAGACACTGCCCTGATAAATATAGGCGTTCACGGAACATATCCAAACGGGCAGCTGCACTTTTCATGGCACTGATGGTAATTGAATACGACTGGAAGTTTGCTGGAGTGACACATATCATAAGAAACATGACATATATGCAGCGTTTGTAGGGATTTGAGTTGCTGTGAGTAGATTTAGGCCGTTTGAGGTCAGAAATATTTTGAATTCATGCCTGTCCAACTCAGATTTCGGTCTTGAACTTCACACCAGGGGTTAGTACATTGGTTCAGAGGGGGTCAGGATGAGGTGCTGGGGCCATGGTGGATAGTGGAGGATGGTGGCGGGGGAGTGATGGTCACAGTATGTCCTGTCCTGGCCCCTCTCCTGCAGCGAGGGCCTGCTTGCTGACAGGGGAATGACATCACCAGGGGGGCCCTTTGTCCCTCTTTTTGGGAGCGTTGAAATTTTGCACACAAAGGCTGTGTGGCGCTCCTATCTCCAGATCTGAGTGGACGCAGCACTTTTGAAAATCCCTAACAAGATTAAACCATAGTGCAATCAGCTGTCAGTCCACACAAACTAGCTGCTTCTCAGAACTCACATAGGATCTAAGCCGTGCTGTTCAAACTGAACACGCAAGGGCCACATCCAAAACTATAGTGGGAAGGACGGACAACGATCAAAGGTAGAGAGCAGTAACTGGTTTTAAATTTTCAGGCTGGCCAGCAAACTGTGTAGAGATAGGCCTTGTTTTTTATGCCTGGCGGAAGAAGAACATGTTTCTATATGACCTAAAAATGCTTATTGCACAAAGCCTTCGGGTAATGTTTAGGACGAGCAGAACAATAAACAGCATGTGTCTTTTCATCTTTCATGTCCATTCAAAGTATTTCTTCATTTAAAATAGGCAATTTGCGGTTGATAGCCTATTTACTTTAAGGATTATAGCCAACATATCACTTTTCCTAGTGTCTTTAACAAGGGTATTTACTTGTGTACTTTCACATCATTAATCACTAAATCTACACTTTCAGTTATGTGGTTTAAGGATAGGTTAATGACACCAGATCCACCTGTTAAAAGCGGAAGTTACTGCCATGGCTAAGATAGCCAACTTCAGCTTGGTTTTCATAAACAGATTCACCATAACAGGAACCATCAATAGCAGATTAATTAATCTGAAGTGACTGAACCACAAAGTGCAGCAATTCTTATGGAGTCAAACGCTGAGGTAGCTGTTACTACAGGTCAGCTAAGGTAGCTAAGCAATCTCTAATCAATCTGACATCAATGACTGACAAACCAAAATCAACAGACTTTAGAACAATTAAAGGGGAACTATGGAAGTCTTGTCGCTTTTTTTTTGCTGTATTGGTGACTTTTTTCCTCTACGGAGCTCCCCCTACAGTTTCGGAGTGCATATTTTCACTGTTGTAAAAATCAGCACCCTCCGCCCCGGCCATGTGCATTTGTTTTCAACAAAGCCAGCGAGAAGGAAATTCGTGGAGCGATGTCTACCAAGATGGGTAACGTTAACAAGACATTACAGATTACCAGGCGTGTTTGTGTCATAGTGCTATAAATCAGTCCATGTTTCTCACGAGACAAGATCTGGGACACTGGGTCGGAGGCGCTGGCCTTGCAAGGTTGGTTTTTGGCCAAGAGGTGCTAGGTAGAAGTCAGAGAGCCTCCATTCTCCCTGAAACAAGTCATTTAACCATCACAATTACTCAGAAGCTGTTAAATTAAGTTAAGAAATCTTGCATAGTTCCCCTTTAATATAACAGCTTACTCTACATTATTTATAAATCACATTAAACAGTGGGATACAAGAATCAAATGACATGACTTTAACAGCTGCTTGTTTTTTCACCATTATGTTTGTATAGCCATTATCTCGCTTACTTTTGTAAACCAAACATGTTGACATAATGTAGAAGCTCTGGTTGTAGTAATGAACTGCTTGATCTCAAATAGTCCAACTGTCTGTGTTTGTGTTGGCTGTTTGCTCCCATGGCCTGCAGGACCTCAAGGTGCATATCTAACCTGCTACGTCACTGCACCTCCGAGAGCTGCTGACTACACGTAAATCAAGGCCATACAAGCGGGATCCTTCATCCTCTTTAATTTCAAAGAAATGCCTTTCCTCTGCTGGTGCGCTTAGCCCTTGTGCTGCTAATCTTCAGACACAGACTAGCTGTTGTTGCTGCTGCTGTCCAGATGTGGGCCCCCAGTATCTGAACATCCTTTCTCAGAATAAAACATAACTCAAAAAAAAAGAAAAAAGAAAAGAAAAACAAAAGACACACATGATGTGAATAAATTCCTGCATTGAGAAGGGTTTGTTCTTTGTGTAACACCATATGTCAGGATTTCACAGCTTGTGTGTCAGAGATGTTTCTTGTGCAGTTGTTGTGCGGCCTCTCACTGGAACAACACGTCATTTTGTCGAGACACAAACAGATAATAAGTGTGACGATGGTTCCTCCATGACACGGGCCGGCTCATGTTATCATGTCACGTGAATTTCAAATTTTACAGCCTTTGGCCGCTCAGTACTGTAAGCCTTGTGTTGAGAGTCTGTGTGGTGCAACTTTCAACAACAGACCTAAATACAGAAACAGGACAATGTAAACCTCTTGGAGTCTGGCCAGGGACAATGCAAACTATGAGGAGCTGACCTAGTTGCCTTGACAACCCATCACTATCAGTTACCTATACTGTGTTTACTGGTGTATGTCAGGTGTTCAAGACCAGCTTATATGAAAACACAAACCATTACATATGTAAGAATTTTAACTTTATGTTTCAGATCCAATTAAGATCCATTTCTCACATCTCCAAATCTCCTCAGGCTGGTGTGTCTTCCTAATTTTTTTTTATTTTTTTAATGAGTGCTTACATCAATCTGCATCAAGGTTGAGATGATGTTATGATGTTTCGGGCTATGTACTATATGAAACACAATCTAATAAGCATATTAGAATGTGATATAATTGTGTATAAACACAGAGTTAAAATTCAACATCTAAACAATCAAATTAACGAGTTAAAAAGTAGACAATAACTTTAAAGCAGCCGTCTCTTCTTTAACTATGGACCTGAGACATTTAAGAGGAGACGAGTTGACATGAAGTCCTTAATGAGGCTGGCATGACAATGGGAATACAAATAGGTCAGGTTTCCTTAATGAAGACAAAGGGCTGCCTTTATTAGTGAGCGCATTTTCATTGCTTACAAAAAGGGTGTCACTGGGCATTTGACTTAACTTGTACACATTCATGTCACGAGCCGCATGAGGCATTTTGAATCTGAACACCAGTCTTTTAGTTAATTGCTGCACATTAGCGATTGTGGAATCAACACCCAAATGAAATAAACACTAATTTGCTCGCCGCTAGCTTGTGCAAAGCTGAGGAGAAGTCACTGCTGTGTTAGGAGAAGCCTCAGCCTCCAGAGTCTCTGATCTAGGGTTTAACCTCTATCGTCTGGAGGTTAACACCACAGACAACTGCAGGATCTAATCTGGGTCTTTGCATAATTAAAAAAGAAAGAGTGTGGAACAGTTTAGGAATAATGTGCAGGTATAAGTTCTTCTTTTATTTAGGCTTTCTGGTGCGATAACAAACTGCATGTGCTAAGCCTCTAAACACACTGACATAATAAAAGAATCTTTACTGCTTTGAATCTTCCTTTTGAAATCCCCCTTCTTTTAAAGTGCAGATTAAAAGTTTACTAGTGAAGTCTAAGTTGCGTTAAGTAACCTCACCCGTGTCAATTGATGCTACATTAAACATTCAAGTGACAACAAAACCAATGAATGCACATCTGTCAAACCACGGCAAACAAATCTTTGAGGAATCAAAGGCCTATCAAAGTAGGGATGACCCCCCCTCCACCCCCGTTGACCCCGACACAGCCGTCTATAGATTCAGCCTGGAGGGTCTGACTGGTGTCAAGCCCCGTGGTTCAAAGGTGAGAATAAGACCAGTGCCATCCTGGAAATTAGACCGCACTAATTGTCCATCAGTCCACTTCAATTACAGCTGAATCAAAAGAAAGTCTAGTATGCCCGTTCCAGGGGCATGACACCAGCCATGAGCGGGGGGTTGGAGGCTGGGGGGTTATTACAGATAGAAAATTTAATTATGCATGCTGCAGTGCACCGGACACAAAAGCAAATTCCCAATTTAATTAACAAACAAAGACCCTTAAATAAGAAACATGTACTGTAGTTGGGTTATAACAAAATTACAGAATGGTCCCTAAAAAATAGATATTTGTGTGGCTATTTTCACTGTATCATTTCCATTAAAATAAGAGAAATATCTCAATTCTATAAATCAACTATTAAAAATCTGTTCCACATTTTGCAAAACAGACTTAAATGTTTTTTTTTTTTGCTGAGATTTAGATGATGCTGATTGGTACCTCTAAAGCTTTTCCCCCCAAAAATGTTGTGAATATATTCTTTTTTATATGTATTTTATGCAAGTCACCATTACATTTTATACAAGACCTCATCATTTGCGTCAATTGCAGTGGCTTTAACTTCAGCCATGTTTATCATTCACGACGGTCTCGGAGGTGAAATCTGACCCTTGTTAAATTGCTCCTTGGCCGGGCTAAATCCCTGCGCCTATGTGGGAATTCTGATGAGCATATTAACATTAGCATATTAGCATGCTTACTGCTAGTTAACAGTCCTGGCAATCCCCTCGGTTATTCCCACTGCAGCCTGTTTAACTCGGTCAGCAGCAGGGATCTCCATCTGCAGACAGTGAGCGCTCCCTTGGTGAAAGGTTTAGTGCATTTGCTTTGATCAGATAAATCCTCATGCCAGTGGATTCACCGTGCTTTCCTCTGTGTCTGCTGCTCTCTGAACCCATTCTGGAAGAAAGAAACATTGAATATTCTCTCTCTAACACAATGCTTTCTGCAGAAACGATCCGGCATCAGAGCGTCTCCTTATTTTCGTGCAGGTGGGGCAACAACATGTGAAGCACTTAAACCTTAAAGATGCCGTTCACTTCAGTGCACTTCAGTCTGTAGTGCCTTTTCTCTTGAAAGTGCCATCAGTTGGAGGACCAGAGGAGCATGCAGAAGTGGTCCTGACATGTATGGACCTCGTGTGCTTGGTTGTTTTGTTGACCTGATCTATGCATAAGTCCAAGTATGCTTTAAATGTGTTGTGCATTCCTTATCTCTGCTCAAAGTTTGCCGCCCTAGGATTCGAGCCACGTGCAGCTCTGGAGAACTGCTATAGAATATCATGCTGCAAGCAATTCCTCACAGAGAGGAATGCCTATTTTTGGCTGGACCGGTGCATTTTTCTGCATGGAAAAAAGAAAAAAAAAGGAAAAAAAAGAAAGTCAAACCCTCCTGACAGCACTGTTGAGCAGTCCCAGCCAGCTGTGAAGTGTTGCCTTTAAGGACTCTTACTGTAAAACATGTGGCTGGCTTCCTTAAATCAAGCTATTTGTGGCTACATAATTACAGTCTAGACATGCTTCTGCTTCTTAACATGAATCTGGAGCTACACGTGAATCTACAGATAATATACACAGACTTTGTGCAGCAAAAATATTGAGTCTGGTTCCTTGTCACAAAGCACAGCGGCTGTAAAATTGAAATGTTTGTCAGTGTTATGACTGATATTGGATGGACTAGTTCAGTTCGGGAAATACATTATTAGCTGTCTTTTGGAGGTGGATGAGAAGATCAATATCACTCCCACATCTGTCTGTTAATATGAAGCAACAGCCAGGGGATGTTAGCAAACCACATCCTGAGTGATATTGATCTTCTCATCTAACTCTTGGCAAGAAAGCAAATTATCATATTTCACATTTCATGTTTTATGTTCATCTTTCAGTGAAAAAACGTTATTTTACCTGCATAGCGATTGAAAACCACATATATGTTTGAATGAACAGTATTGATCCTTGGATCAAACATATGTCAGTATCTTGATACTTGGGTCGTGAATCATTTTGAGATATTTATGACCCTGTTTTCCAGTAGTCTTGTGTCCCAGAGTTTTCATGTAAAACAGTCAAGAATAAAAAAAGAGACTAGGACGACGAGATTCAGGCAGGAAAAGTTTTATTTTTGACATCACAGCTGCAGAATCGGGTCCAAGTACAGTACGAGGGAGGGTGGGAGAGGGTGAGATGTGAAGTGTTTCGCGAGGAAAATGAGTTTTCAATTCATTGCGGAGGAGTAGTGGGTGAGGGTGAGGGTGCAGGAGGCGGGCGGGGGGGTTCGGAAAAAACATGTCCATTGCATAATGAGATTTCAATAACCTGAACCTTTATTCATACATACAAAAGGACAGTTATCCTACACTTGTGCAAAAGATCACAACATGTCATCACTCAAGTTAAGGTCCTGATTTAAGAAACTTCACTACTGATATTACCTCTATTAAAAACATATGGCTGTAGTTAATGGCCAGCAATTACAGCTTAGAAATAATAAATCTGTCCATATAAGAGGGATTGTACTGCACATACACCCTTGAGAGAGCTGGTGAACGGTAAGTACACTTAACGCAGAGGATTTGGAGCAACATATGTTTCTGATATAATCTTAATGCAGACACCTAAATAAATCTGCTTCAATGGGGATTAAGTAAGTTATAGAGGAATAACTGTATGTTCAAGGTTCTGTGAGGAAGATACTCACTTGTCTCATCCTGTACTGTACATGCTGTTCGATGTGCAGTTTGTCCTTCATATGAGCGTTGACAGGGAGCAATGAATTAATCATCGTTAACATCACTGATCCCTTTTAGCCTTTAGAAAATTTAGACAAAGTTGAATTGCTAATACTAATCAGAAGCATATCCATTATCTTGCACACTTTGAAGCCATGAACTGCATGACCACATCCTCCTGTACACTCAATGTAAAAGGGAAAGTCCATCAATCAAAGTGTTCTTTAAGGGAAGTATGAAAGGATTGACGTTACGCAAACAGTAATTTGACTCGTCCTACCTCTCAAGGGGCCCTGGTGGTGTCACGTTGTCCCAGGTTCTCAGCGGGGGTCCGTATAGGCGCGACCAGGATTCCTACATCAATCTGGAATTGTCTCCTCGTTCGGAGAAGAGAGGCCTAATGGGAAAAAATGTACCACCTCATCACCACCTCCCAGGGCTGCCATAATGGAGCATCCATGGTCATTAATGGAGCGTACCTCCCACCTCAAGAGTCTCTATTCAGTCTCTGTCATCATTCACGGCCATCACTTCCTCAGAATTTAATGGCTTTGGAGGTCCCTTTTATCCCATTGTCTCTATGCCTCTGTGTCCCTTCCCCATTTAGGAGCCCAAACTAGAAGACGGGCCTGTTAGTTGGGCGTTGGGGCTGACCTCTGTACCCCTTCACCGGAGAATCCTTCAGCTTTGTTTTGGGCCTCTGTCCCCCTTGCCAAGGCAAATCAGACCCCAGGCGGGTCATGGAGAGAGAGAGCCACTGGGGGTCTCATTGTCTTCCCATTCACATCATAGACAAGTGGCCCGGAGTGGACATCAGACGCTCCCTATAGCCACACACACTGAAGGGACAATGTCCACACAAAGTGACAGCTCCTATTGGGAGAGGAATGCATGTGAATCGAGAAGGTTCAAAGAAGCACGCCAGCAAACCAACGACATGGGAATATTTGATTGCCAAGTGCTATTTCTCCCTCTTCTATATTCCGATGACATTCATGCAACAGCGAGGAAGATTACAGTCAGAACAATTTATTATAAAGCGAGATTCATCATATAGCATAGATAATGCATTAGGAAAGTATCCATATGAAGCTGTAAATTGCATTTTCCACGTGTGTTACTCAAATGTGCCTGAGGAGATCAGTCAGTGATCCATCAGGACTGACCATTACAGGCTGATTCTACTTTCTGTGCTTTAGGGGGCAGGAGAGAACCAGAGGAAAAGATTGGCTGGACCTCACAGGCAGGGCCGAGGGGTCGGAGCAAGTCTGTGGCTGGGGGTAAGATTAGGAGGCAGCTGAGAGAGGGCAAGCGGCCATCCTCCAGTGCACATTCCCGCCATGGCCCGAGGCCAGGAGCTGGGGATTAATAGAGACTAAAGAGAAGGGCTGGCGTTGGCAAGTCACCGGCAATCATTTCCACGCATTTTCTACTCTTCTTTCTGATGACAATGTGCATTTGAATGCATGCAAATCAGGGTGCAAGGATTAATTTAGAGGACTGTGATGGAACTCATGCCTTGCTCATTTAATCACAGATTCATTCAATTACCCTCTCGGACACTTGGCAGGCTTTGCACAATTTCAGATCCATATAAAATATAGCGTATGTTGCCATTGTGTGCGCTCTAATTTATTGAATTTTCTCAGCTGGCCCTCTTCACAGCAGCATATTCTCCCCGCTGATACTGTACTTTTATTTATTGTCACTCATTTTCTCATCTATTCTCAAGTGGTAATGCGGTGAGATTAGATCACCAAAGCCTCCTGTAGATCTATTGACCACCGATTCATTGGCTCATCACAGGACATATTGGTGTTTTGTTAGGCCTGTGAAAAGCAGCTTAAGAGGTTCATCTTTAGCGATTCCAGCTGAGAGTCAGAGCTGGACCTGAATAGCAGTCTCTAATAGTCTTTCCAGTGACTGGAAGAGGTGCTTTCAACTAAGTGTAATCACATCCACAGACCAGGAAACTTCAAATCCATGTTTGAAGCCAAATAAGTGGAAACTGAGCCTTTTTCAGGCTGCTTCCTATTACCTACTGTTTACAGCTAAACAAGATGGAGACAGGTGATAAAGCAGTGGCTGAGGGGGTCAAGGGGATTAAAGTAGTCCTGCATGAATCATCCTAGATTTGTTTTTTCTTGACATTTCATATCATAACAAACTAATTCATATTCAAACATGCCCATGTAGAAAATGATCTTCATTTACCAGCTGGAAATCTGCTGGTATTACCGTACATGAAGCGGATGTGTTGAGCTCAATAACTTGACAGAAATAGTCACAGTAATGATCAGACTGCTGATTGGAGCAAAACAGTAAAGTGAAAAACCCCAAACCTTAAAACAATCAATTCATGTGGGAGTCACACACTTCCTGTGAATCATAGTTCACAACAGTAATCACAGAACTTGACCTCAGATTAAGAGGAAAAAAAGGAGATGAATCACATGCAGGTAAAATAACACATTTTTGGTAAAAGGTTAACAAGGAGGAAGGTGCTACATCTCATTTACTCATTCACTTTTTGTACCTTGATGTGTGTGTGTGTGTGTGTGTGTGTGTGTGTGTGTGTGTGTGTGTGTGTGTGTGTGTGTGTCTGTGTGTGTGTGTCTCCAACTATTTATACAGTCAAAGTGAATTCTTTGTGACCACCTAATTTCCTAAACTTTACGATACTGTCATTGTTCTTATTACTTCCCTACCTTTAAGTACCAAGCTTGACTATTTAATAACATAATACATTCATTTCTCATTAGAAAAGGCTTAAGAACATCTGTGCTGCCCACATTAACCAAACTCAGAGCGGAGATATCATACCCTTTTATCAAACGTATCTCAACTCCTTCACGTATTTGCTGATTCACATACTTTTGAAAAAAGAAAACACAATTGCAAGACTGCTATCTTGCAAAGATTAACCACAATTCAGCACTGAACAAGTCACCAATAAAGGCATATGGTTATTACCTACGACTCCACACATGAAGCTCTCTCTATCAGGAATGTGTTTAAATTGCCTGCATGATAACTGACTTCTATAACACAATAATAATGTATTAATGGTGTTGGACTCAGCTCTATTTATTTGAACTTTTTCCCAATTGTTTTTATGTGTGTAAAAAATGTAAGTAACCTACATCACATGTAATTGAATATGTAAATTCAGTTACATGTATTGCATAATATGTATTGCATGCATACATATTGCATGCATTACAGTTGCATGCACTGCAGACGTGAAATTGAATACTTGAGTTTTAATACAAAACTAAGCATAAATGTGATAACAGTTAGGTGAATTAGTAGCACAATTGTGTGTAAGTGTGTATTTACAGTGAGGAACTAATAGATATTATTGGGAGCAGCAGTTTTCCCTTGATATACTTTCCTTTAGGTCTTGAAGAGGATCAATTGCGCTCTGAGGCGCCTGTGCTCGCCTCCTCTCTGCTTCACTGTTGCCACGTCGACGTCATGGAATGTATGTTGTCATCACCAGAGCACACAAGGAGCACATGCTCTCACCTGGCTTCCGTGGCAACAAACCACAGCAGCAGCTTCCTCCCTGCACATCACAAGACGTGTTCAGTGAAAGGCCTCATTTACCTAGAAAACACAGGGAAATCAACAAGAGAGCTGCGCTTGTTACATGTGTCATCCGGGGCTGACCGACAACAATAGCTTTTCTCTGTTTTTTTTTTTGTCTCTGTGACTCATAGGCAGCTTAAGTTAAAGGCGCAGAGGCCTCAGATTCAACACTTTTCACACACAGCTTTTTAATACATCAAAAGCTCAACATATGACACCTTTCTGGCTGCGGCTGCACGCTCAAGGCCTGGGACTGGGTGCTGTAGAGAGCACAGGAATAGGTTTCATGTTAAAATGAGCCTCATCCTTCATGTCAGAGCAGAGAACAAAGAAATATGTCACCTCAGTGGCTAACTGCTGCATACAGTATACATTAGTGTTATACACTGCCCCCTTTTCATTCTTTCATTCATTTGAGGCAAATGGCTCGAATTTCCGGCACTACATGATATGTAACAATATTATGACTCAACAGGTTTGTAGCCATTGTTAGGGTCCTTTCTTGGGATAAAAATGATTCATAATGAGTAGCGTTTATGCTGCTTAATCATCTCTAAACACATTTCTCAGTGAGTAACTTGTAACCATTGTAAAATTGGGAGCATGAAAACAAACAAAGCATGTACCTTCACCAGTAGCATGTGTTGTGTTTTATACACGGCAATTAATGGCATCTGTTTCAATGTACTTTTAGCCACATACAATAAGTGCACTATGTTTTGAATTTAACTTTTTCCAATGAGTCATCAGGGAGATAAGAATTGAAAGTGTTATTTAAAGAAAAAAAAAGAAGTTTTTACGCATCTTTAACAACATTTTCCAAGTGGATCACAACCACCCCTGAACTTAAATCTGCACATCATCTGTAAACTCTGGCTCAGTTTTGTGATGCAGGTGACAGAACAACACAGGGATGCTTACAGTATGTATGTGGGTGGAGACTACACACAGGGGCCTCTTTAGGAGCCCGGGGTTTGCGGCCCCATCAGTCCTGTGCCTGCAGGCAGGATAGAGGCCTGCACAGACTTTGTATTCTACAATTAGACAATCACACAAAAGGCAGCGTCCAACTGACTCCGGCCAACTCTCTTGTTCACATTGTGTACAGAAAGAAGTACTGTACAGTGTGTAACCACTTAACTGGCTCAGACTGACAAACAGCTGGTAATGGCAGTTAATCATGAACCTTTTTCTTTCTTTGGCGGTTGACACACCACACAGTTTGACTTCTAATAATACACACGCACACTATCCGGGCACAGACACGGGTACGCACACGCTCACTACACACGGCCCGCTCGGCTCAGCTCCAGGCCTTATGTGTAACTGGCGTGACTGGTTATCTCCATGGCAACGGGAATGTTGGCCCTGGCAAGTGCCAAGAGAGCAGCTGGTAGGTAGTGGCAGATTAGTCTCCAAACAGATTTACAGCCAGTCAAGTACTGCATGCCCTTTAAACAGAGGAAGAAATGATAAAGAAGCCATTAGAGTGAAAGAAAACAAAGAAAGGATTGTAGTGCGACTGAGTGAGTCCACTGACTGAGAGGAGCAGAAACCTTTTCCTAGCTGAACCGCCAGCTCGCTGGAAGTGTTGAGTGTGTGTGAGGAGCTTGTGTGTGGCGAAGTGCAAATGATCAAAAAGAAGCCCCTACTCTCTGAGAAAATGCTCCAGTACAGTTTGCTCTCGGCCCCCCGCTGCGTTTTAGTTCTGTGCGGTCTGATATAGAGAGGAATGCATTTTAAACCAATACATTATGTTAAGCTAGGTCATTACTCACTTTGCCTTTCTCACAGGCAATTGCAGCGTGTAGATCAGAAACATCAAAACAACCTGATATCAAGTGGTTTTATGTTGAATTTTAGAGTCAATAAATACTTCACTTAAAACGTTTTTCTTTTTCTTTTTTTGCATAAATACGTAGACAGACACTGAGAAACCAAAGCAAAATGTTGTTACTTGAATTTCAAGACTATTTGAAAGAAAATGTTTTATGTCCAAAAAAAAGTTGTTACTTAGATCCAAAACAGCATTTAACAGAAGCTTACCAAAATTAAGAAATTAGAAAAAATAAATCAGCTCACAAAAAGCAGTCTTCACAATTAGACCAAGAGTTGTCCATCTCTCCAGTGTATTTTACATGTTTTGTGCCAAATGTCCCTTTAAAATTGACCCCCTGTAGGCCAATTATTAGGACCCATACCTAAGTTCAAATTACAAAGCTGTTTAGTAGCCGTAATTATAGGGAGCCTAAGCGGAAGCAGGAAGTAACGCTCGCCATGGGACCTCAATTCGGAAGAAATCTCCATGTAAGTGAATAGGAATCAAAATTTTATTTTGTGATCCGATTGAATTGTGCCATGAGATAAATATATGACCTCTAGCTATTTAAAACATTGCGTTTCATGCCAAGAAATCAGCAGTTTGTTGTAAAACTATTATAAAATAAAATTCCTAAAATCCGTAACCAGAAAGACTACAGGTCGCGTAGGTGACGTCACACACCACATGCCGCCCTTTCCCGTGTCAGCTACTCCACTGCCTGTTACTGTAGTCCGTAGAGTGGTTCACACAAAATAAATTCTTCCGTTGCCATTTTACAATAAACTGCAGATTTTCTGGCATGAAACGCAATGTTTTAAATAGGTTAAAGTCATATATTTTTCTCATGACACAAGTCAAGCGGATAACGAAATAAATTTTGACTCCCATTCACTTACTTGGAGATCTTTTCCGAATTGAGGTCCCATGGTGAGCTTCTCTTCTGCTTCCGTTTAGTCTCTCTATGACTAGAGCGAAGCAAAAAGACACCAGAAGCTGTTAGCTAAGAGGTGCTAATTCAGGAGCTGCTGTTTGTTTACATGGGAGGACTTGCTGTAGGTTGATATAAAGATTTGTTGTACTAAAACTTGAAATCTTTGGATTTCCTGATGAAGATCATGCGACATTGAAAGAGTCTTTGCTCAAAAGCTGTTTTCAAATTATCTTTGACCTTCACCTTTAAAGGAGCTGGTTGTAAACTTTGCTGTTGCTATACAAAACCAGAGGAAATGTGAGTTTAGCATCAACCTCCTTTATTCCTTTATTCAACAGCTGATGTTAACTCTCAACTCTCAAAGTCTTACTGAAGTTGGCATGCTAACAAGCTATTTTCTGATTGTAGCCCATTGTAACCTCCAATCTGCCCTGAGGACGTAGCCCTCCTCAGAGGGACTATTAGACCTCATGTTTTATAAAGACAATGACGGCTGAAGCTCTTGTGAAACAACAATCACCATCACCCACTCTCAGCAAGAGACCACTACACTAAAAAACAGCCCCATAAAGCCATTAACAAAGAGAGGTTTTAAGTCCTGAGAGAAGAAATGGAGTTTTGAACACCAGTATTTTCATTTGGAAATGATTTAAACCTCAAGCAGTTACTATAGATGGATGTTAATGACTGCATCTTTTGTCTGTCTAAAAGTTTAAGGGCTTTCTTTGCTTGTTTTTTAGGGACAGTCTCTCTGACTAGTAGCTTGCAGTCACCATAGGAAATTGATAAGCTTTGTTTTGTCATGGCTTTTAAAGAGATTAACATGTAAATTAACATCAAAACTCTCTCAAAGACAGACTGAAAGCTTGTCTTGTGTGTCATTTTAATAAAAGTGAAGTGAGGATGACCGCAGAGGGAGCCTAAATTTACATCCATCACTATTATTTTAGGAGTATCTCACACCTCTGCTGTCATATTTCAGCTTTATCTGCCTTAATCTGTCATTGCTGCAATAAATGTCTGTGTTTTATTGTTCTGCAGTTTGATAAGTTTGGGTCTATAATGTTATGCCTTATTTTTCTCTAAGGCTGGGTAGGCTACAGTTTGAGCAGGATGTGTGTGTCTTGATTGCATCAGGATGCATTAAACGTCAGCTTTAGGTTCACAGAAATTACACTCTACAACACTGCTGTCAAATCCAAAAGATGAGAGGATCAAGTCCAGACTGAATTAGCCATCACGTGTTGGAAAGGGGTTAAAAAGGGAACTGAAGAAAAGTAAAACTCAGATTGAACATGAACAGAGCTTCATGCCCAATTTTCAAGCCACACCCTTCATGGAATTTTCAAAATCAAATCTAAACAATCACACAAAAGATGAATCAAAGGTAAAGTTTTCTCTTCTGCTAAATGTGGGTTGTTATGATTTTACTCTATGAGCAGCAGGACTTCTTGAGGATGATATGAGCCAACTGGTTAGCATGCTAATTTCAGTAGAAGAAAAGATGTGATGGAGATCAGCGTTAACACTGATGTTGCACCACCACTGCTGCTCTTGGAATGAAGTTTCATCCAGACTAGTAAGAAAACATCTGTTGAAGCTAGCACTGTACGCTGCAACTCAGCCTACAAGCTACTTTAAGGGCAGTCCAACTGATGCTCGCTGTATCATAAAATACAAGTTGGAAGTTTGTGCTTTGTTTGCTGCGTTTTAATAAATCCATAATTCAAAATGCATGCCATTGCAGCCTGTAATAATATAGCAATGAGCTATGCAACGCCCTCAAGAATATACCAAAACACATTTCTCATTCTGGCATCAGGTGATTTAAATTCAAAGTGAGTCTGTTTCAGGAGAGTTGGTGTCCATTAGAGTGTTTTATGTCTGCTGCTGTCACGATTTACTGACTTTAACTGCCGCCTCACTGGAAAGTAAAGAGTATGAGTAACAGAGACATCATTTTGAGTATTCCTGCTCTGGATGCTAATGAAATCCTAGTAGTGATTGTATTTGTTGATGTGTCTATTAACAGCAGATGTTGTCCACATCATCTGTTACCGCCACCAGACAGTGAAACACATCAGCCAGGTGAATTACTCCGACTGTGCCCTCGTCCAAAAAGAAATGAACATAAAAAAGTGTGGCATTATGAATTATCATTTTGATTAATGTATGCCCTACAACAAAAGTCAAGTGTTTCCAAGCCATCCATCACCAGTCAGTGAGACTGTTGATCACTGTGATTCAGTTTGACTTGCAGCAGTATTCCCAATCCAGTCTGACTCAGGAGTATCTGTCCTCGCCAGCAAGCCTCCTCTCTTTTTGCAGCGCTCATCATGTTAACACTTCGCTGCACGCTCCAGCAGCTCGTCACCCGCAGAACAGATAAAAGGGAGCATAACCAACAATGAAGGCGCTGATTAGCACACCATGTAAGTCCGTATTCAGCAGTCGGAGCCTATTTGTGCAACTTATTTTCTCAAATACTTGTGAGGAAACGTGGGATGATAATGTGTGTCAGTGGGTGTTCGGCTGGCACGGGGTCAAAAACACCTTGCTGCAGGCTATGCACTTGACATCACAAACTTCGAAAATACACTTGACATCACGTTCATTTCCTTAATGTCAACATGACATCACTGCTTCTCAAAGATAATCAGCTGAGCAGCAACGTGCACCCAAGACGACAAATACATAAGGATTAAGCAGGATTTGAGCCCCCAAATGAACAATTAGGGACAAGTCTAGGCATGTCCTGGCGAGCGCCCCACCGCCATCCCATCAGTGGGTGAGCATGAAGTGCAGCATGAATCCACAGACTGTTGGGAGCTTGCTCTCTTTCTACAGACCAGCAGCTGCCTCGTGCAGCTGTCCGGGGATGCAGCTTTAGATAGATTCAACAGAACTGGTCAAAACACACCAAGAAATCAGAACAGGTGGGAAAAAAATAGCTACCACAAAGAGGCGTGCTGCACAGATTCATCCAAGGGCTCAGTAACTGAGAGCACGCTGGTCCTTCGAGCAACTGTCAGTTTCTTATTAAACATGACAGGAACCGTGGATGGATTACAGGACGAGCCTACCAGGCGCAGGCCGAGTGGGAGTCAGGGGGGGCTGACGGTTAACATTTGTAGTTGGGAAGTCAGTCTGATGACTACGAGGAGCCAAATAACAAGAAGATGATAAAAATGACCACAAAGACAGAAAAAAATCTTTAGTTATCTTTTTATAGTTGGGTTTCTTGATCCTAATGCATGTATCTGATGTGGGGGTCCGAATATCATACATTCTGCCCACACAAGAATTAACAAAGAAATAATTTATTTCATAAGCCTAAGGCTCCACTCTACAGGACTCATCGTGTATCAATCAGAACTGTTAAATAAAACTTTTACTACATGGAAACAGGCAAAAATGAGCCAGTGTTTCTTAAAGGCCTCTCTTATATAATTCTGTAGCTTGTAAGTTGGCTCGGTGCCTCAAAACCTAATGAAAGAGCTTACAGAGAAGTTCAGTCTTCATAGAAAAGGAAAAAAAAAGTTCCAAACATCAGGGCCTATAACTTGTCCTGGATCTCCAAGAGGCGGGAACAATGGCTTCTGGGTTTAAATGGTTTAAATGCAGAGGGAGGATATTAGTTGGAGATAAGTGAGGTGATTCTGTAGGATTGCTGGGCTGTCTACATGTATGAGTGAGTCTGGCATGCTGTCAAATATCTGACAGAAGAAAAAGGGGAGCACGGAGTTCACCGAGGCAAAGCTACACGATGGTGTGCCTGTGTAATTCCACTTAGCAAATGGCACTAACAACTTTGTGTGATTCAACGGCTTGAATATGGAGCAAAGTGAGTCACTGCTTAAGCCATAATGATGTTTTTCTTTGAACTGAGATGCTGATTTCATTATCTCAGGCCACATGTTGGCATAAGATAATGACATGTCTGCCTTGTACCAAATCTTGGGTGACAACAACAAGGAGGATTACCACTTTTTTATATCCATAATAAACTCTTTTTCTTTAAAGAGGAAGGAATCAAAACCACATTTTCTCACGCCCAAGTTGGTAAAGATGAGAGTGAGAGTGATCGAAATGGGTAGTTTTTGGTAATATTTTCCATCCAAGCTCTGGTACCTGTAGTGTAAAAGACAGACTTTCCATATAATGTAATTACACTGTATATTCATATGAATCAGTGTGTGGTGAAGAAGCACAGGCACCATGGTTTCTGCAGCAGTGGTTAATGGATAAACAATAGTCTGCATTCTCCACTGTGCGTTTTTCCTCCTTGCTTGTCTTTTTATAGATGCCTTTCTTTCTTTTTAACGTCTCCCTGCCGTCCCCTTTGACATGGGTTTAAACCGAGTCGTATCATTAGGGAGTCAAGAGCATCTCTGTTGTGCCTGTGAGGTTTCCCTTCTCAGTTATATAATGATCTTCCCGTAGGCCTCTTCTGGTGTTGGCAGCACTCCCCTGCCTGCTAACCCGGCCCAGCTTTGGCCCCGCTCCAGTCCAAACAGAACCCACTTTGTCCTCGACTCTGTTTTTGGCACCAGCTGTTCATGCACGACTCCAGCAGCTGACTCCTTTGTTTTACTTACAGCCGTCTTTTTCTTCTTACATCACCTTCCTTCTTTTCCCTTTTTTTTTTCACCGGTGTGATCTGTTTTTCAGGCATCGCCTGTTTTTCTCTTTCTCTCTTTTTGTCTAATTTCTATTGACATTTTTTCCAGCTCTCGACCCGAGCCCTTTTTTACCCCCACTGTCTGCAGAAGAGGCTGTTAGTGCTGTGATGTATGAGGGCAGCTGACGCCCACCTGCTTCCCAGCAGTCAGTCTGGAGGGTGTTTGTAAGCTCCACCATTGGCTATTGGCTATACACTCGGCTCTACGGATGAATCAATACCAACTGTCACACCTGTCGCAGCTCCTGGTACATGTAAACACAGGTCACGTTTGCTGCAGATAAATCATTAGTAGAAATGACTAAAGATACAATTACATTTCTTCCAGCACAGCCAAAAGGTGTCATGATCGCTTATTCTTTTACAACTTCATGATAGTCCACTTAAGCTGGATTAAGACATATTTTATGGAGGGAGAACGGCAGTGTCATTAGCAATGACTTAGAGCCTCGGTAAGTGCTTAATTTGAAACTGTAAAATTCACAAGAGGAGGAAATTGGTTTAATAACTGTGAGTCAGTGAGAGGCGATTCCCCAATAATCGCTCTTCTGTCATTAGCACAATAACCGAGAATCTTCCTCGCAGCTATCTCAGCTCTGCACAGGTAAAAGGACGGCTGGTGACCTTCTCCTCGTCTGGAACACACGACTGGTCCTGACAGGCTGACAGGCGGCTCGAATAATGTTCCCCCGATCAAATGATCTTCCTGTTCACACTGTTTCTGTCTGGCGCACTCAGCTAATAAAGAGCAGCTTTGAGCAGAAAGCAGAATAGTCTGCTGTTATCCGCGGAGGAAAAGAATCAATTCAGAACGACGTTAAATTAGAGTCAGCGAAACAAGATGATATCAACACTGAGGTCAGATGTCACCCCCTCCCATCATGACTTTATTTCCTCCCTACATGTCTCAGCACCAGTCACTCAGGGGGTAATTGAGCAGAGGGGTATTGATTTGATGTCCAGGCTAATTGTGTGTTGGATGGGAATAGCTATATAACCGACAGACATGACAGGTTTATGGGGCATTGATATATAAACTTTGAATTTCATGTAGTACATCTGTCAGATCAGGCTGCTACCTTCTCTCTCTTAGCAGCTCAATGTGTTGCATTGATTTGTGCTGCAGGCGTCTCTCTCCTCAGTGGGCTGTCAGTCTCAACGTACCTCATGTAACTTTTATGCAGACAACACTGTTATTTACCGTTTGGCATTTTGAGAACTTACAGATGGCTCTGGGTTCAGTTCAGTATTGCACCACTGGAGAAGCACTTTACTGCAGACACACTGTTGACTGTTGTTATGCAATGACAATGGAAAATGGCTGTTTATGACTGACTGGCAGATGGCCATAGAAGTTACCAGTTTGATAACATCACCTCCTAAAATAAGATAAGAACTATTCCTTTAAATAGCTAAAGAGGTCAACCTACTTGTGTTTCGATTAAACTCAGGAGATGATTCATCCTGCTATTGACTGGCCTCTGGGGGACCTGCATATTTTATAGCACACTGTTTGTTATTTAATTTTCTTCCTTTGATGAATATCATCAGTGCATCAGCGGACTTGTGGCTTGCATTGCAGATGGCAGGCGTGTCCACGTGCAGAATGAACCAATGGTTTATGTTTCTGCAGAACCAGTTTGCCAACCAGCTTCCCAGAAATGACACGGAGAGCAGCGGATCTACAGTGAGGTGGTCGGGGTGGGCGACAGGTGCGGAGAGTGCACGCCTGTCACAGCTGGGGCCAGAGTTCACATCCACAGTCCCGCCTGTGGTCACGTTTAGGCAACAAAAGCACATTGGTTCAGGTTGGGGAACAATTGTGGTTTTGGTCACTTTTGGTGTATTTAACCAGACTGCACGCTTTCATAACCATAAACAAAAGCCCAAGGCCAAAGTGCATTGTTGGCTGGAAGGAAATATACAGTAGTATATCGATCTAATTTCTAGGAGCTAGGGGCTGTGAAACTTAAACATAAAGCGAGAAAGCTTAAACTAAGATAATGAGCATGGTAACTATTATCTGTTTGAACCAAACAGCCTGTTAGTTTGTCCTGACCTGCTTTTGTTCCTCTCAACCACAAGCTGATTGTGAACCTTCAAACTTTCACAAATGGGTCAAAAGCACAGTTTCCTTTAGAAAAGGGCACTGTAGTTTTCAGTAAACATTACTCAAACAGGATGAGCTGGTGACAGTTTGTGATTACCAAGTAACATGGAAAAAACCCCATTGTTTTCTAAATCTATTATCTTATCTGCCCCCTCTGTGGTTACAGGCAAATTTCACCATTAATTAGTTTAATTATAAATACTGTGGGAATCAAATAATGATGTGGTTGCACACTATCTCTCTCACTCTCTCTTTCACTCTCATTCTTCCTTTTGTGCTGCATCTTGCAGGTATTTATGTAAAAGATGTCGCTGTGGCTGAATCAGATTTGCATTAGTCTCTCTGCACCTGTTATTGACAACTGTGATCATGTGATTGAGTGAGTGTTTTCAAAAGTTGTTCTGTTTGTAGAGGGTTCAAGAACAAAGGTGGAAACATTTAATCTGTGCAGTAGAGGATGGATGCTTACTCAAACTGCTCAGAGAGATTAGAGTGAAAAGGAAACTCAAACACCACCACCCTCTGTTTTGTGGAGACGCACTTGTTCCCATGATGTTCCACTAATGGCTACCTCTGCCTCTTTCTGTCTGTTTGAACGTCTCCACCTCTGCCTCCCATGTCTCACTCAGCACCGCTACTTAGAGAGTGATGAGGAAATGGCCTCTTCCTGATGTACCTTGACAGGATGAGGGAAAGTGTGGTGTGGTTATAACGTGCATTTGTGCATGTGTGTGTATTCTGCAAACGTCTGCACTCAGCTGCCTGTGGGGAGAATTTGCTGTGTAATTACAGGGGAGGGAAAATGAGGGAGACAGCAAGAGATAGGGACAAAATAGAAAGTGTGTGCGGAGCTGAGAGGAATGTGCTGATGAATGGGAGATCGAAGGCAGCGTCCCTAAGCAGCCCGCCTCATTACCGTTCGGTCTGACCCAACACTCCCTTCATTAGGCCTTAAAACAGGCTGTTAAAATACTGCCCGTGTGTGGTATCCTCATTAAAGCTACAGATGATAACTAAACAAAGGCCAGATTCCCTCTTGTCAGTTCAGACCTCTGTTCTTCGGCCAAAAAAAAGAGAGACGGCTTTGTGTTGTGGGCTGTGCAAATGGGATGTCTTTTTCCATTCTCATTTTTAATAAAACTATTTTATAACTGCAGAGCAAACAGCTCTGTTTCTTCCTTCTTCAGTTAACTCCAGTGCAGTGATTCCTAACCTTTTTGGCTTTTTACACCTTAAAGCTGCAGTAGTCAATATTTTTATATTGGTATATGAAAAAACAACAACATATAACTGTGGATTTTTGTAGCATCAAACCAAGAGAGAATTGATCACACAACTTTGTATTTCCCCTGAGCTTTTCTGAGATCTTCCTTTGAAACATCTTTCAAGTCATTGTTTTGGATTTCCAGCCTGGAACTGGACTGTTTTTGTTCATTTTTCTTACCGCTCCCCTGTCTCATTGTTTTAGCCCACAGCAGACAGGAGGCTCCAATTGTATCTGCTGAGCAGCAAACAACAGATAGACAGAGCTAGCGACAAGCCGGTTAATATTGGGAACGCAGTGTTTAGCAGCCAGAGTCTGTTTTTTCTTCTGGGAGTTGGTTGAGACCAAACACAGAGCTAAAAAGGGGTGGATATTAGACTGACTGCTCATGTTGCTGTAAATAAGCAGCTTTTCAAAGAACATATTTGCCATATCTCTTTGAGATCACATCCATCCATCCATCCATCCATCCATCCATCCATCCATCCATCCATCCATCCATCCCTCCATTTAATTCCACTTATCCATATGTTAGGGTGAGGTTGCGGTAGTAGTCTATGTGGGAGGTTCAAGACTTCCCTCTCTCCAGCAACACTTTCCAGCTCCTCCTGCGGGATCCCAAGGCTTTCCACATCCAGATGGGGTAAATAATCCCTCCAGTGAGTTCATCCTTATTAGATACCACCTCAGCTTGCTCCTTTTTAAGGTGAAACACCAGTGACTCCACTCTGAGCGCCTCAGCCTGTCTCTAAGTCTGAGCACAGCGACCCTACAGAGTAAACCCATTTCAGCTGCTTACATCCGCAATCTCATTCTCTGAACATTACCCCACAGCTCTTGACCGTGGGAGACCGACTGGTAAATCAAGAGCTTTGCTTTCCGACTAAATTCCCTGTCCAGTACAAGGTCCACATTACTGTTGACGTCACACTGATCCATCTGTTGATCTCCTGTCTTATAATCTTTCCATCACTCTTGAACAGATACTTGAACAGCTTCCTGTCACTTTTAAATGTGATTTTCTTTAGAAATATGACAGAAATGTAAATGAGATTCAATGTTTATCTATAGTTATATGAACTCATATCATACAAAGAGGAATAAAACAAAGTTTCTCAGCAGGTTTGATGTAAAAATCTAAATAAATAGGAAGATGATATAGGAATTATAGGAAGATTTTCAGAGAAATTACACCCCTGAAGGTGTCAGTAAGATTATAATATATACCAGGGATAAAATTAGCATTATTGATGGCTCAGTATCGTCAGAGATGATTTAACACCAGCATCACAGCACGTACATGCTCTGCTCAGCCATGACTCTGCACCATCACAGACACTTATTGGATGTCTGGTCTGGATTCCATGATAATGACTGATGGGTTTCTTGTAAAATAAAATACCTGTGAATAGATCCTGAAGAAATATTTGTAATAGAAACTAACAACAAAGAGGACAATATTTTGTCTTTTTGTGTTTTAAACCCTCCTGATCTTTAACTGAGCCAAATGTGAAAAGAGCAGTGACGTTACACAGGCACTGAACTGCTGATTCACTGGGAGATACTCGTGGGACTTCGTCATCTGAATCCCCTGAAATGAAAATCTCTGACTGTGTCGTCCTCTGTGGCACCGCCAGGTCACATCGACCATTTGATCAATCGTGCTCGCGGCTGCTGTCTGGAGGATATATTGCCGTGGTAACAGAGTTGGCCGCGCTGGACAATAGAAGGGAAAGACTGACTCATCACGCTCAATAAAACAAAGAGCAAACAACAAGTGCGTCAGGGACGGATGTGCTGCAGCTATAAATGTCAAAAGCATCATTTCTCAGGGAGTGAGGCGGTCGGATCACAACACAGCTCTCCAGGCAAGATCTCATGACAAAGAATATGTCACAGCTGTCTGGCCACATGATAATTATCCACACACCTTTCATACTGGAGGGAAAACCACTTTTATTGGCACCAAGCTTATTTATGTTCAAAGTCTTTATTTACAGACTTATATGTAAAAAGACAAATGTTTAAAAGATGAGATTGGTTTTTAATAACCTATGACACAAGCTTGTCATCAGGTCTATTCGGTTGCTGTTGTCAGTAGGTGGAAAAAAAAAGATGTTGTTCCAATTACCATTTTTCACTTTAAAAGCACTTTACAGGGAAAATCCACTGATTTTACAAGTCTGTTTACAGGCTTTGGGAAGTAGCACTGCATATGTCATTAGGTTCGTTAGGTTGCACTGTGGGTAATGTAGGCACAGTTTTAACAAGAAAGAAAAAAAAAACCTAGAGATGAGTTTATTTCCCCGCAGCAGCCCACAGTCAAGCCAGGTCTTAGGTTTCTGTATCACTGAGCGTTACAATTAAGGCTTTCTGGAAAACAGTGAAAGAACCAGTCAGTCAGAGGTGGATGTCGGTGGGTGTGAAAATTCCCTTGATTGCTTTTTCAAAACAGGATGTTTCAGGAAATTACAACAATAAAGTGATGCTGTGTGAAAAGTAAGACAAACCACAAACAATGACTATGCCAGTGTCGATAGTAAATGTTAGTAATGAAGCAGAGAAGTGGGTGGTTGTGTTTGTTAGCTGAGTGTCTCCTGCAACAAGTAGCTTGTGCTGAATGTTGAATGTGTCAGTGTGTTTACTGTTCATTAACTGTCACAACCGTCTGCTCTGAGCTGGAAAAAAAGGGAATGTATTTCTTTTCACATGCTTTGAAGAATTCACTTTTGATGTTATGGAAAATTCACATGAACTCACCGCCTACCAATATGTCAGATTCACAAAATATAGATCAATTTGATTAGATCAGTTTGATTAATCTGTTCTCAGACCTTAGATAAATAAAGAATAGCTTTTACATCTCCGATTCATCGTAGAATCATTCTTCATCATCTTCCTTTTGTTCCACTTGACACTGTTTATCACAAAACTAACAATAATCAAAGGCCTTAGACACAAAGAAACTAAATGTTGAACTGGGGATCAACACATTACTTAACATGAGGAGTGATGCTGACAACTTGTAGACACACTGTAGACATACATGTTTGTCTGATTTCCTCTGGAGGCGGTTAGTGTGAGGGTGGTTCACTCTAAAAATATACACAATGGGGACACTTGTTTGCTCATGTGACTATTGCTGGATAATATAGTGTTCTAAGTGTAAAAAATGAAATGAAAAAAAAAAAAGAATGAGTTGGAGCATCCTCCTCCTGTTTCTCTTTTGGCTTTGGTAGATAGAGGGAGCTCCTCTCCTGTAGTTAGCCTTCCTATGATTGAACCTGTGGATGTGACAGTTTGATGACCTTTCATAAAACGGCATTTTCCCTCAAGGGTCGGCTCGGATCCCAGTTTCAGTCCCAGTTTCCTCTCTCCACTGAGTAGTATGAGGCTATATCGGCTGAAAAATGTCTTTTAAAGTCGTTCATTTAACACTGTATTGGTTTTAAGAAGACTGTTCAATTTTTAATATGAGGAAATTGGATGGTCAGAACGTCCTCCTCTGTTCCTACAAGTAGTGGTATTGGCTTTATTTGATTCAAAGACAGTTCAAATGAATGGCCTGTGCTCCGAACGGCCATCTGCTCTAACCTTGTTTCATCGACCATAAACAGGCCGGCTCCATCAGTGAAAAAAAGGTCTTGGCCAAATATTTGCTGCTCTTCGACCCCATTTGGTTTAGTGCGTTCTCTGTTTGCATTTCAATGACCCACGGTCAGTGTCAGAACGATGGCACGTGTGTCCCTGACGAGCCGTCCCCTGATAAGACGCCAGCAGAAGAGAAAAGGCACCGAGGCCTTGTGGGATAAGAGCAGGGTGAAGGATGGAGCAAATGGAGACAGGCTGCTGGTTCACACACACACTCTCACACATACACACACACACTCGAGCGCTGGTATCAATCTCCTCACACTCCCCTGCTGCACTGCCAGCCATGCTCTCTGATAGCTGCTGAAGCCTGCGCGTCTTGTGCTTCCCACCTTTAACAGCTCAAATAATATCCTCAAAAACATGCATTGGGGAGCAGTTGTTATTCATCGCTTTATCATCTGAACGGCACTTGTCGATTAAGTAACACCTCCCACTGCGCGTCTCTTCAGTCAGCCATGAAGTAGTCCCTTTAATCTCCAAGCCTCCTAATTATTGCTCATGCAAATCACAGATCAGGGCTCCCTAAATATTTTGTGAAAGAGAGAAAGGGTGTGAGAGGATAAGGGAATGCAGCATGTGCATGCATGGGTGTGTACTGTATCAATTTTTTTCCCCTTGAATTGCAGCAGATATGGAATTAGCTGAGGAGGACTGGATTGTGCGGATTAGGCTGAGAGATTTTACCAAACGTGGACTCCCTACGTGTAATTCATTTTGGCGTCCTTGAAATTGCTACTGTGAGAAATCTAGCAGCTGCAACAGCGGTAGCACTGAGAGTCCTCAAACAGGCAGAATCCACCAGTGCCCCCCCCCACCACCACCAGCACCACCACCAGCACCACCAGCACCACCCCCCATTTCTACAACCGCCCGCAACACCCACACCACCGAGCGCCACCACTCCCACATTTTTCTGAAGCATGATTGCGTGAAAGCCGCTGGGGGTGTGAATGCAGTGGTTTTTTCAGATTTTTGTGAAATTTTTTTGCAGCTCTTTAAAATATTCAAGCCTTTGTGGGGAATGGATGACATATCTCACAGTTTGATGTCTCTCCATGTGCAACCCTTAATCCTGTGAGAGTGTGTTAAAGGCTCGATTCACTCGAATCACTGAAAGAAACACGCTGTACAGTCCCACTTTAGTTGCATCTTGCCGTTCAATTTGGTTTTGGTTTCGTCTGCAGTGGGTTTTCACACCTCACTTTCTTTAAGGTAAATGGATTTCCCTTCTTGTAGCTCACTGCATTTAAATGATGACCACTGTGGTGGGGGAACGGGGTGTGGTAGGGGTCCATGTAACCTAGTGGTGGCCGACCAAGACCTGACATGCTCCGCTATTCCTCACACACTCCACCTGGGAAAACCACAGACACACCTGTATTTATTTGGAGACCATGTTTGTGATGCTATGTTCACCTGCTAACCAGCTTTGTTTGCTGCAGCAACGACAGCGAAGAACAACACCCACGCCCGTTGCACCTCGGTTCTCCAGGAAAACAGCCGTTTTACCACTTTTGTTTCTACCCATATCCCATCTCTTCTTTAAATTCCCCAGTAAAGTCTTAAAATACTCCCCGAAATAACGAAAGAATAAAAAGAAAATGACATCTGGAAAGCTTTGCAGAAACAATCTTCATCTAGATAACCCACAGACCTTTTATAGCTTTTATCTGCGGCTATTTTGTGCCAACAAAGTAGCCCTATCGAAAGTCTGTAGATGATTCCCAGCAACCAGGACACTGTGTGTGAAAAGATGCTGTGCTGTTGTGATTTATTTATTTTTTTTTTTTTTGGGAGAGGAATGGTTTTTCCATTGCTGCAAGCACCAAGAACAAAATTAATTTCACTTTTGTCACATTTGGGCGGCAGCAAAGATTTCAAAGCCTTCGAAAATCAAGTGCATAAAATTTAGTTTGACACAAGAGGCCAACGGGAGTCCTGCTGGTTATGTATGAGCTCAGTCTGTATCATTCCCTAATTATATTCCACTCATTACCAGTGTTTTTCTTTGTAGTACAGATCGACAGTGAGTTATTGATGTGCTCACACAACTGGAGTTACAGCTAGATTACATCTGTTTCTCCTCTTGTCATTTCTGAATAGTAAACTACTGCAGTGCAGTTGTTGTTTTTGTGTTTTATACCACTTACTGGAACAGAGAAAAGATTGTAGTGAGGTGACGTCCTGCACAGGTTTGTTAAATTCTGTTAAATGCTGAAAATCAGAGGATAGACCACCATCAGTAATCTCACTGCTGGTA
Source organism: Trachurus japonicus (assembly GCF_045865225.1). Classification (NCBI taxonomy): domain Eukaryota; kingdom Metazoa; phylum Chordata; class Actinopteri; order Carangiformes; family Carangidae; genus Trachurus; species Trachurus japonicus. The sequence continues at coordinate 17,278,073 of NC_140926.1, read as the reverse complement.
TGTGGGCTTGTTGGTATGTTATTGTTACAGTACCTATAGCCAGGCTAGCTGTTTCCCCTTGTTTCCAGTCTTTATGCTAAGCTAAGCTAATGTGTCTGAGTCTACCTCTACTCGTCAAACTCTCAGCAGGAGATCCAACGAGCGGATCTCACTATAAGGTTATTTCTTCAAGTTAAAAAAATAAAATTGGTTGAACTACTCCTTTAAAGAGCTGCCAGTCTCCAGACACTTCTTGTACCCTCACACTCCAGCTGAATAAAAGAAGACAGTGTCAGACATAAAGGTTAGTGGCAGAGGCAGCACTGATCCACCGCTCAGGGAGTCAGGTGTTCATAAAACCGTAAAATGCATTCATAAAAAATCATTGCTCTGCAGTTGCAAGATAAACACTGTAATACTCCCTCTCCCCTCCAAGGCCACACAGAGAAAAAAAAAACAGGTTTTTTCCTCCTTTTTTTTTCCTAAATCGTGCCTGAAAGAGCATCCGAGGACATCGCCGCTACAAGTTGCAGCTTTAAAAATACATGGAGGGATGATGAGGTGCAGCCTTTCAGCGAGCGTAACTCATCGTCAGCATGGCCTCGACCGCTGCACCTGCGATGGCGGTCATAAAGCTCCCAGCAGCCACCAAGCATTCAATAAGAAATAAAGCTGAGAACAAAGTGCCTCAGCCGGTGTGAGTGTGTAAACTGGGAGCTGCCTGTCGTGTTTTCTCTCTGCAGCCTCCGCTGGCTCTGCAATGCAGCCAAGCCCGGCGAGGTTAGCCAAGCCATTGCAGCGTACAGTGTACAGTAAGAGGATTATATCACCAGTCCCCTGATGTCACCGCAAAGCCACAGAGGCCTTAGCTCATAGTGAACCCCCTCCAACCCCCCGCCCGCCGTCCTGCAGCAGCTCCTCACACTCCCTCCATCCTGTCAGTCTGAGAGGTGCCGCCCATCAAGATCTGGCAATCACTTCACAGGTTCAAACCGTTCTCCCCCTCAGGCCGCTGATGACAGGGGCCTCTGCACATGCTCAGATGCCTGATTCATTCTTTGGCTCTTTGAGTGGTGAAACAACTGGCAAACAGGAAACAAAGCACCATATGGTGTGAGCAAAGGTGCCATATAAAGCCATCAAAGCCATTTGTTTTTTAACATGAAGGTGCTCCTGTTTGAACTGAGGAGCATTTCCATTGGAAATGACCTTTTTGTGGAGTCATATAGTCAGATCAGGGGACCACTGAAGCCAGCATTAGCTTGATTAACAGAAGACGCCTTCTGCCCTAAAACTGCAGTGGCACATTTCCAGTCTGCTCTGATTTGCATTTCAACGTCCTCCTGAAGATTTCCCTACATGCCGAGGTGCTGCCTCGCAGGCAGACATAAAAAAACAGAAGAAAAAGAATAGGATAAGCTGCACACTCATATCTCAGATGCAATTATTTACTTTACTCACTTCTGAAGAGTGACGCTCCGGCATGCTGCTGTCATCTGGATTCCTCTGTTCGCTGAAATGTCAATCTTTAGAAGTTCAAACAAATGATTGCAACAGAGTTTTCGGCTTTCCCGTTCTTTCTAGGAAGATGGGGAAAAAAACAACATTTTCTCTTCTGTAATCTTCTCTTGTGAATTACAGGATTGTTCAACCTCCTTGATACTGGTATAAAAAGAGAATTAAGACTCAAGCACAGATGGCCCATTAAAGATGACGTGTGCCAGGTGACTGAGGCCTGAATGGCGGTTTGTGATCTCAGCGTTTTTAGTTGAGGTTAAGTGAAGGCTGTTTATTGTGCTTCGGGCCCCGGCGTCTGACTCTTACCTGGGATTATGTCCCTCCATTAGTTAATCACCCTCACAGTAAACCTCCTAAGCTCAGCACTTGAACAATAGAAAACATCTCACACAATCAATCAGCATTTTACAGCAGCGACGCTCAGAGAGATGACTGCGCCCACGCGTTTGCTTTATCCATACGGGCCATAAATTGGTCGTCTCTGCTGTGACATCTGCTGAGTTTTATCTTTTAGAATCAAGTCTGGCATCCACATGGCAGACATTTTAAGCAAATTACTAAACACATTCCCCCCGCCGGCGTGATCTCTTTATTGTCATTAAAAAGGTTTGCGCTGCTTTGATGTCTCAGGCTGTAACAAAGTAACGCTCAGCAGGCAGTAAATGTCCAAACGTGGAGGGAACATGGTTGCGTAGGTCAGGATAAGAGTTTCTGTTCTTTCCAGATAACAGGCCTGTATCATTTACCCATGCTTGACCCATTGCTCAGTTTACCCAACAACGTTCAAAGCAGTGGGTCATTCTGACCAGATCTGGCAGACACACAGATTCAGGGAAAGGACAGGTGAAAAGACAAAACATGACAACACTATGAGCTCATCCTGTCTACCAATGATTAATGAATCTTCCCCTGATATAATGACATATACCCCACAGTGGTTCACTTGATTCTTTTGGTCACTATTCAGTACTTTTGTAATACGTGACATAAATAATGAATGAAGAAATAAATGACAACCGTTGAAATATGTCAAAAAGGTACAAATTATAGCTCCAGCTATTCCACACAGTGAAACTTTCACAACCCCTGAGCTCTGCTTTTGCCCTGCAGTGCTTTTCAAAAATGAGTGAGAGTGAGAAGGAGAGAGAGAGAGAGAAAAAAAAAGTAAAAGGCATGGGAGAGTGTTAACTTTCTTCTGTGGAACCATTCATAGTCTCGCTACCGCTGGAAATGTTGGTGAGGAATTCAGGGAATGCGACTTCTCGGCAGAGATCAAAAGAGGTTGAACATTAACTCTGCTGAACTCTTCAGCCATCCGGTGCTGCTCCCAGGGACTGCCTCTCAAGTTCAAGGGTCCCGCAGGAGCCCTGTTGAATGCTCAGTGTCAATAACAGGTACGTCACATGGAGCGGTTACACGTGAAGCTGCGGGTCATCCCCTCTCCCCGGCCCCTGCACTCTCCCAACCTGCTGCAGCCCCACACTCACACTCGCATATACAGTATGTACTGGGAAACACACAAGTGGTACGTTGCTCATCCACACCTGCCGCTGCCACTACGGGGCAGAGTGAGGGTGACTTTCACAACAGCAACACAGACATGTAAATAAAGCACAAGCACATGACGACAACCTCGTGCAATAATGTTTAATTCTGTGACGTGTTCAATCGAGAAAAGGACAAAACAAATGTCACACGAATGTTTGAAATTCCCAGGAAGCAGCCCTCCTTGTTATCTTAGTATTGCTCTTTTGCAATAACTGAACATGTATTTTGCAAGAGCTGCCAGGTCTTAACCTGAGGTGACAACTGTTCTCCAGATGAGCTGGAACAGCAGTTTAACACCTGCAGTATTTGAGGCCTGCAGGGGTTTCTCTCTGTCGGACACTTTGAATAAACCCAACTGGGTGCCCCCCATATCTACAAACTGTCAGAGCAGCCTGCAAATGAGTGGGCTTAAAGATAAATCATTCCGATTAGAAACCATAAATAAGTGATCTTTGTACCGAGATGCCTCTGGTCCTTTCGGTCCACCTGCCGATGGCTGTTAAGAGCCGTCAGTCAAACGTGATTAGAGAAAGAGAAAATTTGATTCTGTTTATCTCAGGCCGCATAAGGAGAAGATTAACAAAACTGAAAGTCAGAACCAGTTGATTGATCAGAAGACAAAGAAAAATCATATGCCCAAAACACACACATCAAGTGTGTGTGTGTGTACCCCTCCCACACACACACATAATACAGCTGAGGAGGGATTAGTGTCAAATGCTACTACTATTGTACATACAGCATCTCTTTGCAGAGGCCTTGGCTGCTTTCCCAGGTAGTAGGCAGCTACTACTGAACAGGACTTTGGGTGGGTGCCATGTTTTGACAGTGAGGGATGGGGACGTCCATGCAGCAGCTGTGGGTCTCTGTCACAGGGCAGGAACGAGAGGTAAGAGGGTTCACTGGGTGATGCTATGGTGGAGGCGCCCTCTCTTGTAAGAGGCTCAACCTGCTTCCTGCTGGGGGCCGGGACAGATTTATGACCCGGCAAATGAAATGTTAAAGCAGGATACTCGGAGGAGCCGGAAGCTTGGGTGTGGATATCTGCATGTGTGTGTGTCAGGCCTATGAGCTTATTAGGACTGTCTGTGAAAATACTGTATGAATAAATTCAGAGAAAATGTGACGGCTCTGCATTTTTTTTCGTAAACTGTCGCCCCCTGTGGTGCCAAGTGGTAATGACACTCAAATTACAACAACACTGCTAGCCCTATTGACACACAACACAGGCATGTTTAGCTAAGTTGGGTTAGCCTACCTAATATAGGACTTTTTAGTAAAGTTTTGCTATGGTTTAGTGTTTAATGCTATCTTAGCACAACATTAGCATTATTAGCTGTTATCAATAAAAAAAAAACATTGCAAGTTCTGCATTAAACCTTATTTCTTTACTCGCCAAGAACTGTCTACAGCAGCAATGCAAATGTTAAATCTCATCTCCATTAGGCCTACAGTTAGCATGCGGGGAGCATACGTCAGTCCGACTGCCCAAAAGTCCAACGTCTCATTTCTCCGACTACCCATTCTACAGTGTTAAGGTTAGGTTTAGGGTAAGGTTAAGGGTTAGGGCTACTTAAGTCGGAGAAGTGGGAGGTCGGACTAATGGACGCAAAAATAAAGAAATGTATGGTCGGAGAAATGGGTAGTCGGACAGACGTCATGCGCCCGTTAGCATGTTAATTAGCCCTGGCCCTTCTCCTCCTGCATAACTTCCTGAAGCCTGTAGTTTTCTGTGATGACACGACGACGCTGCTCAGACGGTGTATTATAACCTCATTGTCTTTTAAACTCAACAATGGCTGAAGCTCGAAATAAATTGAGAAAAAACTGACTGTCTGTGGAAGGATGGTGGTGCAGTCAAAAAAGAGCTCCCGAGGCACTCTTGAGGTGTAGCAGAGATTTTAATAAATAAAAAAGGACCCAACGCGTTTCGACGCTGTCTTCATCAGGGGTGTCAATGGCTCAAGCTCTTGTCAAGTGTCAGTCACCACCACCAGCCACTCCCGGCAACAAACCATTGACTTAAGTGTTGGCGCCATGAAAAAACAAATAGTCTCTTGAGCACAGGTGGATCCAATCAACCAACTGCCAATATAGGCTATATATTTTTAACAATGATGTAGTCACCAGGACAGCAATGTGTACAAAGCTGAAGATGGCCTAGAGCTGAAACGCGTACAGTCGCTACGTTTCTTTACTACTGCTTGGCACAATTAAATCCACCTTCTTCTGAACGTCAAAAACGTAACCCAGCACTCTCAATTCCGTGTATTTGTATCCACAAGTTTCCGAACGTGATCTATGGTCAAAAATGGAAGCCGGTTTTTGCCGGTTTTGGTGGAATTGTACGCATGGATCATCACACCAGCTTTTAACATATCACACAAATTGACATCCGTGTTAAAAGCCAGCGTTAATAGATCCATGCGTGTACCGCAACTATGACAACGACTGAAAACCATGGAAAAGTAAACGTACAATTCCACCAAAACCGGTCACAGATCACGTTCGGAAACTTGTGGATACAAATACATGGAATTGAGAGTGCTGGCTTTTTCATTTGTCACCATAACAACAATGGCCAGCCAATCATTAAGTGAGTTGAAATTTTAACCTAAACCACAACAAAGCGGTTATTTTAACTCAAACCATTGTTTGTGCCTAAACCAAACCAAACCTCAACCATATGCCATATCACAAAACGTCAACAGTGATTAAGAGTTTTGAAACGTTGGGTGATTGGAAAATATTCTTACAAGCCCAAAGGCATTGAGACTGAATAGTATTCAGCCAGGATAAACAACAGTTGCAGACATGTTTTTTATGGGGATTTTTTTTTCAATTCTCTTTGGTCATTTTTAAAAGGCCCTTTTGGTTTTTCCGGCGTTTTATGACATAATTGAAAGAACATGTTCCATTTGTATAAGATTTTGTTTTACACGATATGAAATATCATTAAGTAAATAGAGACCCAGTCAGAGTCATGTGCTGCTGCTTCACGCTGCACAGTCTGATCAAAAGCTCCTGAGATCGTCTCCGTTGGCCCCTGGGGGACAGCAGACTCACTCTCACATGAATATTTGACTATCCATCAAAGACATGTGAACAGGCTGAAATGCAAAAAAGGCTACTCATAATCATCAGGGGCGCTTCTTTGCCCCCTCATTTTACTGGCTTTTTATGAACCTTCAAGGGCACATTTGCCCTGAGCCCTTGTAAATTACTGACCGTGGTGGGTGTGTGTCAATGTGTGTGTGTGTATGTAAATGTCTTCTCGTTATCAGATAACTGTCTAAAAGTCGCACAATCTCTCTGACAGATGAGAGTCAGACAGTGGTGGGCTACATTTTGCTGACATGTACAACATTCCTCTCAGGTGTGCACTTTGATCTGTCTGTGGGCCGCAACAACAATGTGAAGCTCCAGCTCCAGCAATAACAAACCCTACTTTAGAGGCAGTAAAACAAAATAATAATAGTTTAGCTTTAAGAAGAATTAAATATCAGAGAATGGAAGCATTGCATTCAACATCTCCTGACCAGACAATAGCACAATATGATGTTGAAAAGTTAAGGTTGTGTTTGTTTACACAAGATGTCTGTGATGGAAATGGATACAGGGAGTTATTTCATCCCACTTTCTCATCTCATCTTTGTTTGTGACTGAGCAGAATATTTTTTATCATTCACTAAAAAAAATCGTATCATTAAATAGAGCTATTGTGTATTAAATAGGTTTTGTGTCGTTGTGAGTCTCATTGTGAGTATGAATGTGTATTAATATATCTTTTGTCATTGATGACTTGTTTATGAATTGACCCCATGACAAGTAGCCATTGTTACAACAGAATGGCTAATGGGGATCTGACTAAATAAATGAAATACCCTACAGCCATGGACAGATGTGATAGACAGACAAAGAAAAGCGGCATCATTTTCCTGTTTACCATCTCTTCATCATTGTTTGGAATGTGTCTCTGGTCACTTTTGGTCTCATTTCACAGTGTTTTTGCAGTCATATGATCCACTTTTCAACAAGAAAACAGGAACAGTCACTCCTTCCAAAGTCTCTGGATCAGAGGCTTGAACTCACAAAGCAACACCAATGACGTTGGAGGGTCAAGTTTGTGGACAGCGCAGGTCAGGGCTCAGAAGAGGTGGCCTGAAGCCCAAGTTATTTCAGTCCAGAGTTAGTAATGAGATGCATACTTGTGTGCATGGCAGAGACACAGAGGACCCTTCATGTACACGGCATCCCGGAATCTCCTCCTCTGTGAGCTAACACAGCCGGCCATTCACTGTCTATCACACTGCAGCACATGATCCTCACACCCACAGTCGTCCTAATCAGCCTATTTATGAATGTGGTGGCTTATAAAAAAGACACTTGGTCTCGCGGCTGTGACTGTGTACAAAGACGATAATTGATTTATTCAGTTTAAATAATAAAAGCTTTTTCATGGGGTCAAGGGCGTTTTTTTCCCTCAGAGTCATCACTGCAGACGAAGTCATTTACTCTGTGTTGAATCATCAAATGCTCCGTCTTAGTTGACCTTTCCCCGCTGCCGCATCTGATCATTTGATAGCAGAAGAAGGAACTGAATTAATTTCAGGCGCCATGAAGTTGCACCCTGTGACCTCTGTCTTTTTTTGGGCCTGAGGTGTTATTTGTGGACGCACATGATTCTATGCTGCTTCTCCAGGACTGTACTCATCCCAAACAACAGGCACTATATTAGGTGCGAGATGCCTAAACACCACTGGGTTGAAAATTACAAGCTTTGATCCAATTGTGGTTTCTGTGTGCGAGAGGGAGAGAGAGAAAGAGAGAGAGAGTTTCAGCTCTAGCGTCACATTCAGCCCACTCATACAAGAAGTGTTGGGTGAAGTAGGCTATTGGTGAAATTACTGGAGACAAATCTGCATGTGTGACCTAAAACCCCCACATGCCCCCTACCCCCCTTGTTTCTTTTGTTTTTTTTCTGCTCTGGAGTTTTTTGTATGTCAACTTTCATATCAACATTTCTCTGTAGCACTTCACTTTAAAAGGATAGTTCACCCAAAATTCAAATTTCACTCATTATCTACTCACCCTCATGTCGACTAAGGGCTGGGAGAATTTTCAGAGTCCTCCGCGCCTTCTCTGAGTTACGGGGGGGTCCGCGCAGCAGTATTTGTCCATATAATGGTTGTGAATGGTGCTCACTTTTCTTCGTCCAAAAACACACACCAAAAAACATCCAAATACCTCCATACTGCTCGTCTGTAATGTCCCTCTTGTATTGAAGCCCCTACATGAGAAATTGTTCTGCTGGTCAGTGCAAATCACACGAGATTTGCACTGACACAGGAAGAGCAGTGAACTGAGACACTGGGAGCTTCCGCTACAAACAAGCTTAAAACATAGACTTATTTAATTTTTTTCGGAACAATTTCTCATGTCGGGGCTTCAATACAAGAGGAACATTACAGACGAGCAGTATGGAGGTATTTGGATGTTTTTTGGTGTGTCTTTTTGGACGAAGAAAAGCGAGCACCATTCACAACCATTATATGGACAAATACTGCTGCGCGGACCCCCTCGTAACTCAGAGAAGGAACGGAGGACTCTGAAAATTCTCCCAACCCTTAGTCGACATGAGGGTGAGTAGATAATGAGTGAAATTTGAATTTTGGGTGAACTATCCCTTTAAGACTCCTTATGGACAGGACATTGCAGTTTTATGCAGATAATAGGATATCTTCAAGTACTTATTGATAGATTTGTCAACAGATAAAGCATTTACAAAACAGTTAATGAATGAGTGATAACCCGGTATAATATACCAATTATCACTGATTAATTATGTAATATAACACACTGTATATAATGCACAACAGGGTGTTATAAATCCTTTATTAGCTGTTGCTAAGGTTTAACATTCATTGGAAACAGTGATAAGACTATATACAAAACTTTCAGCAGTAGATTGAGTTATCATCAGTATTTATCAAAAGTAAACACATAATTAATGAGCATATGATATCATTAAAGTTTTGATACTCAGGATTGGGTTCCTGTTTGATTTGGCTGCTGCTGTAACGGATGTTTGATATCAGAGCACACAGTCGATGAGCAGCTACTTTGTCAATACGACAGTGGCGGAACTGGTTTATGTGATTACTACAGTGCAACCAAACACAGTGATGTTGTTAAAACACGAGAAAACAGTCACTGATAACGAGGACCACAGGCAGTTATTTCCACAACAGCTAATCTGCTGAAGACAAAATGCTGAATGTGATTGTAGCATTTTCGGTCAACGGTCACAGTTCATATGTCACTTCACAATAAAAGCCGCTCTGTATTTAGCAGTTGAACACTTTTCATGTGCAAGAATAACTTAAAGGGGAACTCCAGTGGTTTTACTCATCTTAATGTCTGTTAATGTCCTGGTGGGTTAGAAAATGAAACAAATCTGGGGTGTGGTGTGAGAAAAAGGCGCGTTAACCAGATCTCTGTAGCTCGCTCATCATCTCTGTTTGAATCTAACATCTCAAAGTCATTTACCACTACTGATATAACACACCTAAATCTTTGACCAAACTACCCATGCTAAAGTTGCATTGTGGGTAATGTAGGCACCAACTTTAGATAATACACAGACTTGTTTATTTTGGTTTGTGTTTTTTTTTTGTTTTTTTTTTACTATACTGACTACATAATACAGCATAAAAGATCATACATTTTATGATTATATACAGTACATAAGATATACAGGATGCATTTGTCCTTGCATTGACGTACCACCATTGTGTGTTGTATTATATTTAGAATTTCTTCAAATTCTTCTTAGGCATGCCAAGTATGGGGGGTTTATTAATAATTGTTTCCAGGTCATGGATGTGTTGTCCAACTTGCCCTAATGTAGAAATGAAGCTCACAAAGATAAATACTTTACAGCTTGTCTGCGAAGTGAGTCTTCCCTGAGTAAACTTCAAAAGGCTCGGTCATTAATAATTCTGATTTAGGAGACGGGCCGCTTCGTATTTGCAATTCTGATGCTTGAACTGCAGGAGGGGACAGGAGAGAGGAACATGAAGACGGGCTTTGGAGGGGGAGGGTTGTGATATGGGGGGGTAGGAGGTGCCTACAATTGCAAATTTTTCCCCCCTAAATTATGCCTCAAAATGCTGACACCCTCTGGAGTCACATAGGAGTCGACGATATATTCCTACAAATATCCCTTAAATTATTCATAAACAAATTGGTCTGTGTGTTTTGCTGATGCATATTTCATGCACCTTTCTTAATTCATTAAAATGAGTCCTGTAAATTAACCTCTGGCTCATGGTATTAGCATGTTAATTGGCCCACACTGAAAAAATAAAAGCTGTCAATGACAAAAATGTGAGCGCCTTTCAAGTAAAAAGGAAACTGCAGTTTTATTTTAGGTCCATGCTACAAGAACATGGTCTACATTCTGCGAAGACGTGACAACAATCATTCCTGGAAGTGTCAGCAACGTGATAAACATGCAAAGACTGCGGCAAACTCAAAACACATGGCCTCCATTCAAGATATTGATATAGTTGTAGAGTGGAGTGGTTTACCACATTAAATTTAGAATAAGCATGCTGACTTCCTTCTGAGGGGCCTGTGATGCAATTTCCTGTAGGCTTGTGCAATTTAAACTTTAAAGCTTGTATCTATGACTTTCAGTCGTAAAAACGTGTTAGTGTGCTTTAGGTCCACAAGAAGTCTGGACAGAGGACGGGAGTTTGTTGTTTTCTACTTTCCAGATTCCCTCAGCTGTAAACCTGGTGTCAGAAGGCAGCTCTGAGTGATGTTAGTTTGCTTAACCAACATTCACACACCCTCACCGACTGACCCATTCCCTGGGAGAGCCCCGGGAGGAGGGCAAAGAGCAACAGTGACACCCACTAACACAAACCCTGCAGGTAAACAGACAAGCGAAACGTCCCATCCTCTCTCAAGCCGTTAACAACACACTCTGCCATATACACAGAGAATTTCAAGTGAACAAAATGATTCACTGCCTGCAACCTGATCGCTCTGTCTTTCCCCTTTCTCATGGCCCTGTCTAAATGTCAGCATCTGTGTAAACGCTAAGGTAATTCACTCGTCGGCTCCCTGCTGTGGGCATGGAAAAGAGCAGAGGAGGAGAGAATCACTTTCATTGCACACACCCCTAATGGATCAGCTGCTTCTGCATCTGATGTTAATTATTGTTAAGAGATAATAACTCCTGCTCTATTTGCATATTTGTGGTCTTTCAGAAGATACCAGGTGACATTTGAATGTAAATTACTGGTATCTCCACCAGTGCACGGTTCAAAAGAAAAGCCTTGAGTCAGACAATACACAAATCCATTGAGGTTAATGGTGTAGTAGAGAGTGAATTCACACTTTGCTTAGCAGAACTGAGAGCCTCAGTGACCAGGGGAGGCCCCACTGTAGACAGTATGATTTCTAAATTGCATGGCAAAGTAGCACAACCACTACAGGCATAGGGACACAACTTCCCCTAAGCATGACTCAGAGTGAAGACGTGAACAAAATAGATGCAGAAGCAGAACTGAATTTTTCAATACCTAGATGCATGTACATTTTCCACAGACATAAACGGGTGTCTTAGTGTTTTATCTGGCATCCAAAAATACCTCGTTGTGTTTTACGAGTTTCACTCAGACAGTTGACATATCTTGTCAAAATGCAACCATATCTTTTATATAATCAAAAGCATATGCAAATGCAGCCTGAGAGTCTCTCACAAAAGAATAGAAGTTATTCATCAGAGAGCCTCATTCTAGTTTACTGAGCATATAAAAGCATGAAATTACAGCTGTATGATGATCAAATAAAAACATGATGCCAAACTAATGCTCCATATAGCCTACCATATAATCTTTCATTTAAGGCAATTATGAAAAAAAATTCATGATAAAAAATCATGACTGCAAAGATGAGACAAGGAGAAGGGGGTCAGAGCAAAAACAATAAAGATGTGATATTTTCAGATCAGTCAAATATAGCACCGGCTAGAGCTGCAGAGACACACAGCTACTGCTATGTTTGTCCAAACAAAACAGGGTGAACACAATGTTGGCGAACTTGTCGCCGAAGACCAAATTTCCACTTTACATTTACTTGAATACAGCTTGAAGCAAATTTTCACCACCTTCATGTATGTATACTTAGTATTCAAGCCACTTAACTTTAAGGGACCCCAAGGAGTTTGCTTTTGGTTATAAAAGAGTCTCTGTATTATTGTGGATGAATCTACATTACCACTTGTTAATGGGTCCATTTTCGATAAATATATCGTTTTGTCTTTATATACATTTTGATATTATTATTTAATGGTCGACTCACCCAGCATTTGTGTTTAAATTCTGTGTGTTGTTATTATTTTGAAACTGATGTAGAGGATCTGTATCCTGTATCAGATATTTTTTCATTAAATTTCATTCATTAAATTTCATTTCCTAGTTTCGGTTTCCCGGACACTGCCCGGCAAATTATATATTTCATTCAGGAACACTCTCGTCATTGATTAAAACCATTTATTGCAACAAATAGAATACAGTTAGGCTTACACTGAGAAGGTGGAGGCTGGGGTGGAGGAGGCAAGCTTTGATAGCGGCAGCTGTGTGCAGCGGTGTAGAAGGGGAGATCAGTGTGACAGCCTAGATTTAAATAGGCCGCCTATGGTGGGAGAATGAATGTGATTGGATAGAGACTAATGGGCTGGCTGTCAGCTGACTACAGCTGGGGCTTAAGACTTCAGTGTCCTGCATGAATTTGCGCAAAACTTCATTTATCGAAAATGGACCCAACCCATTGACAAGTGTGGTTAATGTAGATTCATCCACATTAATATGAGACTCTTTTATAACCAAAAGTTAAATTAAAAGTTACATTCTGGTGTGGTGTTTGCGCTTGGAGTGTTTTTGGGGCCACAAACAAAATCTTGTTTAGAGCCACCAAAATCCTAGGGCCGGCCCTGACAGACACTAAAAGTGTTATCTATCTTCTCATCTCTTCCTTGTCTCAGGGTACAAATTCTGAATTAAAAAACTTTCAACTATGGTGACATTTTTCATAAATCATGCAAACCTAACAGCCAGTTACAGTGTATGGCTCAATCTACTATTGTGCAACCTGTGTGATGATACAGAAACTTGTAAAACTAATGCTCTAATAATCTTTTTAATGTCATATAACTAAAACATGTGCTGTGGGAAAAACATGGAGGAACTTTACTTTACAAATGTGAAGTCTTTATAGACACATGTCAAGTTTAATAGCCAAGACACATAGTGTTCACACAGCTCTAGGCTAAACTGGTATGCTGTCACATTAAAATGCACTGGAAGTGAAAAGCTCAGCAGTCATGTCCTTGACAGAGCTTATACTATATCGACGGCAGGAATGAGGAGGGGCCGCTAACGGAGTCCTTTGATACAGAGCGGTTCATGTCTATACAATCTGTGACAGCTCTGTATACTGTGCCCTGTTGAGCACTGTATGCTGGCGGCATAAAGATCACTTTCGGTTGTATCATCATTATTTGTGACTTGGAGCCAAGCCTTTGATTAAAAGGCCGCTGTTTAAATTTACGTTGGAACTTTATAGCCTTTTACTGTGCCTTACAGTGCAGATTGTTATTTTAAGAAATCTTTTTAACCCAAACAAAGTGATGGGTTTAAATGAAATAAAAGTGCCTGGCTGGGCATGGAGACCGGTGGAGCATGATTCCTGGAAAGTGCTTTCCCATGTGTGGGCGGGCAGATCAGTTGGACAGGAGCAAGTAGCAGCCTGTGATGATGTTTGACTCAGGAGAGGGCATACTTTTGAACGCACTCCTGCCAAGTTACAGGCACTCAGAGACCTCCCACAGCTGTCTCACAATTTTTTACAACGAGCCTGGGAACGCAGGTTTAACCGCTCACCTGCAGCATGTCTGGACACTTTTTAATCTCACTGACTCTCTGCTTTAGGGAGTTCGGGGGAAATATTGTACCTCTATAGATCTGCGCAAAATGGGAAAAAAAAAGATAAATGAGATAATCTGTAGTGAGGGTGGCTGTATAATGTTACGAGATGGACAGATAAGAAGATGCAGTCACATACAAATATAAAAGTGCATGTCTACATGCACGTAGATGTACACATACATATTGTATATGTGCACATTAGTGTAGTGAACCAGATCCTTAAGATAAAGGGATTAAGTGACTGGCGGTCTGAGCAGTTACTTTAATTGAAGATTTGCTGATGAAGACATACTAATGCTTAATGGGCCTTTTCTATTTTTATCTCACTACACCCTCACTGACCTTTAGTAGTAAAAAATACAAGGCCACGCAGTCACAGTAAACTATATTACTGACTTTAATACCATTAAATAAGTCTGTTTGGTCTTGTTATCCTCTGAAATCTGATCTATGGGGCCAGATGTAATGGAAAATACTGGTGCATGCTGGGGCTTACTTGGTTTCACTATATTTAAATTCAGTATGCAGTTGATGAAAAGCTAAGATATTGTTGCACAGTAGCAGTCTTGTGTGCAGTTTGACAAAAGGCAGTATAAAACTTAATAATCCAAGAACATATCTTGCCTCTGCATGAACTGTATTTGCAGTTTTGTGGTTTCTGTGCAAGGGAAAGTAGGAGAGAGCAGTTATCACTCATATCTCTGTGTTCATGCATGTATGGCGTTTTGTGAGCTGCATGTCACTCACTGGTCTCAGTGTCAGAGGTGCCACTGGGGGCTGTCACGGGTTCACCGAGTGCAAATTTGTGAATGAAGCTCCTTCCATTTATGGTGCTGGTGGAGCTGTCAAGACAAGAGGAACTTAAGGTGATACTGATGGTTTCCTCTTTGCAGTTTCAGCTGTTACATCTCCCTGTCAATGAATTGTAAAAACCACTGCAGCCTGCGGTGTGCAGTACATGCTGTAGCTCTATTTACTATATTTGTGATTCAGCTGCACATTGTGATAATGCAAACAAGTGTTAAAAAATACAAATATTGAATTATTTGCTCTTCAATTAAGTCGTTGCCTCGCAGTCTGGAGCTCATATCAATGAGTAACCTTAAAGTGTTTAATGTAGCTTCAATAGTTCCTGTTAGTGATGATTCATTGTGTTTTTCTCAGACTCTGAAAACTTTCCCCTTGAGAGCAACTTTACTTTTGTAAAGGGTGTTTCTGTGCCACCGTCCAAACTGTGATTTTAACCGTTTCTCACCATTTCCTGAATGGAATACTGAGCAGGCAGTTTGCATCAGCTGGCAGTGAATCATGGTTTCAGGTTGTCGGTGCTTCTCATGCAGTGATGGTGTTGTTACTTTTCAGCTTTGAGTTGTAGATCAACTTTGACTCATTTGAGCATTTACTCTTCTAAAAGTGAAAAAAGGGTTACTCTGTGGTCTCTGTGGTGTAGACTTAAAGGGATAGTTCAACATTTTGGCAAATTGGCCCATTGCCATAGTTTTAAGAGTAGGTTTGTTACCTTTATTTGTAGGTGCAAGTTATTTTTAGAAAGGCGGAGCAGAGCTGCTAGCTGCTCAGAGCTACACAGAGGCTAATGGGATTTCTTGGTTTTCCTCATCAAACCCATTAAATACACAATCCAACAACTCCCAAACACTCTTGTGGACAAGTTGTGACCTGCACATTCACCACGCTATGAGATAATAATGGAACGTTACAAGACGGGAACGCACATCAGCGGTTTTACATTACCTCGAAAACAACTCTGTCTCGTAACGTTCCATTATTAATGTGAATGTGCAGGTCACAACTTGTCCACGAGAGCATTTTGGAGTTGTTGGATTGTGTATTTGATGAGTTTGATGAGGGAAACCAAGAAATCCCATTAGCTTCCGTAGCGTAGCTCTGAGCAGCTCGCGGCTCTGCTCCGCCGTTCTAACAATATCTTGCACCGACAATTAAAGGTAACGAACCCACTGCTATGACTATAGGGATTATGGCAATGGGCCAATTTGTCAGAATGTTGAGCTATCCCTTTAAAATTATTTTTAGTCCATTTCACTTGTGGCCAAGCAACAGTGGTTTTACTCCAGTATCCTTTCAGTTAACCTTATTTTACATAAAATATAATAAAAAGTTGTAGTTTTTGCACTGTACAAAAGAAGCGATTAAATAAGTAATTTCCAGTGGGCAACTAAGTCAGAACTATGGAAATAAGTTCAAAGATTCACTGTAGACCTTTTAAAATGTTCATCTTTGGATAGTACTTTATCTCTCATATGGGCTTCCCACAGAAAAGTTGAATAAACTACTTAATAAACTTTTTAGCGTCCTTGAAATTACATCTCCTGGTTCACTGAAACCCCCATTCCCACTGTATGAGCACTGTTAGATCTGTAAACATCTCCCGCTCTCCACTCTCTCTATATCAATATGCAGAATATATTTTTGGTGAGGTGGAGAGGGACTTTAAACTCTTGAGTCTGGTCCAGCAAAGAAAACACTGTTTGGTTCAGCTGAACAAAACTTTCTATCTGAGTTATCTGAAAATGTCAGAAAGTTTTGATCTGACTTCACTGTGAGAGAAACAGGTGCCTTGCTCTGTGACTCAAGTGCAATCAATAATGTGAAAGTCACACAGATGATAACATGAGAGGCACAAACTGGGGGGGGAGGCGGGGTGTGGGTTTCAGGTGTCAGTCCCTCATAGCAGCATTAGTGACAACACTGCTGGTGTCTTTAATAGAGCCCAGGCTGAATTTGAATCCAGGTGAGAAGTCACACCTGATCTCCGCAGAATGCACTCTGCAGCCGGGATCCAGGCTTGAGAGGTGTGAATGAGGCCGCATGTTTCTCACCTCCTGGTGTAAAACGCAAACAATGCCGCTGCTGCTGCCCGGCCAGAGTGAGGGATTTAGCAAGTGGCAGATTGTTGAATGGGAGAGAGCAGACCGCTGGCGCTGGTGAACAAACAGAGCAGCCACATCAAAAGGCAGAGGGCTGGGCCAGTGACGATAAGGTCAGACAGTCGGGACATTTTCCTAAACTGAAAAGGTCCAGATGATTATGATGATAGTAAAGGAACTTCCTACAGTGCAGATTAGCACAATAGTTATCCATTTAATACACTGTTCTTTGACATACTTATCAGGAGCAGGTTAGTCATTACGGATTTAAATAGCTGGTGCCTCAACATAGTCTAATAAACAAATCTAATACAACACTGTAGGCACTGGAGAGCACATAGAGAGAGTTTTTGAAGAACTTTCCTTTATATTTCCTTTCTCATAGAAAATATAAGATACAATTCTGAGACATGATCTGAATAATAGTAAATATTGACATAACAAGCTGACACCAAACAAACTATGGACTACATTAACAAGATAAAACTTTTTGAACAGCTCTAGGGTTACTGTGTCTCCCTGTTTCCAGGATTTTTGCTAAGCTACGCTAATTGGCTGTTAACTTCCGGCACATTCATTTAAAAGAATGAAAAGTGTGTATTTCCTAATTCACAAACTGTATTATGTTTTGTTTGTCACATGTCAGGAAAAGCTTCACCACATGTCTTCTAACATAAAACACCTCTCGAGTCTTTTGCTCCTGTTTTTACCCTCTCAGTCTTCCTCCTTTTTGAGACCCAGTAGGGAGAAAAAAGACATACCAAGCTGGTTAAAGTGACTTTTAAACAGTTTTATTGCGCTGTAAAGCATCACAGCACGTTGTAAGCGCATGAGACAACAACACAAGTAGGACTTCACTGTGTTACACAACAAAAAGTATCGTCTTTCCTCTGCTCTTCTGTTAAAGACCCCAAAACCTACATATCAAATATCAAATTCTTTACATACATAGCTACATGAGCAAACAATGAAAATTAAAGCTCATGAAAAATCTCTAGGTATTTTTTATGAAGTGGTACCCAAACACAGTTACTTTCCTTTTTGAGGACAACAGGGATGTGGTTTGTCGTTGCATTTTGATTCAAATGTTGCCTCCCTCTGATTGGACATGACAAACCCCTCCCACTTATAAATCTGCAATAAATGAGAGACAAATGAACAAATATGGTAATTTCTCAATGAAATAAGGGATCTCTTCGAAGGAGGAGAAAACAAGTCGGCCCAGAAACTGTCCTTTTTTGAAGTGGGGTGCATGATAGATAGTTAATACAAATTCAGATGTGATAAAAGAGCAAGGGAAATTTCCTTTCTCAGTGTGCGCCTACAGCAAAAACTAGACATCCATGATCATAACAAAATCAATGTGAAGTACAGTAGAGTAGAGAGATGAACAGTGAGTATATGAGCGGTGTGTAAACATGCTGCCAAGTGTGTGTGTGTTAAACAGTACAACAACGGTATGAAGAGGTGGCATAGCGGTGGGAAACTCAGTCATCCTTCACCATTCTGGGTGGTGAAAGCTGCAGTTTTTCTTTGTTTCCTGGTGGTTGCTGGGTGGACATCCCCTGTTCATTCATTACCTGAAGTCCTGTTGCAATTCTGCGTGGGATCTGAAGCACAACAGCACATTCCTGCACCTCAGAGGGAAAAAAAAGGGAGTGGGAGTTGTCAGAGATTTATTTTAATGAGGTTTGTGTTTGTTTAACCTCGTCTCTTTTCTTCCAGAGCGGCTTCACATGAAAGTGAACCAAAAGAGAAAATTAGACGTCTTGACCCCGGTGTTCAGTTTCTGAACACTTGTAACAATTGTCATGTGAGAGTGATTAAAACTGCTCAGGATGAGTGTTTCAAGTGAAAGCTGATGTACGGGAGGGTTATGAATGCACAGGAGGGGGAAAACATAAGGGAGATAAAAAATAAAAAAAAAGTGATGGTGGCATAAGGATATCCAGTCCAGTGAGCATGACTCAGCGGACCACAGCCAGAGGTTTCAGTGCTGGATGACAAAAAGTGAGAGGAATGTAGTGCGTAGTCACTGACATGAGCCAACACCTGCTCTGTAGTGTAACCTGGAGACTGAACTGGAGGCGTTGGGCGCTCACATCTGTCTTCTTCATCTGCCCTCGAGCGGAGGGCTTTACCTCCATGTGATCCTGCGGCTGCCAGAAAACTGTTTGTTAAAGGAAAAGTTAGAAAAAAAGGGCAGACAGTACCCTACAGTACTGTGCATACTGTATGAATGAGTTTAGCTTAGCATAAACACTGGAGACAGTGGGGTAATGGTTAACCTGGGTTTGGGCTATTTATCTGATCAAAGCCACTGTTGCCACCCACTTACGACTTAAAAACAGCTAGTATACTGTAGAATCAAAATGTTAAACTATTTCTTGAATTTAAAGGACGAAACTACGTTATAAACACAGGACTATGTATGGAAACTTCACC
The DNA here is from genome assembly GCF_045865225.1 of Trachurus japonicus. Taxonomy (NCBI): domain Eukaryota; kingdom Metazoa; phylum Chordata; class Actinopteri; order Carangiformes; family Carangidae; genus Trachurus; species Trachurus japonicus. Next base: position 17,258,677 of record NC_140926.1, on the reverse strand, counting down.
AAAACAAGAGCAGTCAAATTATCAGACAGGAAGTAAACAGGTGATCTGTTCAGACTGATTATCTCTCACTTAATCAGTGAAAGTGAAAGTAGCCATACTGTAACAGCAAATTAGTCTTCCACAAAAATTAGTTCACTTTCGCTTTCGATATTTTTCTTAATGTAAGGCCCGCGGAAAGTGTCCTGCACTGGTTTTACGTAAACCTTTACGTGTTTTTCCTCTGAAACACTTGCGGTCCCTTAGTGATTATTGGCTCTACACTTCTCCTTTTAACACAGGCCAACACGCTAGCCAACACGCTTCAACACCACAAGTGTGAGGGGAACAGTATAGGCGCAGTATGTAAATTCTGTGGTTTAAAACTAACTATGTTTTGCAAGGTTAAACTCTATACACCCACAACACATTACAGTCGGTTTCCTGCTCCAGGTCACCTGTCGCAGCCCGGGGGAACAGGTGAGGGGGCGTGGCCTGAAGAACAAAAAGGGAAATAAATGTTTACAAGAGGAAAACACAGAGTGGGAGAATGAGCGGTGAGCACAGGAGCACTGAAAACTGTCTAGGATAAAAATAAATGATATTTAAAAAAGGATTTAGCCATTTTTATGGTTAAACCTCACCCATGTAAAGGATAACACATGGAGCTGAGGCCTGAGCACTAAACCCCTCCTCTGCATCCATTGAGTGCGTTTCCTTTTGGATCCTTTTCACTTTTTTTGGCATTCATATGTACTATTTTTGCATTTTGAAGGAAAGATATAAATTTCATTTTTGCACGTGTACATTTACTCTGGACTGCTTTGGACTGTGTGGGTTTGTTTAATGGGGTTTTTCTTGGGTTGCTTTAACTTTGCAAAGTCATGTGGACACAAAATCATTTCCTACCTAATAAATTGCGGTGTTAACACACACATATATATTTTTACACACATACATAAAAAGTTTCCATTCAGAACGTTCTGTGGTTCTGGGTAGCCTATGAGGACTCTGAATGCACCCAATACCTAATGTCCTCATTTTGGATTTTAGTAAAGAGAGTAACACTTAAAAAAACATGGCAATATAAACACTTGAATGTACTGTAAGCTAACTGTTATTGTATTTTCAAAGACAAAAACAACAAGGATGGGAATGTTCATTTAACAAAGAATCCTTCACAAACATTGTTTATATATCCTTTAAATGATCTGACACTGATTGCAGCTCCTGCAACGACGAAAGTGAATGTATGTTTAAAGCAGCCGCAGAGGAAACACTTTTTTTTTTTTTAGATGAGTATCTGACATCGTTCCCACAGTTATCTGGATCTGTTACATGTTAAGGTGAAAATTTAACCACAGGTTTGTCTATAACCTGTCTGTGTTTCTAATGAAGTTGGTGCCCTCCCGTCCCTCCATTACCTGCACCACTTACTGTATCACTGTACACACAGGGTGAGGGCAGGGTACAGCTTAGGTCCACCACACTGACATATGGAGACAATCTCACACTCATATTCACACCTATGGCCACTTTAGGGTCACCAGTTAACCTAAGACATGTGCATGTCTTTGGACTGTGAGGGGCAAACTGCACAAACCCACACAGAACCAGGGTTTGAACACAGAACCTTCTTAATGAGAGGTGACAGTGGGAACAACTGCACCCTTACAATTACCCTATTATGCGATCGGTAGCCTATGTCACTGACCCATATCAGCTCAAAAAGAAAAACATGCTTTGCTTGGGATTTGGTAATAAGTGCAGATGCAGCGGCTTGAGGCTGTAAACAGGAGGCAGCGATGTGGAACAGACAAGACCAGCCTCAGTGTCATGAGCACACTTCACTTGTTGGACTCTAAGAAAAACACATGCTCGGTAAACATCTGCCAGGGTGAAAGATTTATTCAGACAAGGGTGCAGGGTTTCCAAAAACATTCAACAGCGTAATAAGGTGCCATTAAAGAAAGTACACATGCAATATGCAAATAAAAATACATTGTTTTTTGTTTTCATGAACAACCTAAAATTGGGAAATAGAAGATACATTTAAATTAAGATGCATTAAGATACATTTAAAAGACATTAACTTTATATTCAATTCAAGCCTTTATTTAAGCCTCGGAAATCATTGAGGTTTCTCTCATTTGTAATGATGTCGAGGTACAACAATATAAAAATACAAATCAAACAAAGAGTGAGACAAAGTTAAAGGTACATTGTGTAGGAATTACTCCCATCTAGCGTTGCGGTTGTATATCGCAAGCAACTCAATCGTATTTTTCATGCTGCATTCACGTGGAATTGGGCAGACGGCAGACGGACGACAGCCGCTGTAGCAGCATAAACAAGCCTCTATGTAAACAAGTGGTCTGTCAGCACGAGGCAAAACAATAAACGTGACAATATGTTGTTGTGGCGATGTTGTATTGTTGTGTACCGATGGCCGTCTGTCCGACTGCACGTGAATGCAGCATCAGTGAATGAAATAATCGATTTTCGTGAATTGATAAGAGGAGAAGTTACACAATGTCCCCTTAAAGCATTTGGAGACAATAGCTATTCAGTGCTCCGTAGAGCAGATGCACACAGGAGTGAGGTGGTTTGAGAGCAATGTCTTAAAATGTCCTGGAGTAATGAGAGTGTCAATCATGAGTATGTTTTGAAGATGGTTTCATGTGGTTGGTGCACAAAAACTAAAAGCAGATTCAGAGTGAACTTGTGGGACTTGAAGTGTTAAGATAGTCAGCTGAGCGGGTTTGGTAAGTTCCAGTGGTCCAGTACAGCATGGATGATATAGATGATATATGGTGGTAAATGTGCAGTAAGGGCTTTGTGGATAAAAAGATTAAAGTGTTTATCCTGCCTGTGTGTGTGTGTATTAAAGAAATGACAAAGTCAACATGAGTCTGCTTCAGCTCTCAAGAAAATGTGTTATATAATACAGGAAACACCACCTGTGCTCTACTCTGCACAGACAAATTGCTCACCCACTATTTAAGGTGACAACACAAACATTCAAATATATGACCCCTTGTTAGAGTGACTGGAAAGCACTAAAACACAGCTTAGGACAAATGACAGTGATGCGCACTGTCCCTTTAAACAGTACATGACAGTTGTAACCTTAGGTACTTCCCGACCACAGTAAGGAGGACCACAGGGGCCCATTCAGGGTGTATCTGTGTCCTCTCAGAGAAAGAGGGAAGTAGATAGTATTAGTAGTGTGTGTGTGTTTGTGTGTGTGTGTGTGTGTGTGTGCACCCTCCATTGAGATGCAGTGAAACTGAATCCAACACTGCCTGCTTCCACCTTTGCATCCTCTCCATTCAGATCAGTGTCTTCAGTCCTCTACGAGCACAGCAGCCACAGCGGGACCTGGGCTGCACAAGGGGTCTGCAACACCTCCACACCCCCCAACCCCCACCCAGCCTGCAAAAAGAGAGAAAGAAAGAGAGAGAGAGGGACAAGTACAGGGTCTTGATATGACTGTTGACCAAACTTTCGTTTCACAGTGCAAGTTATCAAGTACATTTCTTTCAGCTCTGCAAATGAGCCACTCCTTTCATTATGAGTTGGGAGTGTATTAGTTATAGGTTTACTGTGAAATTCAGATAAGAGAAGACAAAACATGAGACTCATGACTTTTTTTTTTTTTTAACAGTTTACCCAATGACAGTTTATCCGATTAAAAGGTTACAGACAAGAATAAACAAAAAGCAGACATCTAAAAATTATTATAGTGTCATAAGGGAAGTGAATAAGTAAATAAGCAGAGCTCAAAATATATAAGTATGACCTTTACTGGACGATCACCTCATCACAAAACTGTGCCAGACAGATTATGGGATAATAGTAAGTGCAGTAAAAATGTAAATTAAATCAACACAAGCAGATTAGATGAGCTGCCGTGTGTCTATATATTTAATATAAGCACCAGAAGCTACTGGTCATACAGGACCAAATGGAGCGGTGTATTCAACACACAGATGTGGGACTTCATTACTTATGATTTCAACTTATCCTTTGTATGAGGAAGACATTATTAAGTTTTAGTTCCTCTCTCTCAAGTTGCGCAGTTTCACTTTTAACTTTTGGAAAAAATCCTTTTCTTTTTACACCCACATACAGTATACAGTGCATATGGGAAGTATTCGCCATATGTTATGTTGCAGCTTTATGTTAAAACCAATAAAATTCATTTTGTTCCTCATCAGTCTACTGTACACTCAGCACCCCATAATGATGTCAAAACCCAGAATTATAAAAATCTGCAAATTAAAGAAGAAAAACTGAAGTATCACATGAACATACGTATTCAGACCCTTTGCTGTGACACTCATGTAGGTCATTCAGGTGCCGTCCATTTCTTTTGATCATCTTTGAGAGGGTTCTACACCTTCATTTGAGTCCAGCTGTGTTGAATTAAACAGTTTGGACATGATTTGGAAAAGCACCCACCTGTCTAAATAAGACCTTGCAGCTCATTTGCATATCAGAGCAAAGTGAGATCCATGAGGTCGCAGGAACTGCCCCAAGAGCTCAGATACTTAATTTTTAGCAAGGCTACACAAAACTGCTTCACTTATTGTTTCTAAAAGGCACAGTGGCCTCCATGATCTGGAAGAAGTTTGGGTCAACCAGGACTCTTCCTGGAGCTGGCCATCCAGCCAAACTGAGCAGTTGGCGGAGAAGAGGCTTGGTCAGAGAGGTAACCAAGAACCCAAAGATCACTCTGGCTGAGCTCCAGAGGTCCTGTGAGAAGATGGGAGAGACCGCAGCCCTCCACCAATCTGGGCTATAGGCAGAGTGGCCTGATGAAAGCCTCTGCTCAATGTAAGACACATGAAAGTCTGACCACCTAAAGGACTCCCTGGCTGTGAGAAACTGAGTGTAGATTGATGAGGAAAAAATGAATTTTATTGATTTTAACACAAAGCTGCAACATAACAAATGTTGAAAAATTGAAGGGGGTCTGAATACTTTCTGAATCCACTATATATACACACACACACACACACTGTATGAACCCACAGTTTACTACACCTAATCACCGTAGCTGCATCATGTTTATAAATTTATATCCGTGGTAGTCTAAATAACGGAAACATTATATTTACATTTACATTTTATAACCTCATAATGTAACACATGTCCACAGCACTACATAGTATATCATCTAAAATGAGCATGCACCTAATGAACTTTTCTTCAAAACTTTCAAAATCTAAACATCATCACCTTAACAAAGAAGAATTTAGTGCGTTTGTTCCCTCAGTGACACAAGATGTACCTGACCTGAGTTAACCTGAGGCGACCGAGTCATTCACAGCAAGTTCTCACAGCTGCATGAACCCATTATAGTGAATTATTGTAAATATCCCCTGCATCCCTCTGGGATGTCCCACACTCTGAGACTACAACTAAAGTAAACACTGATGAACCTGGTGATAATCTGCTTGTTTTATCAGCCGCTCAGGCTGCGACCCACGTGACGGTTTACAGTAGCAAACCAGTCATGTAGCCCGGGGGCAAAACATTTCGAAGAAGAGGCACCTTAATGGACAGGTCTGGTTTTTTAACTGGAATTTCTGTTACTGCTGAAATCCTCCTCCACTTCCTGTCACTGCAGCTCAAGTCGTATGTGTACGCCCGTTGGGGGAAAGTCAGTCAGGAATGCAAAACATATCATATGACGAAGGTGTTGAGTCGCCTCACGTTTGAGTAGGTTGTTAGAAAGTTCAAACGGCACCGGAGGATGTCACCTTGTTTGCTTGCAAGTGGAAAATGTGTTTGCCACAGTGGTAATTGAATACATTACATGTCCTGTGGGGACGTTTAAGCAAACAAGCTTCTTCAAAGACTGCCCTCCAAATATATCAGCTGCACATAAACACTCTCTCAAAGAAACAAACCTAATGTCCATCAGACTTAAGTCAGGATTAAGAAGCATCTTGGTGAATGCTGATGTGCAATTTAAAAGCAGGGTTTGGTTACACACTGCTGGAGGCTGATATGATCAGTGGGCTCCCCCTAAGAAAACCCCTCAGTTGTTGGGTAATCTATCTACAACAATGGAAGTTTAACAACCTGATCAGTGAAGTATAAATTACTATTATTTAATTATACATAAGAGCACTTGAGTAAATTTGTGTTGCCAATACAACATTTAAAGCATTAGATGCAACATTATATCCTCACTTATCATCTCCAGTATAGGTCATGGTGCAAAACTGCCTCCTACATTTCCCATAGTGCAACTTAATAACATCTTTCCTTCGTCACTCTGCCTCTTCAACACGCCCACTTACTTCAAACACCTCTACCTCCACTTTGTGTTGTGCGTCGCTCTTTCCACACTCCTTGTCAAATCTCAGATTATACAGTTGTTTTAACATGCCGCGCCCCTCCTGCTGAGTAAATAGGTGGCGTCTTGTTTGAATAAAAAAAAAAAAAATCGAGGTATTATACAATCCAGTGCATGTACTGTAAAGCAATCAAATACAGTAGCACAGGAAGTCACTGCTTTGTGACTTTTTTTTCCCCCCCTGCTGACATATTTGGTGCCTTCATCATTGTCCCGTGTGCAATATAAGGGCATTATATGGTTCACACAGAGGGCTGGCTTCTTGGGCAGCTGAGTGGCTGTAAAAAGCGGGAACGCCACGTGTCAGTGAAAATGTATTTCCAGGGGGCTGACAGAGTATTAAAAGGAATGTGGGCGAGGTTATAACCAACATGATCCAACTGGCACCGTGCCCCGCTGCCTCCTCACGTGATCTCACCCCTATTTGTGGAGATTTGGTATCCGAGGGCGGCATGGCTAAAACTGGCACGGAGAAGAGGTGCCACATGAAGTCAGTCACATGTCCCCTTTTAAAAGTACGCAGCCGCTCTTATGGACAAGCATGGGGGCTGCACGCTCATAGCCCGCCCTGATGGTACTCTGTGCACTTTCCTTTACGCATCACTGCTATTTATATGTGATAAGTAGCAACCAAAAGACTGCTGCTGAAACACTGAGGCACGCAGGACAGCTTGTGTGACATTTCCCGCAGTGACTTTGGTTTGCTGAGGGAAATCCCATTTCTTCTGATGTTGATTAAACCAGGTCAGTCACTTGAACAGCGACGCCCGAAGGAACAGTCTCAGTCTACAATAGGTCACACGGGGAAGTGGCTGGCTGCCGTCCATAGAGACTCTTTTAATGCCATGATACCAGCAGGATTCCTCAGTAGCAGGAGCGACACAGGCTGGAGTCACCATCCGTTAAGAAATCTAATCAGATACTGTATATTACATATTTTAAAGGGTGAAATTCATTTGATAAGAAATGTAAAGAATAATGTGCCATGAAAAGAAGAGATCGCAAATAAAGACAAAATCATCTTAAGATGCTCTCATCTCCATTATTACACATCCTACCTCAGTTACGCAATATTTTATCATCACCATCAAATTAGAACTTCTGACTTGTCCTCAACACTTAATGCTTTCTTCTCTTGATTTAAGACCATTTAAGAATGATTTGCTCATGTTATGGTCTGTATGTCTTAAATTGAGGAAGTATATTGAAAGCAGGTGGAATCACTGTAAACAACAGTTTCATCTGTTCCCCTGTCTCCCACTTTCTACACATACACATACAGTACAGTGTTTTAAAACAGTCAAATTCCCACACAAGCTCTTCTCATTTACATGTTTTTCTGCCTCTGTCAAACAGTGGAATAAGACTGAAACAGCGACTGAAACACACTCCACTCAGACTGAATGTTAACTACCCGTCACTGCGGTGCACTGCTGAAGTCCTGATATGATAACCACATCATCTGACAAATTAATCATAGACATAAATTAAAATCATATACCGTATTTCCTCAAGTAGTGACCGTGGCCTTTATTTACCCTTATTGGAGGTAGGCTTTTATAAGAGGGAGGGGTTTATTTCTAATTCCCTGTGTTTTATGAGAATGTTTACTCATATTTTAATATGAAGCCCCCTTATTTTCAGTTTTCCTTCCATTTGCTCTCTTAATTTTTACACATTAGCAACCACATGTAACAATTAAGCTCATTGTCAGGTCGCTCATCTTCATCTTCCTCCTCCTTTTGGGCTGCTTTAGCTCGCTGTGCTGTTGCAGCTGTGTGACAATTCCATATACAGTACGTCTTTGAGAGCATTTCCACAGCCTCCGGTGGCGACTGTCCCAGGCGGCGGATTTTTTCTTTGCCCCAGCCTGTTTTTGGGACCGACGTTTATTTGCTTGCGTAAACAACTTCATAAGAGACACGGTTCTTAATTAAATACTGGCTTATAATTGAGGAAATACTGTATAGTATATAGGCCTATATATAAATGGATGTAGCTTTGAGTGAAAAGTCTTTAAAAGGATCATGAAAACTGAAACATTTTGTCTACAATTTTACAACCGACCGCCCCAAAGTCATTCAGTCATTCATTTCAAAGTTCAGCCAGACCTCAGTATAGCAACATGTCTGGATATTGGGTCACAGAGGACTGGGCAGGACATAAGATCTGCAATGAGCTGCCTCCAACTAGTTGAATGAAAGCAACGTCAGCCCCTTTGAGTCACCAGTTACTAAACTCGTCCAGCTCCAGCTGCTTCATATCTCGGCTGTAACGTGAACCAGCAGGAATGTGCAGCAGAGTCGATGTGCACAGCAGCTCGCCAGCTGCCCCGACAATGATCTCTGACACATCTCTCACCGACAACAAGCTCATTACCCAAAAACCTCTTGACCGGAGGGGCTGACAAACGTGAGAGCAACAAGTCAGCGGAGACAATCCAGGAGGGAGGTTAAAGGTCTGACCTGGATTGGTCTGGGTCTGAGGGACCACCAGCACGGTGAGATCTGAAGACTCACAGTCGCAGAAAAGACGGTGCATAAACAGCAAAGACGGAAATCTCAAGCTGCCGATTAGTATCTTGTTTACAAATTTTAGGTGACGTACGAAACGCTGAGATGTTTGAGAAACCGCCACCAGATGCGTGTGGGGATCCTCGTCACTCAGCGCCGTTTGATGCAGAGCTCAGACCCCCGGCCTTCCTCAAGAGCTCCAGGCTCTTAAGAAATCTGCATCTCAGAGATTTACCCAGTGACACGGTGACCGACAGCTGCTCCAGAGGAAAGCCAGCAGGCGAGAGGAGCTGTCTCCGTAATGGGGCACTTCCTAAAATCATCCGTTTACAAAGCGGTGATTTCTCTTCATAAGTGTGCTACATGCGTCTTTCACTGCCAAACCAGAGATAAATTGGCTCTGACTTTTCAGCCACTCTTTGTAATGAGTCAGCGTTGCTAATGTTTCTCTTCAGACAGCTGCTAACCCCATAAAAAAGTCCATTTTCTGCTGCCAAGGACCACACATATGAAAAACTGGGGGCATTTTAGTAGTCTCTTCCTGCCTCTCTTTGAGTCCTATGAATGGATATAAATGAGACCACAAGGAGAAGTGAATGCACCTATTTATTTCTTTGAAAAACAGTTCAATCAGATAGAAACTAACAGCTGATGGCAGCACTATGTCAAATCAGGCAGCTATCAGGTTCAAGGTGCAGCGAGAGCTTCCTCTCCTCGATGTCTTTTTACGACGAGGAGCCCGTGAAGTCATCACAGCTGCTGTGGCTCTCCCATAGAGGCCGAGTGAAAGGTCGTCCCTCCAGCTGAGGGCTGTAAATTCAAGACGTAAAATGGGAAAGACGTACGCTCCACTCAACAGGTGCAGATCCAGAATGAATGGTCACCCCTTTTTTTTTTCACCCCCCCCCCCCCTGACTCAAAAGGAGCGAGAACAAAGAGGATTGAGACAGGAGCATTCACGCCGGACGACTTACGACGCTAAAACGGCCTTAGATAAAACACAGATCGTCCTTCATGAAACCTCTGCAAATTAAAGAAGGGGGACACAAACTTGGCTCGCGTGACTCATTTTCAAGCCATAATTCTCGTGAACCGACGACAGTGTAAACAATAGGACACTTATATCTGACATTATTCTCCACACACCACACACATATACACAACTGCTACAGGGTCTTCAGGGAAACACGCCATGTTCATTTCCAGAGCGCTACAGCTCTCAACTTCCTCTTCATAAAAAGATGTCACATGAGCTGCGACTAATGAGAGTGAAATCGTGACCATGGTGGTATATTCCAGAGCAGACAACAGGAGATGAATAATGCATGAATGCTTTAGTTTTTCTTTTTTTGCTCAGGACTTTCTAACATAAATCTTTTTGCTGATCCACATTTAATTTCCATGCCGCCTCGACAGCGCTGACATTATTCAAAAATAAGCACGCGCACTCTGGGATATTAGTTTGCTCTGTCCTTTGAAGGCAAGTTCAAAGTGATGTTTTCCAATTCTTTGTGGAGAAACAGTGACTGTTACACTTGAGGTGATACCCCAGACTACATTTATCCTTTGAGTATCATGTGCTGATACCCAGGGAGCTGAGGAGGGGGCTGGAAAATGTGCTTTTGTTCTGATTTCACAATGGAAATTTATATTACAGAATATATTTACTTCAATCGTTTGCTTTTCCTTTTTTTTTCTCGACTTTTGTAAAAGACTAAAAAGAAAACCAGATAAGAGAAGTTTGTGAAGCCGATGTGGTGTCTTTGTATTTGCGGTAAAATCACTTACAGCTTAACAAATTTGTGGCCGAATAGTTTCCACTACGTGTTACGCAATGAATTGACTAAACTTTTCAGCACTTCCGCAACTGCTTCCGGTTTTCACGAGAGAATTAAAGACAGTTGTGGACTGCAGCCGGTCATGTGACAGTTAAAAAAATACAGTGCACGTGAAGCAGCCATGTTTGTTTGCTTCGACAGGATTGGAACCTTTTTCTATCACTAATATTACTGTAGAGACTCATTGTTGGGTTTTTGGTCAGTTAGAGGTCACATTAGGTCAAAAAGTAACTCAATAAACCCCTGGCATTGTCCACAGTGTACAATGTTTCACTGACTTCCTCTGAAAAAGAGTACATTAGTGTGAAATTTGTGAATGACACAGCATAAATACTTAGAAGAGGCATATGATCCCTACAGACAACTTGTCACACTCGTCCGTGGGGATATAAGAGCGGCTGTTCTCAGTGACATTCGTGGAATTTCACCCTGTTTATTCTTCTTTCATCTTCACTTCCAGCCATTAAGAAACATCCCCCACAAATCCAATAAAGGAACAACCAGGCCTCACATTAGCATTCTGATGGACGAGTGTTTATTTCCTGCTGTAAAGAATGAAACTATTATCATTCCCAGAAAATCAGGATGAATTCGATTTTGCCCTTTTCCACTTCTTGGCTGCCAACAGATGCAGAGAAATGACGCAAGACTCCTCAGTCATTATGAGGTTCATACTTTGCTTTGACGGCAGTTTCATTTTGGGGGAAACATGAATTTACCTAACGAGGAACTCAAACTTTAGGGAACATTTTTGTACGGACGTTCCTGGTCTTTGAAGTTCAATTCTTTTCCTTCGACAGCTTTGACATTTTTTCCATGGTGTCAGTTCATCAGGTTGACCAACCTGTGAACCAGCTGATGCTGCAGATAATGAAGATATGTCTGATTTATCTAAATGTCACAAGGAATTTCAAGTGGGTTTTGTTGCCTGCGGGGCAGCAGCTGAAGCTCGGCATGCTGACGAAGGAGCAGTAACAGAAACAGAAACAGTCGAGGTATGTGCTTGGGAGATACAGATGTGACACATAATAAACGGACCTCCAGAAGAGGAAATGCACACATATGACACTTCCCATGAGAAAATAGAGTGATATGTTTTGTAGAGTCATCATTTTACGTCCGATTTTTTTGATAAAAAAGGAAATTAAATCGGGAAGTTAAGTTATGTAACATTCCCCCTCAATCTAACACAGATCCAACGCTTTACTAACGTTGTGACCTTTTTGACCGGACCGTCTGGACAGCAGGAACTAGTCTGTGTTTTCCAGCAACCCGCTCGTGCCTGAAATAACCTTTCATGGCCCTCAGACATGGCCTGTGACCCAGCACTCACACCCACGGCTACACATCCCAGCATGCTTGTCAGTTTGAGTAATAACCAATAACTACCCTCCCTATACAGGACAGTGGGGCTTAAATCTGAGGCACCAAATTAATCAACAACTGCAGTGGGGAAACTCAAGGGAATGAGAAAGTGGACGCTCTGATGTCCTCTATCCTACATTAAAGACACGTCTGTGATTAATTGCTGCCCCCCGCCACAATGAAACTGTAAGGTTTAGCCGTAAAGTTTCTTTATGGACATTTAATTCAGCTTCTTTTATCTGGGTTGCAGAACTTGGAGCGAGTCTCCCATTCATTTCCTGAGCCGCCTTTGAACTCTCTCAAACATGGAAGGCTAAATATTTACACGTCGGCCCTTGCTTGTTTAATGTTAAAGGCACACTCACACAGCAGAGTAAATGAATGAAAAAAGCTTTAGACAAAACACCTCCAGCGGCTGATGAGTACCAGGCCGCTTTACAGCGCTGGTCCCACAGGTTCAACCTCCTTTTCAGGGCATGGGAGACAGGGACCCGGGGGTCTGCTGAGGGGGGCTCAGTGGAGAAGCACAGCCCTGCTGACACTGCTGTCTCTGTGAAAAGAGGCGATCTGTGCATTTAGAGTTGGCTCAGGCCCAAAGAGATTAAACGGAGGTGGGCTGGAATACCATGTGAGGGCATTACTGACGAACGGACAAAGACAACAAGCCATCTGATCAGCTGCGAGCATACCATTCATCATCACAAAAGAATGAGCTGTACAAAGGCGTGCACTAGCAGGCTTTTTTAAAATTTATTTTTCTTAACTGATCGTTTGATAAACCCCTCCCCCAGATAGCTATCGACCAATCACGGCTTAACAGGCATGAGTACGCACAAAAGCCGCTGTCGTGTATTCGACCCATCCGGATGTGGAGGTGGTGTACGCAGGGCTGTGGTCAGCACGTATAGGCTACAGAGTATGGAGTATGGAGGGGGATGTACATTTTTAAAACACAAGGAGCGGATTAATTGTGCTCTACGTAACGTAAGCTCGGCAATTGTTGTGTAGCATGTTTAGCTAACTCAGCTTCCATGTTAACTTTATGCAGAAACAGCTGTTGTGTGTATTTGGCAAGTTGACCATGTATTGATACTGAACAAGTATTTTGTTTCCCCATCAAAATAATCAATCTTGCAGAACTATCAGTGACTGCAGCATAATTGCATTTCATGGTTGTCATGCTGTCATGTTACAGCGCTCAGATAAGGGTTAAAGAAGGATTGTGGTCTGGTATAATACAGATTAGGTGAGTGACTTGAGACGCTATGTGTTTATTTAATTCTTCAACCTTTGACACATTACGCTTGTTGCCTAAACGTACCCACATACAGGCCTCTGGATGTGAACTCTGGTTCCTGCTGCTATTCACCCCAACCACCACCTCGGAAAACCTGTTCCCAGCAATAAATGCAACCTAAATAAATGAATAAATAAATATAAATAATAAATAAATAAAAACTTGCTTAAGATAATCCAGTAGGTGAAGATTTTGCCACCATGTTAAAAAAAAAACATCAACAACGAGACATGGTGGCATTTTTAACACATTTTTTGAGGGTGCCTGTTTTCTATGGTTTTAACAGACAGAAAACAGAGGCCATGGCAACAGTTACTAAGGAGGGGGGTGGGGCTTAGTGGACTGAATTAATCCGGTCACCTGTATTTAGTGGATGCCAAATGGCACCGTCAGAGGTGTGAAAATCTGATGGATTTCAAGCCTTTAAGCTGCTTCCTTCTGGATGTAAAGCAACTAAAACTGCCCTTTTGACATTTTGCGGCCTGATCACCAGGCAGTAAAGAAATCTGGCTCAAGAAAAGAAAAAAAGGTGTGTGCTGCTGCTGCAGGAAAAAAGGGGAGGCAGGACTGTGAGGACAAAGACAAATGAACATTGAGCTGCGGAGAGCAGGACCGACTTCACTCTCTTATTCTTAATCCATAATCAGTTTACATTGCTAATTCCCCCAAATGAAGCATCTGTTTTACCCCCTCCCTCTTGGTCGTAAAGGTGCCCGGGTCAGACGGAGGAGCAAGAGTTCAGCTTCCAGGGAAAATAATCACTGGGAGAGAGCCATTATTAAATATGATGAAGGAACAAATGTCAGCTGTCAGGGTTTGATCAAATCAGTAATGCTTTAGACACAGCTTGGTATTGCACAAGAAATAGATAAAGATAGCTATACAATAGAAAATAAGGGGTAAAAATACATTGGACATTATAGGAATGGAATAAAAAGGCTAAATCAATAATATGGTTAATAACTGCAGCAGCGAACAATGCTGGGATTCTCAGTAATAATCTTTCACTTTTCAATAGTAAACACCATTGACAGGTAGCAAGATTAGCATGTAAGCGGCATAGCATTTGAACAAACTGCTCTCACATACTTTTGCATTAGCATCACTCAGTATTTATGTAAGCATCTAATGAATGAACCGGGGCACAGGGTAAGATTATATCTGCCAAGTGACATTTACTTTACGGTATGACTAAGTGCAAATTTAGCTAAGCCTTGGAGCTACATTGCAAAGTAATGACTCAGGATGTCTTGATGTGGAGGGAACCATAGATCCAGGAAGTCCACACTTTGTTCTCTCATTGTTCACTTATTTAACTTAATATCAACTTGGCAAACTGTCAACATAACTGGGTGAGGGCATCCGAGTGAGTCATACTCCCATGTTTCCAAGTGACACCCGACTGCTAACTGCTAACTTCCTCCCGATTAGTTATGAGTTACAAGAAATCAAAGGGTCTTTAATTGATGTCCTATGGTGTAAACAGTCACATATAATGGCCTGCATTATAACCCATACTATGAGCAGTTCATGTGATGTTAGAGTGAGAACAGGCAATCTTACACTCTGGGGCGGCAATCTAATCTGTGGTGAATCAGCAGCAACTGAAAAAGTCCCGTCCTGCTTCTCCCTGATAGTGAAAAGAACAACAGCCATCAGCAGGAAAAGGAAACAATGTCCAATGTCACCACAGAGGAGACACAAGGATGAGACATGTTCACTTCTCTCCAATCTGAAGGTTACACAAAAGACTCGACTTGTACATTTGTAACAATTAACCGGGAGTTTTCGAAGCCGCGCAAGTCATCCATGTAGAATTTATCACAAATCTGAGATAAACAAAGACAATCTGCTGTGTGAATGAAAGGCTCATGAGACATGGCAGAGCACAGGCGCTGCTGGGACGAGGCAATTGTCAGTCTGGTGCTGCATTTGGCTCATTTGGCAGAACCTGCTGATTAGATTTACAAGTACAAGTGCTTAATTTTATTCAAACAAAAAAAAAAAACATAATAATAAAAAAAATCTGGCACAGGAAAGCACTGGAAACTGTGATTCGTAGCTGAATGGTTGGAACCAGAAAATGTTTAATTGGCTGTTTCTCTTATACTTTCAAAGTGTTCGGAGCGACCACTTGCTGCTCACGTCCAACTAAGAGTTTTGGCGACCCTAAGCTGTTACTGCCGGGGAGGCTGCTGAAACCTAATCCTCTGGATTATTATACATCCATACATCTATATGGTATCTATATATGGTGGGAACAGCTTTACACAGTATGACGACAACACAAACTCTGCAAAGCTTAGGCTAATAACTGTCAGCGGAGCTAAAACAACTAGTCAATGAACTCTTTGTCCTCCTCATCTTACATATATAAATACATTTTCTTAAACTTGTAGAATAGAACATTTATTTGAGTTTTGGACAGTTGATGGGACACAAGTAATGTGAATATATTAACATGTGATCTGGACTTTTTTTTATATGGTTATTTATTTTACTTTTTTCTATGACCAAATATATAGAAAATAAATAGAAATAACTCTTTAGTTTCTAACCCTAATTTTGCCCAATGTCTCAAGATGAGCTAAAAGTGACGTCTCTGGATTATACATTTCATAATGTGCCCACATTATGAAATTTATAATCCAGAGACATTGGGATGACAAATAAGTTCCTGTAAAACTGAGTCTGAATGAATGAGGGAGAGATTTTCTTTAATACCCTGATAGAGAAACTGTGTTTAGTGTTGATGAGTCACTTCAAGGTCAGTAACAGTTCAACGTAGAAACTCCTCCCTGCAACTGATCTGACAATTATTCTTCTATTCAGGTCTGAGGGGACAAAATCCTTATCTATGTTAAGAGCTTACATGGGAAACTGATCAACATGGCAACATGACTAAATACTGTATGTCTCACATAGAGTTGTGTAATTACTTTCCTTCAAAAGCCCCTGCATGTGCTAAAGCACCTGTAGCAGAATACAGTGAGACCCTCATCATTATCTTCTCTCATTCCCTGTCAACTCCTTCAGTCCTCCGTCAAATAAAAACACACAATGGCCGCAACTTTTTAGAAAATATAGCCTACTCATACATGAAACAAAATGTTGCACTTTACACACACAGCTTATTACTGTGGAGAAAAACTGTGTTATGGGTATAATATAGATGCACAAGAGCCTGATGGGACAGCAGACTGATGTGTTTTCTCCGGCACAGTGAGGAGTCTGAACATCCCACGGTCTTCATGTGGGAACAGCGGCGCTGAGCTGCTGTTTTTACAGTATCTGGTAACTTTGTGAAGGTGGACAGAGGTCACCTATAGGTCAGGTGACTCCGCTCAAGAACCTGTTCACTGATGAAGATGAAGGATGCTGGGCACATAAGGCAGGGGTGGTGCAAACGAGCCAGGGGCCCCGGGGGGCCCATCTGTTGTGGGCAGACAAACGGGGGCTTCGGTTTGAATGTGAAAACAGCCCCGCTCTTCCCCCTGCGAGGCCCAGCAGACAGCTCCATTAATCAGGCCCAGGATGAGCCTGCTGGGCTCCCAGTGACAAGTCAGCAGTGGTACAAACTCTCCTCCTCCTCCTCACACTGCATCTCCATTAGAGGCTGGAGGTGTCGGCCCACTGCTGCTTCTGTTCCTCAGTTGTCACTATCGATGTTTTCACAACTGTCCCCCAAGAATAACTGGAAAAAGTGACACAGGGAGGAGCAGGGACGTAATTTACGAGCAGCCGTTAATCCCACCAATACATAAACATTTGCTTTAGGAACTGTTTTAGTGCTGAGACCAGATGACTTCAGCATGATCCGACCTTACTCAGCTGTTGATCAGAAATCAGCCAAATCACACTGACATGGACTTTGAATAAAATTACTTTTTAAATGTGACTGAAGACTGAAGCACACAAGAAACAGCTGATATTTCTCCTGTTCGACAAAAAAGGCTGGTGCGAATTCTCTGGCTGTCCGTTTTGTTTTTGCATCCAGTGAGACCACTGTGTAAGCAAGGGGGGCAGTGTGGGTTCACTGGGTTCAAGGAAAAAGACACGCTGGTGTCTGTCCTAAACTTTGGACCTGATGTAACTTTTCCCACAATGCACCAATCGTTGACATGTCTGAGGGAGTACTTGCTATGTAAATGTTGTATTTATACAGTTTTTCCTCATCATAACTCTCCAAATTAAAACCCTGAGTCATACACTCGTTCATATCTCTCCCCACCAGCACCTGTAGCAGCACCCACCCCGTCCGATTTTGTTACGCGCTGCTATTTTCAGTCTGAACACGGCCTTAGCCCCAATTGGCCCCATCTCTAGGAAGTAAGATAAGACCTGTCCCCTCGGAAAAAAAAAAAAGAGTTTGGGAGGGGTGAGAGGGTGCGAGCGGAGACAGTGGAAAGAAAGATGGAGGAGCACTTTAATAGTATGATTCAGCAGAGGTATCAATTCCCCCAGATGGCAGGCTGGCTCCTATTGACTTACATAGGAGGGGGAGTAAAGAGGCAATCAAAACCACCCCAGGGACGGACAGTGTGCACATCAAAAGGGAGGGGATCAGCGCGCCTGAGACTCCCCATCGGACCCAAGTGGAGGAGAAGGAAGGCTGAGCTCTCTGAAGTGTGAAGCCGACACACTCCCAATACCTCAAAATCCAATAAATGCGCTCATCTAATCAGAAACTATTAAAGGGATAGTTCACCCAAAATTCAAATTTCACTCATTATCTACTCACCCTCATGTCGACAAAGGGCTGGGAGAATTTTCAGAGTCCTCCGTGCCTTCTCTGAGTTACGGGGGGTCCGCACAGCAGTATTTGTCCATATAATGGTTGTGAATGGGGCTCACTTTTCTTTGTCCAAAAAGACACACCAAAACACATCCAAATACCTCCATATTGTCTGTAATGTCCCTCTTGTATTGAAGCCCCGACATGAGAAATTGTTGCAGTGAACTGAGACACTGGGAGCTTCCGCTACAAACAAGCTTAAAATATAGACTTATTTAATTTTTTTCGGAACAATTTCTCATGTCGGGGATTCAATACAAGAGGGACATTACAGACGAGCAGTATGGAGGTATTTGGATGTTTTTTGGTGTGTCTTTTTGGACGAAGAAAAGTGAGCACCATTCACAACCATTATATGGACAGTTACTGCTGCGCGGACCCCCCCGTAACTCAGAGAAGGCACGGAGGACTCTGAAAATTCTCCCAGCCCTTACTCGACATGAAGGTGAGTAGATAATGAGTGAAATTTGAATTTTGGGTGAACTATCCCTTTAAAGCACCCTGCAAAAAAACAAAGCTCGGGCGTGTTCCTCTTACCTCTACCTTAATGTAATGCTACCTGTCAAGAGAAGAGAAGACACATCACTCTCGCCGGTGTGTAGGTGCGGTGAGAGTGAGTGACAAGCCGACGCTGTCTGAGCAGGCCTCGTTCAAGCGAGGACCAGGTGTCAGAGGATGAACTGTGACACTTACACTCACTGTACGACAGCCGTGGCCGCGTCTCCGGTGGCTTCTCCTGGAGCCTGACGCCTTTCACACTTGCTCACCAGCTGCTTTAAATAACACAACAACAACAACAACAACAACAGGAGAAAGAAAGACAGAGAGAGAGAAAGCCATTCCCACCTACTGGGGAACAACCTGCTGCTGATCTCACCTCTACACTGAAATAACCAACCCCCGCCCTCATTTAGCGAACGCCACCACAGGAGTTAAACTACAGTAACTCTTCAGCAGGACTTTTAATCAGCCTAATGAACTCTCCCATCAGACAGACAGCGGTCTGACCTCCAACCCCCGATGAGCGAGTGATGGAGAGAGCTGGCACTGACAAGACACCATTAATATTTTATCAACGGTGCTTTGATGATCATTAAACTGCATGTGATCCTGTCTTGCTTCTTGTCTGTAACTGATGGGGAGGAAGGGACACTTCATTCACAGCAAATGTGTTGAGAATGTAACTTTTCCGTTTGCCGTGCCGCAATTTTTGATGCATAAAAGGAAATCAAATTGATTTTAATGAAGCGTGAAATTCTGTGAATGAGCTTTAGGTTGCACCGGATGCTCTTCACATGTCAGATCAGTCTCGGAAATGTCCTCATTCATTCATTTTTTTCCCCACCCTTGTAGCATGAGGAAAATAATTATATAAAAAGGAAATGAAGCACATTTTCAGCTTCATGCCAACTGCTTAGAGTGTGAACATCCAGTAAAATGCTTTAGACAGGCGACAGCGTGTACGCAAGTGAGACTTAAATGAACGTCAGCACAAGAACAGAAACAAACATCTTGTCAGTTTATGCGAGCAGGCAGCAGAATTATTATATTCACTCTAATAAATATCTAATTTGTCTTCTGTTTGGGGAGGAGGTCTTGTTTTGTTTTGCGCTAGTGAAACATCTGTCCCACAGACGCCGAATCGTAGTCGAAAATAATTTGACTGTCAAATTATTTTCGACTACGAAAGTGTCAAATTTTGACACTAAGTTTTATCATCTGTAAACCATAATAAAGAGCGACGTTTGGATGTGTCGATGTGTGTGAATTGTTAATGATGCTTGTATTGGGAGTTGCTACATAGAGTCTTAGTAAAATAATCCTTTCCTGTCTTATGATTTCTTTGTTGACTTAAATCAACCTGTGAAGCTGCTCCCAACTTGTTCATTCTTGTTCCCACTCTTCTGGCTCTGACGTCTGATCCCTGATGTTAATCCCACTTTAAAGTCTCTTTTGGCTCTGCTCTTTCTTTACAACTTACAAAACTGTAGCTCAGCTCTAAACAATGATGATGAGTCCATACAAAATAAAGTTGAAAAAAAGGAGAAAATTAAGGATTATACTGTATTATAATCATTATTCATTCCAGTTTGTGTATTGTGAACAGTTTCGGATCAGAGAAACCTGACAAAAAAAAAAAAAGTGTGTAACATTATGATCCAACATGGAGTTTTCCACTTATTTTCTGCACTGATAATCATCTCATGATGCCTCGCATTCATCCCACTGGGAAAAAGTCATTACAGAACCTGTTGGAATCCAACAAAGCCACCGGCATTTTCAGCTTCCACGTGTGAAAAGGGCTTATGGAAACATGTCGGATCACTCATCGTGTTTGCATCGAGTTCGCATCATCGCAACGCATGTGGGCTTCACCTCTCACTGCTGCAGGCAAACAAAAGGTGTCGATCCGTCTCGCACTCCTCCTCCTGACCTGTCGGCTCGACAATGGAGCCTTAAAAAACCCGTTTATTAAAAGTGTGGGCATGTTTCCTTTCAAACACGGGTCCTTGCACTCGCACAGTGGCAGGACACATAAACACAGTATGTAGGTCAGTCAAACAGTTTGTGTCTGTTCTCTCCCTCCACGCCTGAGGTAAACTGACAGCAAAAAATCAAACACATTGTTTGCCGAGTGTGACTCATCTCACCCGGAGAACCTGGGAAGTGGAACAGGGTTTACCACCCTCCTCCTTGATGTTGCCCTCCTCGCTACTGTGTGTGTGTGTGTGTGTGTGTGTGTGTGTGTGTGAATGTTTGATGTGATCTTCCAAACAAGTGCCACACTCAGCGCCAACGTCTACCTGTCGAGCTGCACAGGAGGACTGTTTGACAGCAGCCGAGCATCGCGTTTCCTCTCTCCTGTGATTGATGGTTCACTCCGACCTCCTCAGTGTGTTTATAGCAGTCTGTCATTCGGTGGCATAAACTGTGCCGGGATACTTGGAAGTGAGCAGAGGAGCAGAGATGTCAAGGGATGGAACTCATTCGCTGAATTATACTAATGAAACGCTGCATACTGATTCTTTCCATTTGATATAATAATGCAAAAATTAAAAGATGCCTATTATACTATCAATATAAGCACTTATGCTTCAGAGAGGCAGCCACATAATATATGGGGCAGTGGGAAATTATTATTTATCCCTTTAAAGCAACAAGAGAAAACAGGGAAAACTCATGATGGGGCTGAAGATCAAGTAACTCTTGTCTTCATCCTGTTCAGAAACACATCAACACTTGTCTTCAACTAGGTCCAGGTGAAATCAGAGACTGAAGAGGAGTGTTTTCATGCAAAGAGGAAGGTTTGTGGAGGTCCACACTCACAGTGAATCAACCAGTTCATCTCAAGTGGAGAGAGGTGGATTCATTTTGTTTGATAAAAACTTAAAGCAGGAACGTGTTCATTTAGGCCAGTGGAGAGATGCTATCATGAAACCTGATTAAATTTTCATAGAAATATTGAGAAGACAGTATCTGTTGACAGAAAGAGCAAGTTGTTATGGAGACGAGTTTGTATTTTACAATGTATGAGCTTGAACATTATTTCTGCCCAAAATGAGGGTAGAATAAAAAAAAGAAAGAAAAAAAGGCTCTTTAAAAAAAAGCCAAAAAACGAATTATTGGCACAAGTCTTTTCAGATGCAGCACAAATATTCATGATAGAAAAAGTTTCTCCGGCACTACATCAGGGTAGGATTTTTTTTTTTTTGCAGGGTTATTCAGCTTTAAAAATCAGGAACACTGAGTTCTGTTCAGTGGAGGTCAAATGACATCCACTTCCTTTAGTGGAGTAACTCAAGGCTGGACATCATCAGTGCAGTGCCACTGATTGAAATTCTGGGTCTTTAATTCCCTTTTCTAGTGTTGAGATGTTAATGTGCACGAACACTGATTGGTGAAACCTTGAATGGTTTCTCTGCTGAGGGTCACTCCTCTTTAACATGTGCAGCGTGTCCTTCCAACACTGTATGGGCCTTTTAAACTCAACACTTCAACATTCATGCTCACTGCAGTACATTAAGTCCACTGGTAGATGCTCAGTCCCCAAATGCCAACTTAGATCAGTGTTCACATGTCACATTTCTGGTATTCTCGGTATGCAGGTCACAACTATGCAGCCAGGGTGATCAATCAAAACACTGGCGCCGGGCCAGGCAGCGTTAATGAACTAATTTGTAAAACTAAAATAGTTTGACCTTTGATAGTACAGAAAGGTGAAATTCATAATTATTTGTATTATTAATTAAGAATTTAATGTATGAAATGGCAGGAAATTGTGAACATTTTCCTGAGGAAGTCCCACAGATTAATTCAAAACCTCCCACTTGAGAAGATATTCCACAGATACTTTGTGTTATATTTGTGTGTCATGTGGATCATGGGAATGAATGCCGTTACAGTTACACACCAAAACTAACTACGTCAACATTTGAATTCCCTTCACTATAAACTGTATCTCCTGCGTCTGTGCTGCTGCAGTGTTCCTCTCCTCCAGCAGGATCTCGTGCAGAGAGAGACTCGCCCTCTCCCAGTGTGACGGTCTGTGAACACCACACAGAGGGGAAACTCCTCTGGGAGCACTAGGTCTAATCCTGCCAGTGCGTCCTGCTTTGATGAGGATAGTCATTACAACATAGTGCATGACAATGCTCTCTGCACTTTCCTATACACCGATGTCCTCTGCATGCAAGGAGAATGAAAGAGGCTGACCGGCTACAGTACTGAGCAGCTTTTCTTTCCATCAGAGCTCCATCTGGATGTAGGTGGACCGGCAGCTTGAAGCGCTGATTTTAGTGCCAAGAGAGAAAGAGCTGTCATGACACTGATGTGGTCGAGACTAAACTTTATACCTTTGAGAGGGACGACAACAAACAGTGTTGTTGCTATACGCTGGAAATCTGGACCCCCTCCACTCAGGTGGTTAAGAAAAAGAAATATTTTTAAAACAGAGTTATGAACTGGAGCTCTGAATCTCTAATTCTGTGCAACTAGTTTTCCTCAACTTTCTTTCTTTTTTTATCAAAATGTATATTTCAAAAGCGTATGGGCTTAGCGAATGACATCATTCACCAGAGGGACCAATACTGTTACATAACATCCAGACATTGCTGTGAGCACCTCTCAGCACTGCTCCAAATGGTCTCTGTCTGAGGCTCCGCACAGCACATCAGCCAAAAATGAACATTTAAGTCAGACACTGATCTGAAGTACATAGCCTATCTGGCTGAAACAGTACAGTTATATAAAGCATGACCTTACACTACCTACAATGTAAAATATGATGAAATTCTAACAAACCTAGGAAAGGCACATAATATGGAGAGAGATCTGTACATATCTCCATGGTGTGTGTGTTCGTCTGTGTTACTGTCAGTCTGCTAATTTGACCCATTCAAGACACCTAACGCTAGCTCTCATCTTGATTGACATTTGACTGACATTCACATTTTCAATTAGCACATCGGAATGCAGTCTCTGCATTTGCCTGGAAAACAACTCCGTCTCGTAACGTTTCGTTATTACCTCATAGCGTGGTGAATGTGCAGGTCACAACTTGTCAACGAGAGCGTTTTGGAGTTCTTGGATTGTGTATTTGATGAGTTTGATGAGGGAAACCAATAAATCCCCTTAGCCTCCGTAGTTTACCTCTGAGCAGCTTGCGGCTCTGCTCCGCCATTCGAAAAACAGCTTGCAATTAAAGGTAACAAACCTACTCCTAACACTATACAGTGGTGATTATAGCAATGGGCCGATTTGCCAAAATGTTGAACTATCCCTTTAAACACCATATTTCCACCATGTCTTTGAAAAGCTGAGATAAAACTCCCCATCTACTACAAAAGCTTCAGAGCACAATGGTTCCTCCCCTTGTTGAATGAAGTGAGAAACACTGTTGAGTTCATTAGGAAAGGACAGAAATAAATTTTGAATCAATTCTTTGGCCAATCATGCAACTTGACAACTGTTGCCATGGGAGACGATGTGAAGCTACAAGCTAATTTCACACATATTTACAAAAGAGGTTTAACACCTTTTAGAAAAACGGGAAATAAGCACAAAAAGCTTCAGTAATAAAAGTTTGCATTTCCTTACACAGAGTGGGGTTTGATGTGAAGTATTTGGTGCCAAATCCAAACACGCACACGTGTCACATTTCTCAGCAACGCACTCCAAACACTCCCACATGGTAAAAAAGTCTAACACTGAAAACACTGTGCAGGCAAGACGCTGGCAGCCGAACACAGCGTCACCGCAAATAAAAACACAGTGACAGCTCTCAGGCAGAAACGGAGAATGCAAATGTGCAAATGAGGCAGCAATACTCCGAAAGAGGAAAGTGATGTCATCCAATAGTAATGATGTTGTAAAATGAGACGCAGCCAGAGAGAAAAGTCTAACTGGCAATCGACTACAGTTTTGTCTTAGGGTGTATCAACAGCTTTAATCTATTCCAGCTCCACAACCCTGAAAAACACAGATTACATAACAGCAGACCTCCATGTATTCCTGGGCCTCTAAAGTATCTGAAAAGTATGTGTGCAGTCATTGTGGCAAAAGGCAGCGGAGTTTGGCTCGGACCGAGTTTTGCCTGGAAAACACACAGATCTCTAAGATACGCTCTAACATATACACAACTTTTACTGAAAAACAGCTCCAGCGAGGAGGAAAAGGCCCCACAAGATTCGAAGCATCAGACAAGCTAAGAGCTGATGTAATCACAGCAATGCAGAAAATAATCCTTCCTTCAGTTTAAGAGCAGAAAAGATCCTCGGATGTGACTTTAACTGAGACGCCTCCAAAATATTCACAGGAAGAAGTGAACACATCAACTTTATCCAAGTCCAAAAACTCTAAACTATCTCTATAAGAGTGTAATCTGATGCATTTCTTGTTGCTGTATCTCATATTTATATATTAATTGTGTAAACTCTGTCTTCATAAGCTACAGAAGAATAATTCCTCTGTTGGGAGACCTGGCTCTTACCTCGAGGACGCCATGAAACTTAATGGTGTGTAAAGGAGTGAAGTTTGACTCTGAACTCGCAACACGAGGCAAGTAAACATTAGTTAATGTTGACTTTAGCTATGTAGCAGCAAAACACAGCACCTTTAATGCTAATTCGTGTATTTCCCAGCTTCTTAAAGGCGAGGGCTTCTCTCAGCTTTACATCACTGTTCCTTGAACGTCTTTGTGTTTTGAACTCGTGTCACCTTGAGCTCTAGAAAATACTGATGCAGCTTGTCAACTCAATCATCAGTGGGATTTATCGTCACATTATGTCACATAAGCCTAATGAAACCCTAAAACCATGTAAATGAGAATAAATTATGTTCACTGTATGTTGCAAAACACTTTCCAAGTCGTAACTGTGTTTCATGATCCAGACAAAAATGGTTGCTGCAAGACTTGTAACGTGGGAGGAGTTTAAAAATTTGTTTTCAACAGTGATTCTTTTTTCTTAT
Organism: Trachurus japonicus; assembly: GCF_045865225.1. Taxonomy (NCBI): domain Eukaryota; kingdom Metazoa; phylum Chordata; class Actinopteri; order Carangiformes; family Carangidae; genus Trachurus; species Trachurus japonicus. Next base: position 17,233,056 of record NC_140926.1, on the reverse strand, counting down.
CCACATGGTTAGATGAGAGTATCTTCCAAGAACGTCTCGCTTGACTTCTAAGACAAACTAACACTTATCTCTGGCACTCCAATAAAAAGTAACACATTAAAGGTGCCGACATGCAGTCAGCATGATTTATGAGGCTGTGATTTGCAGGTGAAAAGATGCCAGGGTTGAGACGTCAGGGTTAAAACTCAACTTGTTGGAGCGCTGCCACAGAAAAGCGGTTTTAAATGGCTCCTATTTGTAACCACAACAGGTGGAAAAAAATCCCTTCTCACCCAAATGGCTCTTGTGTTTGCCAAGTATTGATCCCTGAAGCAAAACTCACAAACTTTGTTTCCAAAATTACATAAGAGCACTTCCCCTGGACAGGGATTTCATGTTTTACTGGACAAAACTCCAGCATGCATGGATGCACATTGTGAGGGAGGCTTGAACCCAGGTCAGCCAGTCACAGCACACTTTCCCTTTTCAGTACACAGACTGCCCTGCCCACCCAGAAAGTCCACACAATGACTCCACACCAGTTCTACCTTCCTTTTGTATGGAGCTGGTGTGGCAATAACTCAGGTCTCAGATATGCTGCTCCACCATCTTTGCTAAACACTGATTTTATAAGCACACAACAGTCCAGGAAAATAATAAAAAAAATGTGGTTATGAGATATCGCTTTCCTTTGTTGCACACAAACTAGCACACATAAAACAGTCTATAAATCCAGCCGAGTATCACCTGATGCTATCGCAGATGCCTTTTATTATCTTTTGTTGGGATCCAAACAACTGCATTATCACCCTGACAGCAGAGATAAAACAATGCCTAAAGCTGCAGCAGACTTTGTGCTCCACAGAGAATAAAGGCTTGTAAAAGTACACAATATGAGCTTTAGTAATGAATAAAAAGTAAGCATCTGTCTGTGGGATGAGCGGAAACAACAAAAGCCTGACACAAGATGTGCTTTAAACACATCTCCAGCTCTAAACTCTGCACCACAGTTGGACAGACAATAGAGAAGGCAGACGAAAATAACACTTGTCCTGAGAACAATAGTTTCAGACAGGTTGTATCACCATATGCACATTCACACCAGATTAAACCCTCTGCAAAGTCGTTTTCACTGCCACACTCACTATCCCTGCCCATAAATGAAGTTTTCATCAGGCAGATTGGGAGATAAAGAGATTTACTTTATGATATCATCAGGTCTGTTTATGTGTCTAATAAAAGAATTAGATAAAACACGGTGAATGCAGTCGACAGGAAACGTGGAAAGAGCTCTTACCGACTTGTTCTGGCCGGTTCCGTTGCGGCTTTATTCTTTTTTATTCCTTTTTTCTGATGATCAGTCGCGCGTCTAAATCTCGACCTCATTCCATGTGCTCGCGACCAGGAGGACCACGCGCTGAGGGGAGCGCTCGGGATACGGCGCGTGACGTCACGGCCAGACTGGAAAGCCGGTCGAAAAATCGGTAAAGAAATCAATTATAATAGAGATATATTGTGATTATGCACCGTATAACTGGCAATAAGGAGCCATGAATATGTGTGGGGCTCATCTGGGTGGTTTATATACTGTTCTTTTGTGTTTTTATTTGCTATTATTGCTTTTTTTTTCCAATAACATTCCCACAATTTGATTCTGACTTTGAACCGTTATATATGTTACATTCATTAAAAATGGCAGTTACTGCTCAATAATGCACGTTTGGACCATGTAAACAGTCTGTACATTAAACGTTTCTGAATAAATGATTGTTTTTGCAACTTTATACCTATACCTGTTTTGTTTTGCACCCATGCATGTGTGTTGAATCTCTATCTGAGATGTGACATGTAGTGATAGCTTGGTCAGAACTAGTTTAAATGGCCAAGCTTGTTTGGCAGTAATAGTTTCCTTACCCTCAAAATAATATAAGTTTTAACTGACTCTAATACTTTTTAGTTTTTCCATTATCACATCACAGATAGCTGTGTCTGAGGTCTGCACAAACAACTAACCTGCACTGGTTGAATGCAGCTGCTACTGTAGACCAACCTGTTTTACATTCATACACCAGCTACTGTTATTATCTGTTAAATCTCAAATCTCCTCACTGCCAAAGTGTGTTTAACCATATAGGGAATTTCACTCGTTTCCTGTAGTTCTCAACATTCAACAGGAGAATCACGTGAGTTATCAGCTCTGTATGGGTTGTGTTTGTGCTCCAGCTGAAAGCAAAGACACGTCTCGGTTGAAGAGTTGAAGTCCCTCCTCTCTCTGTCCACAGAACAGATCCTGGAGCATTCTTGAGTTGAGGTTGTTTACTTTAGCATCAGTTATGATGAAATGCCTTCATTAACAAGCTAGGGTTAAAGAGCTACAGAAGCAGTTAACATGCTTGTAAAGTGGGGATCACATTCTGAGCTTAGCATATTTTAGTATATGTTAGTATGTTGTGCACAGGGAATGCTCAAAATCCCATCATCAGGTGAGGATTAGTTCATTTAGCCCCTAAAGCGCTTCCTATTCTGCCCTGGGCAGTCAGTGGGAGACACTAGTTTGAGCAGCATTAAACATAAACATGAACATCTGAGCTCATGTCAGAGTCAAAATAGGACTCATTATGTAATGAATTAGTCTCCTATCTGTGTTGTTGAACCCATGCCCCAGCACCAACATGTACCCCCAGCCCATATTATTCATGTCTACTCATAGTGACAGCTGTGATGGAAGGTGTGAGTGTTTTGCATTGCAAGAACAAGGACACAAATTCAAGAAGAAACATTTTTTTATATTTCAAAAAGAATCTATGAACATAATGGAAAAAACCAAACACTGGGTCTGAACAACCAGACAATTGAGATCCAAAAATACATTTTCTTAGGAAATATTAATTATATACAAAACATAAAAATTTATATTTTAGTTTGGGAACCCAACGGGATAGCCCAATTTTTAATATTTTATTAATAAAAATAAACTTTTAAATATTTAATCCACCCATAACTTCTATTGAGGCAGTTTTAACATTGAAATCAAACAAGATTCCAAACAACTTAATCCGTTTTGCATTTGCATGCACAACAACTGTACACCCTAAGTCTTGAACTTGCATAAAAAACAAAAGGCCAAAAAAGTCTTGTTTCAAACTTTAAGCACGAGAACCCTGCAGCAGCGCGAGTCTCTGCTTTAAAAGTTCGCTTTTCCTCCTCAGCTGCTCTTTGACTGAGAGGAGTCTCTGTTCGTCCGTCTGCATGCTGTAGATGCACTCTGTAGCCTTCTTCAGGATCACCACTTTGGCTGCCTTCTCGTTGTTGGCCACTTCGGGGATCTCGTCCCGCAGGGCGAAGAAGCTCAACTTGAGCTCGTTCCTCCTCTGGCGCTCCAATACATTATGAGTCCTCCTTTTGTCATAGTCCTCCGTGTCCGACGTCCGGGGGCTCAAACACTTGCGGTTGCTGCTGATCTGCTTGAGGACCCTGCTGTGGCCGCCTCCACCTCCGCTGCTGCTGCTGCTGCTCTCCAGCTTCAGCCTCTTGACAGCCGGCTGCTCGTGCTGCCTCGTGGATGGATGGGCGGCATAATTATGCTGGTGGGTGGAGACGTGGCACCTCTTCAGCACGAGTGGGCTGGGGTGCCTGGTCTCCAGCGGGCTGGGGTCGCACCGCTTCACCGCATGCCTCTTCTCCACCGTGACCACATCGATCTCCTCCTCTTCCTCCTGGTCCTCCTCCTCCTCCTCCTCCTCATCTTCATCTCCATCCTCATCTTCTGTAACAGCAAAAAAAACAAAACAACAACAGTCAGTCACACTCTGCTCCATCATCAAAGCTGTAATCATTGACTTTAAATGCAGTGGCACAGTTAGTGATGCAGGGGGTACAATCTCTGCAGCCCACTCCCCACTCCCCTTCCACATCGGTTGATTGCTGAACATGCAGCCACAGACTAAAGCCAATCCAACAACATGACATGTCTGCATGTCTATACCGCCCTGCTGGAAACCCAACTGCTAATCACAGGAATTAAAACATCAACTGCTCCCTCTAATTATCACAACATTGGCTGCCATGGAGCTCCATTGGATGCACAACCCTCCACACTCTTCAGATAGAGGAGATACAGTATATTCCTTAATTGCATGGACCCGGTGCGTGGATCACAACTCACCTGAGTCACTACAACTGCTGCTGCCGCTGTTTGGTGGCGTGTCCAGCCTCAAATCCTTACTAGGCGGCGTCCCCACGCTCTGTTTGGGCGTCTCTGCAATGGGATACGGGAAAACCACCGATGGATCGATGCACTCCGACGCGGCTGTGCTGAGGTCTTGCAGGTAGCTGCTGTTCATCCTCCACGGCGTAGCACCGGCGGGCTCCGAGCTGTCAACGGCCGCCGACGACGACGACGACGACGACTCTTTCCTGGCGGCGTGCAGGGAGGCGAGCCTCTCGGAGACCACCTTCTCCAGCTTGGCCGCCGCGGAGAAGCCGCTCCACATGCAGTCCTGGATGATGATAGACTTGAGGAAGGTCTGGGAGTAGTCGGCGTCGCAGATGATGCTCTGGTTGACCACATCGTCGCCCAGGAACTCGGTCACCATCTCCAGCTGATCCGCCGTGGAGGGGAAGAGGCTTGACAGGGACGGCCGGCGGCTCGGGGAGAGGGGAGGGGTCGGCAGCAGTTCAAATTTCTTCCAGATGTCCTCGCTCGGTGCCGGAGGCTGAAGCTGCTGAGGGTAGAAATCCTCCTCCTCGTTGTCATAGTAGAAATACGGTTGCAGAGAGTCGTAGTCGTAGTCATAGTTTTTACTCGCTAAACTTGAATTCAGCGGCATGTTGTGTCCGACGTGTGTGTCCGTATAGCGGAGCTGCGTGGAAGAGGAGAGAGCGATTAGTGGGTGTTGTTCGTAGAGAGGTCTGCAGGTTCAAAACAGACAGCGGCTACTTGGCACAGATCCTGTCTGCAGCATTAAGTGTAAGCAACATCACATGGTCATCACTCCAAAACATCGAGTCTGTGTGCACGCTTTGCATGCATGCACCAGCTCTGCAGCAGCAGGTGCCTCACTGGGGAAGCTGCTGGTGAATTACACGCAAGATGGAGATTTAAAAAAGAAAAGAAAAGAAAGAAACCTACATTCTCGCAACTATTATAAATATATTGACTAAACTGCTGTGGAAATGTGACGTGTTCGCTCCACAAACCCAGCCCCTGTCTTACCTTGTAGACTTAAAACTGGCGGCCAAAGAAGACGAAGGGGAAACGACCCAAAATGCGCGAAAAAGAGCAGGAAAGTTATTCCAGTGCGAAAGTAACATTAAATCCTTGAGCTGCGGTGTCTGTGAGGCTGCTGGGGGACCGTGCATGTAGAGTTGAGCGGCTGCACCAGCGACCCGATGAGGACGATGCGAAGTCTGTCATGTGCAGCGTGAGAATCACAGCTGAGAGCTCCGCTCAGCAATAAAAACCCGCCGCAGTACTCCGCCCCCCCGCGCCCTCCTCCACCATATCCTTCCGCTAATTTTCGCGCGAAACAACTCGCCGGGCCTAGAAACACACCCCGAAATGAACCCCCGCTTTTGTCAGCGAGAAAAACACCCGCACCCCACGTTGATCAGCGTACACGTGAGTACGTGCATTCACATGGATACTCGGTCACAAACCGCTTTATTTCTGTCCTAAACGCTGGGGTCTATTTTCTCTGGGAGTGGGAGGGGTTATACCGTAGTAGAGTAGCTGCCATTGACTGGAGAGTGGTGAAAAACACTAACGTAAGTAGTAGTGACAGATAATTGGGTTGTGTTATTTTACTACTTTCCCGCCGAATAGAAAGATAAACAAACTAAAGTTGACACCAAAACGGTTCAGTCTGACACTCTTGAGACAGTTAATGCACCAATCGAAATTGCAATCAAAAACTGTATAAATTTACATCTGTTTTTTTTATTATTTTTATTTATTTATTTATTTCAATAACCACCATCTCGGTGTTTATTCTAAATTGTGAGTCATTCTGCAGAAACTGCACAGGTTGCCAGGTTTGCACAATTTGTGTTAAACTAATGAAAGGCTCACAGGTGCAGCAGTTTACCTCAATCTGTCCACAGGGTCTGACAGCTCTGTATTGGCTGAAACAGGTGATTTCAACAAACACACACACACACACACACACACACACACACACACACACACACACACACACACACACACACACACACACACACACACACTACAGTGTGTACTACACACTGTGTAGTCCTAGTGTGTAATGTAATCGAGCCAGAAGTTGACCTGCACAAAAGAAACAGTCGAGCACTTGGTGCATGTAAGATGCAGTCTGGGTTGGAGCCTGGACAGATTGGCACCAATTAACTACAGGAAGGAAGCAATTAAAGGAATCAGATGGTACCGCAGTTTTTAGATGGAGTTGTAGCTCCTCTGCTGGAGCAGGGAGGGGGCAGGTGATAGAGCGGGCTTAGGGCGCCCTCTGCTGGAGGAGAAAGGAGGGGTAGAGAACAACTGGGTGATGCAGGGTCACACTCACATCATGAAGGTGAACATACACCAAAAAGAAAAACAAACAAAAAAGAAAAAAACATGAAGTGAGAGATAATTAACTGAAATTACACCGAAGTTGCAAGAGGCTTGAAGTGGCTCAGTGTGACATCACGGTGCTGTGCTGTGCAGTGGGTTAGTGGAGCTGTTTATTGGGGTTACTGGGTCACTTCATTAAAACATAGTTCTGGAGAAGCATTAAATGACAAATGTTAACAGCCTGCGGCCTTTTGACAAAGTAGGCTGTGCTATTTATAATCAGCAGGATGAAAAATTAAAAAGTTTTCAATAGCAATGTACGAGACAATGCAGTTCTTTTCTAAGGTAATTGGTTTAAAATTATCAGTTTATGGCTTCGTCAGACAATTCAACACATATAGAAAATAATTGGGAGTTCAAGGATAGGTTACCACTTTGATTGTGTTTTTAAAAAAGAGAGTCATATTTAAATTTAAATTAAATATTCAATATAATCAAAACTGCAAAATGACTGGTCAATTTATAGCCAGTTTAATACACAGTAACTCATTGACAATAAGTTGATTGCATATTTTCTTGAAATAACGTAATGTCTGAAATATTTTTTCTTTGAATTTTATACATTTTTGTCTACATAGCCTATAACAACACTAATGTTGTGTTGTTTAGGTGCTGTTTTGGATTTGGGATTATTTTGGTGTAATTTGCTGCAGCCTGTTGGAAGAAAATTAACCTGTTCCGTATGGATATGTGACCTTAAGGTGATGCACAATTATATTCCTTGTTCAAAACTGTGTTTCCATGTTTTTATTTTATTAATTTTTAAGACTTAGTGAAATTAAGCCTGCAGCTCACTGGGCTTTGTGGTTTCTAATGGTAATGGGTACATAAGTGCCCATGTCCTGGGGCTGCAGAGCAAAGAAATAAATCAATAGCTGAGTTGGCAAATGGAGGAGAGCAAAGACTATATGAGCCACAGAAGGAGAGAAAGAGCAGCTATAAATCTGACCATAGTTTCTCTTGTTATCAACATAACTCCTGAGGAAGTGAAGAAAATCCCCAAAGTGAAATTCCAGCCTCTCTCATGTCCTCTGTGCTCGTTTCTCCATCCTCTCCCTCCCCTCTCTCCTTTCCTGGCCGTGGGATGCTGTGTCGAGGATAGTGATCATAACCACAAGGTTCATGTGTTGTGGTCATTGTGTTTATCAGCTCTGGATGTTTCTTATGTTACTGTGCTTCAGAGCGCCTGGAGACACACTGGGAAACTCTGAGACCGGATCTGGCATCACTTCCTCTGATAAGTGGAGGCTGAAGGTGCTCAGGTTTGATTTTCTTTTTCCCCCTCAGACAAAGTGGTTCCTCCACCTCTGATTGACACAGTCTGTAAAGAGGGCAGATATTTTCACTGGGTTTGGCTTAAACACATCAGTGTTAATCATAAAACCAGATATTTACATACATGACACCTCCATGTCAATATAAACGGCTGTGTACATTTATTTTACAGGTATTTTGATCGATATATACATTCAATAACTCTGCTGGTAATTCAGTGTTAGAATAGCCCACAACTACTGCACCAACATTTAAATGCAATTCAAGACAAGAAAAGTTTCTTTATGCGCCATTTTTCCTTCTTCAGGGTCATTCGTAATGAATTATAAAGCGCAGCAGTTGTGCATGTGAGTAGGCAAATGTGAATGAATGGATGAATGAAGAAATGAAAGAAGGGAAAAAAGAGAAGTGGTGGATGGAAGTGAAAGGTTAAATGGATTTGTCATGTCTTGCAAGAATTATATCAGACTGGGAACGATGTTTGGTTATCTCTGTGTGCTCCACTGTTTAGCCAACAAGAGAAAGCGACAGTCAATCAATATTGATTGTTTCTCGAATGAAGGAACGAAGGGTGGATCGTTCAATTCTTTCATAACTCATTTGTTTAACTGCCCATCACAGTTTCCTGAGGAGACGTCTCCACTACTGTACACCTGCCAATCATAGTGTGCTGTACAGTTATATGTTGAGTTTGAAGAGAAAGAAAAACTAATTTCATACCAATAATTAGAGAAAGAAGCACATTGATCTATAGAGCCATAGAATCTTGAAGATGCATACCGGCAGATACATTTGCTGCATCAAACACTTTCCTTCGACATCCAGTAAGACACGTGACTGTTGAATCAGTCAGGAGGTCGAGTGTCACAGTTTCGAGACCAACTGGTGTATCTTTTGACTTTTGAAGTTCCCTATTTTCTGACCACTAACCCAACGTCCTGACTTCTGTGGCTTCACATGTACAGTGAGTTCAGCAGCCCACTCTCCCTGTACACACCCATAGTGCTAGTGTCAGTGTTTTCTTTCCCTATACCTCGTCTAGGTCTACGTGTTACAATGCCCCAGAGTTTGAAGAGTCTGCTATTTTTCATAGTTTTGGCCACTATTACTTATTGATTGTGGCTTACAAGGTGATTTTCAAATATGATACTGTAAATAAATATATACATAACTAAAACAACCCAACACTGCATACAAGTACAGCCAAAACAGTTGTTAGTCGACTGAGAGAACAATTACCAGTAGTCAACTATTTACCAAAATAGTTTTCAACTTATTGTCACTTTTCATGCATAAATTGCAAACATTTTCTTCTTAAAAATCAGTTTTCTTTTGAATAAATGCAATAGATTCCCATTCAAAATGAAGCCCTGTGAAAGTATCACTTTGGACCTTTAATAACTGACGGTGGTATTTCTCACTATTTTATTTACAAACCAAACATTCAGTTCATTAATCATGAAAATAATCAGCAGATTACCACGTAATTCAAATAATCTATTGATAAAGGATCTCAACACTTCTTCTGCCACTGATGGTTTTCTGCAGAAGTTTTCATCGGCCATGTGGCAGAGTTTGACAAACATGCGAACACAGCTGCCCTTAATCCATTCATACAAAGACTAACACATCAGCAGAGACACAAAAGAAAAGAATAATCATCAGTGTGCTTCTTTCGCACACGGCCAGGACACGATTCAGCATGATGTCTTGGCACGAGGCAGAAAATCAATAGTTGTTCAGCTTAGTCGGTAGCAGGAGGTTGCCAGCTAAGCATTCAGAAATGAGAGCGCATGGCAGATCTGTCGGACTGCTCCACAGCTAATTGTGTCATTAATTATTGACAGTGACAACGGACAGTTATTGACATAGCGGCATGCAGCCTAACCTGCAGTGTGTTTATGGTAACACAATGATAGTTAAGCATTTTCACTGAAGACTTGATTTGACTGGTTGTGTGTGCAGAAGTCCCCTGTCAATGTCTAGTAAAAAAAAAGCCACTAGAGTTAAGTGCTGAATTCATTCTCCACCCTGGATGTGCAGGACTGCAGCCAAGCCATTTACTGCTTTTATTACGCCCTTAAAACATACACACTGTGCAGGTGCAGCAAGAAAATTATAGTTTAGCTATATATCAACGTAGATACTGTATCTCATATATTGTGCAGCATGCTCCTATATATATTTCCATCCCTGCTCCAGCTCGGCAACACACGATAGCTTATCTGTCTCACCACACCCTCACCGCCACCTCTAACCCTCTTATCCACAGTGCAGTCGAAAGGAGAAACATCCCATCTTGTGGCGGGATGGGACTGGCACTGATGCACATCAACATGTTGAGGTTCTGACCCACGATTACTCAGTGCTTATTACATTATTATAGTGCTCACTACTCATGGGCTGATCTATACTTTGCTGTCATTTTGATTTCAGCCACTCCCCAGTGAGGTTTTCTGATTGTGTCTTGTCACTTAAGGACAAATATCGCACACAAAGTCAACACCAGATAAAGTAGTGCCTCTGCAGTGGGTGTCTCCAGATCCACCTATATTAAACACATGCACAAACACATGCAAGGAGGAACAAATAGTACTGTAGTTGGTAATAATAGTCATAAGAAAAAAAATGAAATTTTTTTTTTCAAAAGTGCTGTGTATATATAAAGACTTTGTGGCTTTGCACTGCATCAGAAAAGGCTTATTCTGTTGTCAACGACAGCCGCAAAATTTTTTATTTTAACAAATTGGAAATCAACAACTTCACCATCTCTGAAACAATGGTGGAATGAAATTCTATCATATTGCACACTTGAGAAAATTATGTACAGTGTGAGGGGAAAACCAGAACTTTTTCTCAATATATGGGGACCTTTGATGAAAACAATCCCTCAAATCGAAGCTTTCATTGGCTGAATGTAATTATGTATAATTGTATGGTATATGTATTGAACTGCTTTCTATCGTATGTATTCATATTGTGCGCGGTCTGGTGAGGGATGGGGTAGGGTATGGGATTGTGTATGTGTGGATTGTCTGTCTTTATATGTTTTGTAAATGATATAATTGCAAATAAAAACAATTATAAAAAAGTGCTGCGTATATAAAAACTAGGGTGTTATACAATAGCTTATGCTGAGCTGTGTAATAATTTAGAGCACTCGTGGGTCTAAATGTCGTCACATTCATGGGCTGGGATCTCATCATCTGCAGTTCACGATTTCTGTGATATGATTTGTGATTCTTATTTCCTTGATTTATAATCAATAAAAATCTTGTGCAACAGGCAGCATCTGCACCCTCATGATGTAACTCAGTAAAGATTCACATTGTCTAAACTTCATTGTGTCGGAGCACATTTAGTCCTCTACAGTACATACTGTGGGAACAGGAACAAAATCCAGCAGCACCAGTCTACTCAGTGTTGTTCCCTTCACGTGTGTGAGGTTGGATCCTTTCTATGAATTTCTCTGCTTTTCAGAGAAAACTGGGTCATCCAGTACAGCAAGGCAGTTACTACTAAAAAACAAACCACACCTGCAGCACAAAGATGTGAGTTATTGGTTGGTTGTGGAGAACCTAGTTGTGATTCAGGTGAGGTCTGAGGAGAGATACAGGTCACGGTTAAAGTGGGCACTGCTTGTATTGTGAAATTCACTCAAGGCATGAGTGAGATCTCACAAGACAAGAACCATGTTGTGTGGGGTCACCGTGACTGTGACCTTGACCTTTGACCACCAGAAGTGGAAAAAAAAAAAAAAAAAAAACCCTGGAGGGCGAGCAGACATAAATTTCCAGTAGGGTCACCTGAGGCATTCAGTTTCCACAAACCTAGAAGAATGTGAAGAGTTTGACTGGTTAACTGTTTGACAAACATCTGCCATCTTTCAGCTCATGTCTGACATACAGTGACAACTCAGGTCTCGCTGCTTTGTTTGATGCTAAATCTGTTCTTCATTTGAATATTTTGGCAAAGTGTATACACCAGTGTATCTAAATTGTGACACATTTGAATTCAGCTTTCGTCAAGTATAGTGCTGAGATTGCTTTACAAAGAGTGACCAGTGACATCCTTATGTGTACAGACTCTGCTGCATTGATACCATTTGTTAAGCCACTTTAAAGTCATGTCATATCATTGTTATGCCAATGAAACACTGATTTTTCTGTCAAACATGAATCAACTCTCCTCCCTGCATGACTGCTTACCCAACCAAATATCAAATACACCACCAAGAATAATGGTGTCAGCTTTAGTTTTACTTTCGACCATCATGTTGCCACACGCAGTCCTTTCTTCTATATTGATCTCAAACTGTTACCTCACACGCTTCACACTTTCATCTAGATTATCGCAATTGTTTCCATCAAGCTACAACAAACCTATGATCTCCCATTGTTGGAACCCCTCATTGGCTTCCTATAATATCTTCCCATAAACTTAAAGATCCTGTTGATATCATATATAAAACATGGTATGATCTTACCTTCAGTGACATCACTTCCACTTATCCTATACTGTAGATCTCTATTCAAACTGCAAAACAAAAGGCGATCACAGTTTCTGTTTAGTCTCAGTCTTCATGCATCATCTTCTCCAATCTGTTCAGATTTTCAAAATCCTTAAAAAGCTTTTAAAACAGAGGCAAGCCTTTTTGTAAGAGTGGCTTGTCTCTCATTGTGCTCATTTTATATTTATATTTTTGTCTGTGAAACTCTTTGTGAATGTACCTTTAAAAATGCAGTTTAAGTAAAACTTTACTCACTTATTTTGGTTGGTTGATCAAATACCAGCAAAACCAGTGACATTCATTTCAAACTCATCTGACATCAGTGTAAACATTGCTGTTAACATTGTTGCGGTGAGCACGTTAGGATACTGCTGTTAGATACCGCTGTGCCCTGGCCTCTAGCATGAGACTCTGTGTTGTTTGGGGACAGCTGCACACACACACACACACACACACACAGCTCGTGTTAGTTGGCATCCGGAGTAACCCTGTTTTTTGGCTGACCTCCCGTGTTTTCACTTCTCATCCTGCTGCAGTGACGTGCAGGTGGACTGAAGAAGCGAAGGGGATACTATTATAATAGGAGCTGAACTGTACTTGAGACCTTAAGCCAGAGAGGTGTAGCCTACATGAAGTGAATGTGTGAATCAGATGGAAACTTCTGACTTCTACCTTAATGATACTCTCAGAGGTCAGAGGTCAAACATTTCCACTCACTGGGACCTGCTGCAGTGAAGGGTTTTTAAGATTATATGATCCATTAGAGGTTACATTAATTATCATATAGAAGAAAAATGGTGGCCTCAGTGAAACCGACGTTACCCACCCTACAGAGGACGTGTGCTGTGCAGCAGTAAAAGTGTGTTTAATTCCTGGTATTTTATAGAGTGTGTGTTGTTGTTCCTGACCGTGACAGCTGTGATTGCCTTGAGTAATCTTATGCTTTCAGCTGTTCTTACTATTCTTCTCTGTTGAATGTTTTCTTATAGTTGAAGAGTTGTGGCTCCCTGCATAATCGATGTGTGACAGCTGGTTGTAATTTTGCCCATGTTTGCTCATCTATAGATTTCCAGGCTGAGCCCTGGGCGGATTATCAAATGGACATACTGGGCACAGGCCCAGGGACCCTAACACAGAGACTTTGTATTAAAATGACCTTTCCTGCTCGAAAGTCAAGAGAGCTTGGTCAAAAGTAGAAATGTCTCAATTTGATTTCATAATTTCATCAGAATTTGATTAATATTCTGTATCTGCCCATACAAATTCCAAGACCATAATATTTATAGTCAGTATATACATTTCTTGTAAATAGCGTGTAGCTGAGCCGCAACTGGACTGTAACTGCAGAGCCCCTTCGTGTTTACATGCTTTACAGTGCTGATCAAATAACAGTGACAGAGGTTTTGCATACCATTGTACAGGTCAGTATCAGTTAAACAAAGTCTCATATTTACATAGGGAGCAGTTTATTTACTGTAAGAGACATGATGTGGGTGTCAAAACTGATATTATTGTGCACCTCAAAGTCCTTTAGGGCTATCTATTGGGTTAGGGTTAAGTTACCCCAATAAATCACTATAGGTGACATCTTTGCAGAATTAAATGTCTTTTGATAGTGTTCATTAATCAGTTTTATTTGCTGGTTTATCTAAAAGAGACAGCACACGTGAATAAACATTGCTATAAATGAGCAGATATGTGTTTCAAGGCAATCTTGCAAGAAAATCTGCTAAGCCTCTAATTGACCACTAGAGGGCACATTTTCATCTGAAAACCCCCAGTGGTTGCGAAACCTACACCTACCCACATACCTTGTTTTTTTGCATCACATTCTTTAGGAAATCAAAAAACATCTTAAACCCAAATATATTCAGTGTGTTTTTGCTGCAAACCGGTTTTCTAAAGTTTATGACTGGTTCCTGCATCTAAATTCCTTATCTCCCAACAATATGTCAGCATGTCATGAAATGCCCTGTAAATCCAGGAAAACATGCCCACAGCACAGACTTCCTGGAGTCAGAGCTTTGTGGAAACCCCAAAACAATATAATTATAATAAACCTTGAAAGCAAATAGGTGTTTATAGTAGTGGGATAAGAGACATCTGCTGCCCTGAAAAACCATTTAGCCCTCCGCTAATGCGAACTCATAAATATTTGGTTTCCTTCACAGGGAAAAGTCCAATATCTCCAAACCACACAATAAAATAAATGTTGCAAGAGGTTTAATAATCTGGGAATCTTGTAAACACTGTTTTCCAAGTCATGGAGAATTGATAACCAAATGAATATATTCTTGCCAGGGCCAGAAGATCTTATGGCCCTCCACCTCATAGATGTATTTACTAGTTTTTAGTCCTGTCTCTTCCAACATATACAACCTGACACCCAAACCCATTCACACTGTGAACCTGAGCTCCACTAAACACACTCCTCCTGGGTTGTTTACTCAAAAACCTGCTGTCAGAGTCAAAATGTCAATAATTTACTTTGAAAAAAAGGCCTGCGAAGAGTGAGCAGCAGGAATTATGAAACAATCCTGACATTATAAAATAATTATACCGCTTATGGATTTAACCCACAATGAGCAGGTACAGGCTCCTTAGTAAACATCTGAGATTAGTTACAGCTGCCAAAGACTCACGTGTCAGCTGCTAAAATGCTGCGTCAACGGTTAAAATCACTACAAAACCTGCCTCAGGCACCAGGCAGCAGCACAAACAACTGTGTTTTCACTGAATATTGCCCAGACAGGTTTTTACTCATAAGTGAGACAAAACAACAGTAGCACACTCCAGTAGTTCACGTTAACCATAAACAGACCACGTTAAAAAAACTTGCACCAAGATGTTCATATTAACGTTTGATTGTGACATGAGCCTATTAACCCTAACCTTCAAAAACCCTAGAAAATAAGGCCTTGATTAATATTAGTTTAGTTTTTTTCTCTGATCCTTATTAAAAAGCAAAAACTGTGAACATTGTGAAATGCATGTAGGTTACATAATGCACTTTGCAGTACATAATATTTACATAGGCACTGTTTGCAGTTTTGTCTGCAAAACCAAACTCTTCATGTTGCACGATGAGTTTTTGACCATTAAAACAGCTTGTTTTCAATGTGCTATAGCCTGATTGATTATGGGTTACATAGGAATTTCTAGATTTAAGTTGGTCATGGTAATTCAGTCATACTCAAGTGGTATATGAGCCATATAAAATATACAATAGTAACAGTAGGCTAAGTATCAGCTGATATGAATTACTTCTATATAAGGTAAGATAAGCACATTTAAGGGGTCATGTGGCTTTTCTTGATTGTCCAGTCATCACACATGCACACTTTAAGACAGGTCTTGTGATGCAGATGAACAAAACCACGTTTTTTCTATTACGCTTTATGACCACAAATCACAGAATTAGGGAAGATACATAAATAGAATTAGGGTCGTTTACCATGTTTTATTTTGCACTGTAAATACTTATGGACATTTTTTTATTTTTTATTTTTGTAGATTTCATGTATTTATACTAAAAATAATTTATCTTAGAACTGATCTTTCTCTTCCTCCCCACTAGGGGTCTCTATTTCTCCAGCTTTTGCCATATCACAGCTCATCTGTTCATCCTTCCTATAATTACTTTCCTGAGAGGAAGGGCACAGCGCAAAGATAAAACCCCATATGGGACCAAACTAGTCTGTTTAGCTGCGTAAAGGCACATTATTATTTTTTAAGGAGTGTCTGTTTGCCATGTATACCCAGCTGCCAGTGTTTAATTGAATCAGACTGTACCAAACTCATTCACATTTTCCAAATATTTGTCTGCATGTAAGCTACAGTGGGTAATAACAATGAGATAATGTGTGTTTATTTCATATGACCAGTCAAATGACCAGATGCCAGATCAGAGTAATAGTGTTTCTATGCGCTTTTGTGCTGCGTTACTGTAAACACACATTATGTAGCCCCTGTTGTGTTGTGTTGTGTGTATACGCAGTCAAAATAAAAACCAGGTTTGGACTCGGTGATGATGTCACGGCCGGGATGCCAGGCCCACGTGCGGGGCAGCGGCAGTGGGCTCCAGGCTCGGGGAGGGTCGACACCAACCAGACCGCCTCAGCACAGCACAGGCGCAGTGAAATGCGGAGCTAGAAAACTAATCTAACCGGTCCGGGATTATCATCGCCTTCCCCTTAAATCTCTCCCGACGACGATAACGCAGGACGCCTCCACGCTTGAATTCGGCGCTGTTTTTTTTTTTCTTTTCCTGTCACCTCGCCTCTCCCTCCCTCCCTCCCTCCACCCCTCCACCATGATTTGCGGGGAAGATGCGCCCGTCTGAAATTTCCGTTGACCTTCGCCTCCGCTCAGCAGCACCGAAGCAGCAGCAGCAGCCGCCGCACCGTGACGCTCCGCCGCTGCCGCCCGCCGACACAGGAGCAGCGCCCCCCGGGCTCCTGCCGCCGCTGCCCCGGTCCGACAGCCTCAGCCTCCCCGTCTCCTCCTCCTCTCCGTCTCCGTCTCCTTCTTCTAGAAACCCCGGAGCTGTGATCGCCTTCCCCAGCCGGCAACGTCTTTGATTTTTTTTTTCTCAATCAATCAAGACCGAGGCAGATGCCCCTCGCTCTGTCAGCCCGGCTTGTACTATGGTGGAGTTTCCATCCCTCAGTCCTTACTGGCCCCTCATCCGCTTCCTGGTGCCTCTGGCCATCACCAATGTTGCCATCGACCTCGGGGAACAGGTAACGTCTCTGCGCTCTAGGTCAATAACAGTAACGGTGAAATAACGTTAACCCCTGAACGCAGCACCGCGGCTCTGCCTTGGCTAGCCGCGGCTAACGGTTTTTTATCTTTAACATTTTATTTTTTTTACGTGTTTATTTTCCGTGTGTCAACCGGAGCATCTGTGTTTTAGGCTCCGGAAAACACCGACACCCCCTCCCCCCTCTCTCCCTCCGGTGTATGGGGGCTTGTTTGTTGGTTTGAAGATGACCGGCTTGTAGCTAAACGTTACAGCTAGCTTAGCGGATACACTGGGAGGTGATGTGAAGATATCCATTCAGGCTTTTTTATTTTTTATTTTACATGCATTATGTAGGAAGAGGAGAGACGTGTGGACCCTCTCTCCTCTCTCTCTCTGTCTTCCTCTTTCTCTCTGACGAAGGCCTGTGTTTATCCTGAGATGTTATAAAAAGAAACGTCGTCACTTCTGTCACTAAAAAACGCTCCTGCGGCGTTCACTGTCACTTATCACCTGCCTGTCATCTGATTAATCAGTAAAGCTCAACCCGGGCCTGTGTTGTTGTGGAGATGATGGTGATGGCGGAGCTCGATTCACACACAGATAAAAAATAATAATCTCATTTTCCCGTCTGAACGTTTCCTGCTTTTTCTCAGGACTGGTCTGGCCTCTGTCCTCACCCATGGGACACTGGTCAGATAGTGTGAGAGTAAAAAAAAAAAGACAGAAAGAGAAAGGGAAAAAAAAACACATTGAGGCTTGGAAATGTCAGGATTAAGCTTATGTAATGGCTCTGTTAGCTAGTATAAATAGCACACAGTCCTAAAAGGGAAAGGGCAGCTGTAGTAGTTCTTAGGGTAAAATGGACAGAGAAATATTTCTTGGATAAAGTGTAGTGGGTGTTTCCTATCCAGACATTATGATGATATCACTATTCTGCTCTAGCCAAAGGTCTACTTTTATTATCCCTGTAAAGCTCACGTAAGCATTTTATTCTTTTTTTTATGCAGAAATGATGTAAACGGAGAGCTAAAGTTCAGTGTCCTTCCTCTAACACCTCTCCCTCTGACACCTTCCTCAGGCCCTCAACAGGGGCATAGCCACAGTCAAAAAGGATGCAGTGCAAATGCTGGCCAGCTACGGCCTGGCCTACTCCCTGATGAAGTTCTTCACCGGGCCCATGAGTGACTTCAAGAATGTGGGTTTGGTGTTTGTCAACAGCAAGAGGGACCGGAGGAAGGCTGTGTTCTGCATGGTGGCGGCCGGAGCCATCGCGTTCACCCTGCACATCCTGATAGGTGTGTGTTTACGTGGTTGTTTGTGCGCTCATAATGACACACTGGGCCTATACCACATCCTGTAAAAAGTGAAATTTTGGCAGCTTGTGGCAAACCCAAAGTTTTGTTATTGTAGCTAACCCCCGCCCGTCCTCGCTGAAAGTCTTGCACAATCCCTGAATGAAAATATCCTCTGCTTACCTGTGGTTTGCTCTTCTTTTTCTGTAGCTTACACGGATTTAGGGTACTACATCATTAATAAGCTCCACCACGTGGATGACACTGTGGGGAACAAGACGAGAAAGGCTTTCTTATACCTGGCTGCATTCCCTTTGTTGGATGCGATGGTGAGTGTGGAATACGCCAGGATTATTTCTGCATAAGTGTTCAGACATTTCATCATGCAAGCGATGGATTTACACACATCTGACCCCAGCAATAGATGGTTTATAATCCTCTGGTGAGGCTGGTTTCAAAAGCTAGACATCCAGCCTGACTCCCAGCTGAGGAAATAAACCCAAATAGAGCTTTTGTTTGTTGCTGAATTCTTGGTGTCCCGGGTTGAACATCTTTGTCCATTGTTCTGTCTGAAGGCGTGGATTC
Source organism: Trachurus japonicus (assembly GCF_045865225.1). Taxonomy (NCBI): domain Eukaryota; kingdom Metazoa; phylum Chordata; class Actinopteri; order Carangiformes; family Carangidae; genus Trachurus; species Trachurus japonicus. Next base: position 17,214,082 of record NC_140926.1, on the reverse strand, counting down.
ATGCAGGGATACTCCTCAAGCACAAGTACAGCGTCATAGTAGGCTCAGCCTCGATCTCCGATGTTGTGGCCCAGGTAACAAGATCCATTTGGTGGTATTTTATTTATATATAGAGGGAATCTGTCCTTTTAGTGTTTAATTAGCTCTTGTTTCTTCTTCCCTGCAGATTGTGTTCGTGGCCATTCTCCTCCACAGTAACCTGGAGTGCGTGGAGCCGTTACTCATCCCGATCCTCTCCCTCTATATGGGTGCCTTGGTCCGTTTTAGCATCGTCGGTCTGGGTTACTACTGTAACATTCACGACACCATCCCGGACTCCAGTGGACTCGATGTGGGGGTAAGTGCTGCCTTTTTTCTGTTAAATTGTTAAAACTGAAATGACAAAAAGGGGGAAAAGGACAGATTTAATGTGTTCGTCCTGGTCCCTGCAGGGCGATGCCACCATCAAGAAGATGCTGAGCTTCTGGTGGCCCCTGGCCCTCATCCTGGCCACTCAGCGCATCAGTCGACCCATCGTCAACCTCTTTGTGTCTCGTGACCTCAAGGGGACCCATGAGGCCACAGAGGTGGGTGTATCAGGGATTTAATCTGCCAAAACCTATCTGGGCTGTTGCTTTTGAAAACATTGTCCTCTCTGTCAGTATGACGACCAACTTTCATTTTTGATTACAAACTAAAGTTTTATTTTTCACATTTAAGCTGTCATATTATTTAATACTGCTACTTGTACCAGTATTATAGACTATTGTTGGATATAAGAGGTCATAAAGAGGGATTTTACAGCTAAGAGAAGCCAGTGGACCAATTTTCCCCTCAAGTTATTGCAGATGAAATGCCAGACGCTAACAAACTCCCTCTGGAGCTTTCTGGCTTACAGAGACCCTAACTACTAGAGACAATGCATAGCTGTTTACCAGAATGAACTGGAAATCATTGACAACACTGGCTGCCAGTGGTTTGGGTGATTCACCATGTTCATGTGAAACTCAGGGCATGATTACACTGAGTGAAAACATTCCTACATGGCCCTACTGTTCCTGCGTTAAAGCCTGACACTGGCCGTTGTTGTTCGGGGGCACAATAACAAGCTCAAGGCTGTTATCCAATCGTAAACTTGTGAAAAACCGCACACTGCTGGGAAAGTGAAGAGACGGGACCGTGGCTTTCATGTCCGTCTATTGTTAGACACCTGTCATTAATTTAGCCGTGTGTGGCGCGTGTGGTTATTTTCAGCGTTTAAAACGTGGCGGCGTGCTGCTGATGACTTATAGCGGGTGAATCTCTGTCATTGCAGGCCGTGGCTGTGCTCACAGCCACATACCCCGTGGGTCACATGCCCTACGGTTGGTTGACCGAACTGAGAGCCGTGTACCCTGCCTTTGACAAGGTAAACCACACTTCCCCTCTGCGTGTGTGTTTGTGTCGCGGTGGTAACAGTTTACTGCCACTAATGCCCCTTTTTTCCCACCAACAGAACAATCCCAGCAACAAGATGAACGCCAGCAGTCCCGTCACCAAGTCGCATATTAAAAAGTTTACATTCTGCTGTCTGGCCCTATCACTCACGGTAAGATGAGGAAGAGGGTGTTTCACTGTTTTTATTTTTTTTTCATAGTCACATAATTTTACTGGTAATGTTCTCAGAATAACAGATGAACAGATTCAGAAAGAAGGTGTGGTTGACGGTTTGTTTTTGTGGCGTCGGTGTTGTGGTGTGTGGAGACATTCCTGAACCTCTGGCTGCAGTGCAAAGCTGTGGCAAGAAAATCAATCGGCACACTATGAATCTGCGATAGATTTGATGATGGATTTCTCATGTTTTTATATATTATTAAGCTCAACTGCTAAATAATTTCTGGTTCTAGCTTCTGTTTGTGAGAATGTGCAGGATATTCTACATGTTTTTTTAGTCAGGAAAAAAAGACGGATCTGCAAAAATTGTTTCAAGCATTTTCACTACTTTCAGATGTTTTGTGCATTAGAAATAATGAATAACCACACAGTTTCTTTGCAGGTATTTCTGATGAGTAGATGTGATGTGTAGACCCACATTGACACTTGATACATGTAGTGTAAAGTTACAGTCTCCGTTTTCATGAGTCAGTCCCTCCCAAGCATTGTTTACAACATAAATGTCCTTCATTGAGACCTGACCTTTTACCTACAGTAGGTGTCAGCTGTCCGACCATGGTGCCTTGCAAAACCTCATATCCCGAGTTAGACATGTTAACCTCTAAATGCAATTATGCAATTTAGCATAATTTGTGTCATGCTATATTCACGTTATGTCTCCACTTTTCTAATCCTGCTGTACACAGATAACTGGTATGTCGGTCAAGGCTCAGCTGTAAAACTGACATAACCGGTCTACTGCTATGCGTAAACAAATTTGACAGTTATTGCAAAAGGCAATGTCGGTCAGAGCTTTACCACGAAACCCTCTTTTACACTGGAGTGTTTTCTCAGGGATAAATTTAGGGACTAAAAAAAAAAGAAAAAAAAGAGGTCTCATGTTGAAGACAAGTTCATTATGCTGGTACAGCTGTACACTAATGCTCAAAGTGATGGGGGTTAACAGCTTGGTTGCAGTCGTACTGAATGTACTTTTCCTTAGCTGTCCTGTCGTGGTTTCAGGTTGCACAGAGAGGGAGACACATTAGGGTGGAATTTGTGAAGAGGCTGAGGGGCTTTTGTTCCTCACTCCGACAGTCCAACCCAAAGCTTTAAGGGCTTAATAAAATAGGCATTCACATAAAACATATCGGTTAACACATTCCTGAAGCCCCTCGCAGGTGTACTTTACTGTTATTTATTTAACTGTAATAATTAGTGGTGCAGTCAGTCACGTTACGCACAATGCTGTGTTTATGTTTCTCAGCAGTATTTGAAAAATCCACTGCCCACAGATGTAGAGGAACGCACAACAATACAGTCTCTGATCGTGTCTGCCTTGCACTCATTGTTGAACGATTCAAAGTGAATTTCTGTGCAGCAAAAGGGAGCCTTTCCCCCAGTTAGTCGTCTTAACAGCTCAAATAAGAAAAACAGGAAGTGTGTGGCCAAGGTTGGGTCTTTTTAGGAGGAGGAGGAGGAGGAGGAGGAGGAGAATGGCACACCAGATGTGGAATCCCAGCGCTGTAAACATGTATGTGAGGGTGTGTGCAGAGCTCAGAACAACAGGAAGATAGGTATGGCCTGTAGCGCTGGTGAGAACACAAGCTGACGGCCCACATGCCAGGACTTGTCCTGATTACAGATGAAGGAAAGACAACAGAACGAGAAACAGCAAGAGGAAGACAAAGTGTATTCGAGAAGGGAAATGAGTAATGTTCCGTGACGAATAATTTCATAGCATGAAAACAGACTTTGTCGAGGAGACGGTGAGCGTGGAAGTCTCACCTTGTTTAGAGAAGCCACAGCTGAGTCAGGGGAGACGGCGCTGTCGCCTGAGCCACACAAATTAGTTGTTATCTGTCTGCATCTTGCTAAAATCATAAGGTGGTTAGGTAAGGCCAAATGAAGTCATCAGTGACAAGTATAGTAATCCCTAGGTATATTTTGGTTGAGAGGATCAAAACTCATAAAACCACATCAAAGGGTTTTGTGCAATCAACCATTTTCTGCTATCTGAGTCTTAACCAGTGAGAGGATGAAATGTTTATGGATTTACTCAATCTTTTATATATCTTTTCTCCTCTGTCTCTTTTCTCTTAGAATAAATTCTGACTCGGCATTAGCAGCATAAAATGAATGTACATTTACAGTGACTCATTCTGTGCACACTTTATCTCAAGGTTGCAGGTGCATGGAGAGAGATATACAGAGCATGTCAGTTGAGTAAGACAGAACCGGAGGAAATGATAAAGCTGATTGAATGAAGTGATCATTCACTCCACCACCTCAACCAAAAATTCTGGGATCAGTTGTTTTACATCTCAGAACAAGAAGATTCATAAACCGAAATTGTAGAGTCGAGGATGTTTGGTAGGCCTACTGTGCTCGAGGCTAAACAGTTGTGATGTGACATTAATGTGAGTAGCAAAAAGCAAGACAGAGGAGAGTGATGAAGCATGGAGTGACATAAACTGCTTTTGGATAGTTGAAGACCAGATGTGCTGGTGCATGCCAGAGCATTTGCAGATGTTTTATTGTGCATGCTGGCCGCCCTGCCAGAAGGTTGTCACAGACATCAAGACGGGAAATGACCAGTGTTGAACGGATAATGCCTGATCTGACTTGACTCAGTGACAGATGCATCGTCAGACATGACTTATTGTAGACTTGCTGGAAAGAGTGAGGTGGAGCTGGGCTTGATATTAATGTGTTGCTGAACAGAAGGCCTGGCTGAAATCAGCTGGAGTTTAGCCTTTTAAAGAGATTAAAGGTGACAGTCAGAAGTACATTTCCCAAACAGATGGAGTAAGGTATCACCAGCGTAACAATGGTAAGAAGAACTACTGTAGGCGGTATGAAATGGAAAGAGAAGGGGACCAAGCACAGATCCTTGTGGTACACCAGTGGAAAGACGAACTCTTTTGTTTGCCATTGTCACGTAATCCTGAAATGACTTCTTATGTTTGGGCAGACAGGAGGATGGAGAAGAGGTTCACCACAATGTCTTGCCTGAATGTAACATGTAATCTGCCTGAAAAGGCAAGAATGAAATCAGCTCTGTTTTCAGACGAACAAGAAGGAAGTACAAGTGGGCGCAGACAACTGGAAAGTCCAGAGGCTATTATGATAACTTTGCCTTTTTGCAGATGAGTGTGTTGCAAGCATCTGACACGGCAATGCAATGAGTCAGTCAGTGTCCTCAAACAAACACTTGTGGAATAAATTTGCAGAAAAATTCGAGACAGCATCTATCAAAAACATCCAGCAGTAGCCAGCAGCCAGCAGGGTAGTCAGTGCAATGTAGTCAGTCAGAGCAGGCCCAGAAAGGCACCTTTTATGGGTCTCAAGGGCCATTGATGCTTGTCCCAAGTTTGGAGTGGAGGGAAATGATCTGTATACAATTATACAACAAATGGATGTATTCATGTTCAGATCAGACAGGTTTATACTTCTGTTTAACACTGCGGCTCACACAGTAATAGCTCAGAGACGCTTTGGTAATTTTTGCACGTGCCTCGGCAACTGCTTCTAGAAACAATTACATTGTCTGTCATGTGTTTGCTCGCTCGCTTGTTTTATGTGAGCTTCAAAGGCCTACATTCAATCCGAAACCCCTTGAGTTAATGAACTAATGAAATCTAATGAGGCGTGCTGGGCGACTCTATTGTGGTGCAGCGAACGCAAAAATTAATTTGCTTTTGCTCATTTTGTGTCCAGCTTTGCTTTGTGGTGTTTTGGAGTCCACATGTATCAGAGAAGATCCTAGTTGATGTCATTGGAGTGAAGTATACTTTCGCTGAGCTGTGTGTGGTCCCGCTCCGAATTTTCTCCTTTTTTCCCTTGCCAGGTAAGACACTCGATTTGATGTTTTTCAGCATCAGTGTCCAGCTGCATTTTCCTTCCTGCTGTGGCTTTAACCCACCGGGGCGTAGCTTCGGACCAGTGGGGTGATGTTTCCACTTTGTGTGTGTGTGTTTGCAGTGACTGTTCGGGCTCATTTGACTGGATGGCTCATGACCCTGAAAAAGACCTTTGTGCTGGCCCCGAGCTCAGTTCTCCGCATCATTGTCCTCATCACCAGTCTAGTTGTGCTGCCTTATATGGGGTAAGTCAACACTTCAGAGAACATTGTCAGGGTCACAAAGGTCAGCACCGTGACTCAGGCGTACTGTTATTATTACAGTATTGTGCAGTTTTCTGGTAAAATGTACGTGTGTATGTCCTATTTTTAGCACCAAGCAGGAGGAAGATTAGAAAACGAACTCCTCTACTCCTCTAAAGCTGTAAAATAACCTGCATGAAAGGCAGCGACGACTGAAAACTCACTGTAATTGTTTATTTCAGGGTTCACGGGGCCACGCTCGGGGTTGGATCCCTCCTGGCCGGTTTCATAGGGGAGTCGACAATGGTTGCCATAGCAGCGTGCTATGTTTATCGACAACAGGTGAGAACACCTGGGTTGAGGTCACCTCACACTGGATAGCACGCACCTTCTAATGTGTTTTCTAATTCCGCACATCTCATCAGCAGCCACTTGAGCCAGGTGTGTCTCTCACTTATGATCAACCCGTTCGGTCGTCAGGGATTACATCATCATCCAAAGTGATTCAACCGTGAAGACAAACTAAAGAAAAGATCTCTGAAGCCTCTCAATTCGTGCAGCGTTTTATCTACACAGCTTGTCAATATCTTTGTGTGTGAATACAAGTTCGTCCTTCTCAATGAAGTTTGTATTATAGTGGTTTAAAAGAGAATGTGGCCTCACGCGGCTCTTAGAGCAGAGTTGTCACTTTCTTCTACTTCCTGTACTGTCAGTTTGTGTCTTGCTGATTGTGTCTCAGGAAACTGTTTCTCAATTTATTTCATGTGAAAGGCTTTTCTAGTCGTGGGCCAATAATCAAACAGATGGCCTTGCTACATCCTATTCATCCAGATTATCACACAGTTACGATGAAGAGGAGGTCTATGCAGTCCAAGCAGCTGTCGCTCTTTTATTAAGTTTTCTCAGTAGAGCCTAGATTCCAGTTAACCAGGTTGATGCAGTTTCCTGACATGTGTGTCAACAGCCTCCGGCTTGTTTAACTGTGTCCCATGATGATTCATTCTTTAAATAAGTAATATATAGTTTAGCAAATAAGGTTCTTCCTGAGAATTAAGGTCAATATGGGTTTCATTCATGTCCATTCAGTATGGAGCTCTATCATTTGTTTTTCAGTTTTTAGTATTAACAACGCACGTTAATTATAATGACAGGGAACTAGTTTTGAGTTGACAGACATGCATGCAAAAACAAGAGTCCACAGCCGCACACGAACGTTGCACGATACCAGGGCTGATTAACATGTGATATCTTGTAACTGAACTGGAAAAATGACAAGCTGTGCTTCTACTATAGGGGATTATGTGACTGACTCTTTCTTGGCCCGACGCGGTTTCGGTTGGTTATCTGTCGTCCTCACGTAAAACCACAAAGTGCGGTTTGACACAGTTTTTGTACAGATTAAACAAACAAGACTCAACAAGCAGATTAGCAAGCTTTAGAGGTTCAGAGCCCCAGGCTAGCTGTTTCCCTTTTGCCACTCTTTATGCTTTAAGCTGTATATTTACCAGACAGATATCTCATTGATATTCTCATCAAACCTTTTATGTATTCATTGTGCCTGATTTATAGTACTCATAAAGTAAAGAAAGATACAGTGCTACATGCTACGTTCTATTTAGGGCTTTAAAAAGTCCAGTATTTGACTGACTATTGCAAAACTGTCTGAATCCTCTCTCTGAATACCTATTATTAACTTTCCAATTTGATTTTTCCCCCTAATTTCTATATATTGAGGTGTGAGTCCTTTCCTGTGTCCCTTCATGACCGTAATGAGGTCAACAGGTTCAGGAGGATCTATGTGCTCCTAAATACTCAGATCTGCACGTGAGGATAGGGTTACTCACCCAGTTGTTATGTTCTTCTATTTTGCAGCTTACCAAGAGTAAGATTAGCACAACAATGGTTTAAACCGCTCTAAACAGTACTATTGTTTATTTTTTTGGCAGTTCCACTTCCCTCGTCACCTCAGAGAGCCTAAGAGAATGTGTTTTTCATTCCTTTATCTGCCGTCCCCTCAGAAAAACAACGAGATGTCCAACGAGCTGGTGGTGGAGGGCGAGGACTCGGCCCCGATGAGCGAGGTGTGCACCAGGACTCAGATGGACGCCATCGAGGAGCTCCAGGAGGAGGAGGAGGAGCAGGAGTGAACTCTTTGACGGCAGGGGAAGGTAAAGCCGACCTCCACGTGGACCTTTGCTGAAGAGGAGACCGCTGAGTGTTACAGTGCTGGAGAGCAGAGAGGACCTGGTTATGGTTTGGTTTCAGAGGTTCTCCCCACAGAACTTGAACTTTTCAGTCAGCGTGACGGGGTCTTCTCCACGTCGACCTACACTTCATTAAAAATGCACACTGTAAAGAAAGCCATGCACCTCCAAGTGTTCATCCATCAGCGTAAATACCTTCGTCTTCCGACCTTTTCAACAGTTCTCATAGTTTTGCATCATCACATTAGCGGGTGTATTAACCACTTTCATGTGTTTACTGGTAAACAAGGGAAAAATCGACACGGGAGAACTCTTCCTCCTCAGCAGCGAGAATGAAACGTCTGTCGAGTGGTAGTGGAGTTGCCAAAATACAGAGTTCCATTATTTTATGTTATTTTATCAAGATTAAGCAGCAAGGCCTTGCTTGAATTCAAATATAGACATGTTGTGGGACTTGTTGGGTTGTGCAATCGTATTTTACATACAATGGTGTACAGATTATTGTTGTTTTATATAGGTAATGCAATGTGTATATTTAATTGCCCAGAGGGGTCAGGAATCCCTCGTTATATCATTGCGTGTGTTACAAAATACAGTTATGATTGTTCACTTTCCATGCAGTCTGGGAGTCGATCTACTTTTGTTTTGCCAAGCATTTTCCTGGTAGTATTCAGACTGTCGTATGTACTGTATATACTGTATAGGCATTCTTATTTGGCAAATAAATTGCTTTATTATTAACTCTTGCTTTGCTGGCACTGGCCTCAGTGTACTGGTATATTCTTTTCCTTGTGATCCTAATTAAAACACATATTGTAGAAAGGAGCTGAAGTGGAAACTAATGCAGTCTAACACGACAGTCCCACAGTGAATCAGTTGAGTACAGGCTGTGTCATACAGTAGAGGTGTTGATTGAACTGTGCTCACTCTGAAAGATGAAGCTTGGGGAAATGGTGGATTGTGAAGTTTTCTCCACAACGCCAACGCCTCTGGAAGTGAACATTATTATCAACACGTGGTGTTCGGCTGCATTTACTGTAGCTACATGTGCATGATAAACCATCAGCTGTATCTGCAGTATGTGTTACTTCAGTGAGAAAGTACTTATGTTTATGGTCTCTCACGCCACTGTGGTTTTGCTCCTTGTAAGCGATGCACTAAGAAATCGTTATAAAATCAATTACTGGTAATCAATTGTATAGTTTAAACAAATGGTGGAATGCCAAAGGGAAGTAAAGTCATTTTGTCCGATACATCAGAAGTTGTATCAGATCATAATTCATGAACTGATCACCAGGTTGTCATAAGATCTCAGTCGTAGAGACAAAATTGCTTTTACGAAAATTGTATTTCGATTTTATTTAAATGCCATCTGAAAATCTGACAGTGCAAGAACATTCCTGCAAATTGGCATAATCAGTGTTTTACTATTAACTCCCCACCTGCTCTGAAATAAGGGCAAAATGCCTCTGATCACTAATAACCAACATTCATTCTTATTGTGCATTTTTTTCTAAGGCAACATGGAGGACCAAGCCTTTTCTACTGAATCCTGTGGCTGGTGGTTTTGGACTGTTGCCAGAATTTTTTTTTTTTTTTTTGCAGCAACATTGGCACATTTTTTTTTCCCTCCCTTCAGAACAGCTTGGTTAAAGGCAACATGTTACACATGAGTTGGACACACACACACACCTGCAAGGCAAACACACAGATCATCACAAATCGCACCTCTAACACAGAGGCAGCGATTAATCTTCCAAGTAACTTTGATAAATCATCAAACTCTTCCTAGACTAATTCATCATAATTCAGTCGTTCTACTTATCAGACGTCATTTAAAATGCTCTTTTTTCTGACATAATGAAACATAATAAATTAATCAAAGTGCCCAAATTTCCAGTGTATAAACCATCTAATGATTTTTTAAGCTGTTGCAGCTCTGTTGTGTTTAGGATTTTAGTTGTTGAGAAAAATTGAAACATAAACAAGGTAGCGCTGAAAATTTGGGCTCAAATCAAAATGACACCCTGGAAACTAATTTGTACGTAATGGAGATATTAGATGTCCCTATATGTACATATACTCATAGAAAACTGTGTTTACAGTACAGTGTGTACAAAAGTGTGTAAACCACAACTTGTACAGGGTCTCAAAATCAGCATATCTTTTAAGAAACAAATGTGGCATTTTGGGAAATGCACTCATTGGCTCTCAGCTGAGAGGACTGATATCCGAAATATAAAGGGGACAACCCGCAGCTCATCAGCTTAAAGTCTGCACACAGAGGGAAACAGCTAACCTCGTCAAAAGCTGAATTATTAACACGTTAAATCTCATGTGTTGGACGTCCCAGTGAGGACAAGTCTCCCACCAACCATCCCTCACAGATGCGTGAGAGTGGCATCCTCTCATCCAACTCTGCAAGAAAGATAACAAGCGTTTTTCCCAAAATGTCAAACTGTTCCTTTAATTGGTGTAGATCTATTCATCTTGATGAACCTGAGGCGTGTTTTGTTTGTATGGCAGGAGATTTCTCTGCAGCGACGATCAGCTTGAGTCGAGCTCCTTGTGTAGTTCTGCAGCTTGTACGACTGGTACGTTGTAGTGGCGGTCGTCCTCCGTGACGAGGCACACGGACGGCCAGTCGCCTTTGTGGTCGTCCGGGTAGTAGGTGACAAACTCCTCCGTGTCAGCTTTGTACAGTCTGTAAACTTCAATGGTGCACTGCAAGGCGTAGCCCAGCAGGAACATCTCCACCTGCGCAAAGCAGCGAGATAATTGCACGGTTACAAGGAAAGCCGGACTTCCTCCAACAGCACAATGCGCAAACACATGATACTCGTGGATGGATGTTTGTTAAGGAAACCTGCGAACGCCTGCGAAAGCTTGAATGAAAAGAATGAAAATAACAATTAAATCACTCAGTAGCTTGTCACCTCCGGGAGCCTCCTCACCCCGAGGGCTCACCATGTAGAGAGATCGCCTGGCAAAAACAAAAAAACAGCTCAAGTGGCGGCATGTTTCACCATTCAGGAGAATGTTGCGTGTCAGATCTCGACAGATCAAATTTTAAGAAGTTGTGTTTTTTTGTTACGAGGCGTGACAACGGTCTGTTGTATAATTGCTGAAATCAAAAGGGTGAGAAAATCCCAGCAGCTAGTTTAACCACAAAATGTTTCCTGTCCCACAGAAAGTTAAAGGGATAGTTCAACATTTTGGCAAATTGGCCCATTACCATAATCGCTATAGTCATAGCAGTAGGTTTGTTACCTTTAATTGTCGGTGCAAGTTGTTTTTAGAACGGCGGAGCAGAGCCTCGAGCTGCTCAGAGCTACGCTACAGAGGCTAATGGAATTTCTTGGTTTCCCTCATCAATTACACAATCCAACAATTACAAAATGCTCTCGTGGACAAGTTGTGACCTGCACATTCACCACACTATGAGATAATAACAGAACGTTACGAGACAGAGTTGTTTACTAGGTAAATTCATGAAAAACAGCTGATGCGCATTCCCGTCGGCTGCAGTTTTTTGGCAAGCAGTCTCTGCATTTACCTAGTAAACAACTCCGTCTTGTAACGTTCTGTTATTATCTCACAGCGTGATGAGTGTGCAGGTCACAACTTCACGACAGTGTTTTGGAGTTGTTGGATTGTGTATTTGATGAGTTTGATGAGGGAAACCAAGAAATTCCATTAGCCTCCCAGCGTAGCTCTGAGCAGCTCGCGGCTCTGCTCCTCCGTTCTAAAAATAGCTTGCACCGACAATTAAAGGTAACAAACCTACTGTTATGACTATAGGGATTATGGCAATGGGCCAATTTGCCAAAATGTTGAACTAAAATCATGTGTGGTTGAGTGCACTGTTGCCGTCTTGAGGCAGAGGAAAGTGATTTTTACAACTGACCAGCAAAAACCTGCTCTCAAGTCAGTGGTGCAGTATTTCTCTGTCGCATTGTCAGGAGAGAAATATGAAAATAAGTGCACACACTTGCCTGTCGTGCACAGAGTGAGCTCAAAGTGCACCAAGATGTTTTTTCTTTGTGACATGTCATTATTAAAATCATATTGAATGTTTGTCTCCTGCACGAGACTCTGCAGAAAGGCTTCAGTGTTTCCATTCATCGCCTAAATATATCCACCACAGTTTATAACTAACAATCATATAACACAAAATATTTCTAACTGTGACTTGTGCCAGTCACACTTCAGTGCTTTGCCTCTGAGTGAGCACAGAGCTGCTGCTGCTGCTGCTGCTTGTGTGTGTGTCAGGACTGAGCTCGCTGGTCAGTGACAACCTGTGATCAACTGACCACAAATAGAATCTAACTCACCATTATAACAGCGATACGCCAGAGAGCGAGTGTGCCTGGCTTTAACAGGGAACAGGAGATGGCACTGTGATTGGGTTATTGGATAATACGGCCAAAACACTCCTATGACTAATTAAAAGACTCAGACCAGCCTCTGTGCACCATGTGCCTGGTGCAGCGACTGTTTTTTCCACTGTTAAAAGTGAAAAAAAAAAACACATGGACACATTGGAAATGCACTTGCACCATGCTCTAGATGTTAAAATACAGCTTTTTAAAATCCCTGGGCCTGTGTTTGAGCTGTGTTGGGCATGTTACTTTGAAAAAGTAATTACTTATAGTTACTAGTTGCATTCCCCAAAAAGTAACTAAGTTGGTAACTGAATTACTACATTATAAAAGTAACTAATTACCAGGAAAAGTAAATATTGCATTCCCTTTTTATAAAATGCTCAAATAATGTCAAATTACTTGGACTCGCCCCCTAACCCCTAACCTTGCATTTATCTGGAACTAACCAACTCACTCAGTATCCCTCCGCACAAGGAGTTGGTTAGTTCCAGATGAACAGATTTTTTCCGACTTGTTGATGGACTGAAAAAAATGTGTATACAACGTATACTTAAATGGGTGTATTTTATTTTGTGACGGGACTTCTTGAGTCAAGTAATGGTGCATTTTACTGTCAGTAAGGAACAGTAACAATTGTGTGGTAAACACATAAAAAGACGGCCCTGGCCTGGCGTCTCTCACCTGCTCCAGCCCGGCGCTGAGGCCCACGTGGCTGAGGTGGTTGGAGAGGAAGGAGCGCGGGCAGACGGACGAGTCCCGCGCGAACAGCAGCCAGCAGAAGAGCGGGACGTCTCCTCCGCCCTGCATGCAGCCGTGCAGCTCCACCGCTCGGTTCAGCATCAGCAGCTTCAGCGCCTCCAGCAGCCCCAGCTCCTCCTCGCCGCCCTGGAACACCCGCTCACACAGCTGCTGCCGCTCCTCGGCACAGGGACAGTCCACGGCTACCTGCCACTGGGGATAATCAATCAAATCAATCACTTATTTTGATGAACATTTATTCAGTGAAGTCATTTACTGTATGAAGTACAACGACCAAAGAATCACTGGTTACAGCTTTAGAGTGGGGGGATTTGCAGTAGTTTGCTACCCAAATTTCTTCATAAACTGTTACATTTTGATTGAATTAAATAAGCAGATCAATAGAAATCTGCTGTTTTGCTCAGTAATGAAGGATATTTAGAAACTGCAGGCCTGGTGGTGTCTGCACAGTGTGTGGCACAACAGGAGGCCGTGGCCTCATTTCAATCACAAATGGTCTTTGAAGCATGAATGTGAAGCTAAAACAGATAATTCTTCAACTATTTTGGTTATTTATTCATTTTTGGGGGGCAATATTCAAGAAAAATGCCTCACACGATGTAGTTAAAGTTTCTCATATATCTCATCTCCTCCTTGTTTGATGTGACAGCAAATTTAAGATCTGACTGATGCCTGAGTCAACCTCTCCAGTCCCCTTCATTAACCAGAGCTGCTACAATTTGTTTTATGCAAAAAAAGCAAAACATTTGCTTGGTTCCAGCTTCATAAACATTGCATGCATTCCTGTCATGGTAAACTGAATGTGGTTTGGTGAAAAAAGGAAAAGGCTGCAACTTTGGGGTCTGGGACTAAAGTATTAATTGATCAACTGAGAATATGACAAAATAATCAAGAGCAAAAACTTGATCATTGGATTGAGTCCCATTTGAAACATAGACTGGTGTATCTGACTGTGAATCTTCAGTGTCTTTCATTTGCCGTGGTCACGAAAGTGAATGTAAAGGTTTCATTTTCTGCCTTTAGTTCCTTCAGTGACATAAATTCCCGCCTCAAACATGAGCTAATGTTTACTTTACTGTATTGTGAGCCTGTTTTTTTTTCACTCTCTCCCGACATATGCACAGAAAACAAACCACAGACCAGAATAACCTGACACTGTGTCTGTTCCAAGTGCGACTATATGTGATCCATAGTGTCCGCCGGCACAGAACCAGCACACAGCTCGCTCTCATAAACCAACAGAGGTCCAACTCTTTTTTTTTTTTTTTTAAAGTGTGCGCAGTAAACACCATGAGCTCTGAGCGGTGGAGGCCGACTATAAATTCTGCCGGGGGCCACATACAGTCGCAGTAAAGAGGCACTGTGGTTTTAACAGTTTAAGTGTCTCTTTGAGGTTGAGGGTCTGTCTATCCCCCCCAAATCCTTTAGAGTATAACAAGGCTGTGTTAATGACACGCAGGGAAAAAAAAAAGCCTTGAGGGAAGGAGCCGCTCAGCATTGAGAAAATTACCTCCTTTTACATATGGTAGCAATCACATCCAAAAGCCCTGTGGATGAATATCAATACCCTCAGTGTCCACGGATGGCATAAAAATAGGGCTGTGGTTTACTCGTGCTGTGTCTTTAAAATACTTTCTCATCGTTTACGTGTGTGTGCAAGCGGATCTGCAGCCACTACCTTGTTGCGTAGGAGCTCCATGTAGCCTTTGAGCCGCTGGGCAACATCTCCTGTCCCGTCTCCCTGCAGGCGCTCTCCAGGAAATGTCCACTGGCTTATCAGGCCTTCCTGGGTCTCCAGTTGCTTCAGCAGCTGTAAACACAGAGGATTCACCACGGTGACGTGTAAAAATCAGCTGAATTAACAGCGGATGAATCAGTGTTGTTATTAAAACAGATGTTAGTTGAGTTAGTCTCAGGAATACAAACTTCTTTCACATCTTCTTCTCTGTGTTTTAACAGTCAAAGGTGATTAAGTGTCAACTTCAAGCTCCCTATCAGCTATAGCTTCTCCTGGCAGGTATGGTTAATATTATTGATGCATTATTGATGACATGTGTTGGAAATTTTGACTTTCACTTTAAGGCTTATTTTCTTCATTTGTACATAAGTAAAAGTAAAATAAGTGTATTAATACCTGATACTTACAAGATGAAAATTTCTGACAAATCTCCAACTTAAAGGGATAGTTCAACATTTTGACAAATTGGCCCATTGCCATAATCCCTAGTCATCATAGCAGTAGGTTCGTTACCTTTAATTGTCGGTGCAAGCTATTTTTAGAACAGTGGAGCAGAGCCGCGAGCTGCTCAGAGCTACGCTATGGAGGCTAATGGGATTTCTTGGTTTCCCTAATCAACTCATCAAATACACAATCCAACAATTTCAAAATGCTGTTGTGGACAAGTTGTGACCTGCACAATCACCACGCTATGAGATAATAACGGAACGTTACGAGATAGAATTGTCAGGTCACAACTTGTCCACGAAAGCGTTTTGGAGCTGTTGGATTGTGTATTAGATGAGTTTGATGAGGGAAACCAAGAAATTCCTTTAGCCTCCGCCGGGAGCTCTGAGCAGCTCGCGGCTCTGCTCTGCCGTTCTAAAAATAGCTTGCACTGACAATTAAAGGTAACAAACCTACTGCTATGACTATAGGGATTATGGCAATGGGCCAATTTGCCAAAATGTTGAACTATCCCTTTAATGAAACCAAAATGAAAATAACACCCATTGGATTCGCCTCATTTTTAGTTACTCGACAGTGTCTGTTTATATCCTGTTTCACTTGTTAAAAAACAAATAAACAGGAAAAAAGCTAATTTTGGCTGTTCATCTGTTTACGAGGTTAGCACCTCGGAGTAATCCATAAACCCTCCCGAGCTGGAGCGAGGAGTGTTTTTGTTGTTCTCCTCATTCCGGCAACAATCGCGGGAATGCAGGCATTAACCACGGCTCGACTGATATAATGGCTTCAAAGTGAGCGTTTACCACAGTTATGTCGTCGTCCTGCTGCAGCCACGCAGGCAGCCGAGTGCTGTGGGACAGCACCTGGAACAGCGTGGCCCTCAGTGCACAGTAGTTGTCTCCCCTCACCCTCCTCACGCCGCTGAACCTCTGGGACATCTCTTTATAGCCCTGCAGCAGCACACAGAGACACCACAGGAAGTCTCTCAGCCATTAATGTGAAAAAAAAAAAAGAAAAGATAAAAAAAGTCAAAAACAACAACTGGCTTTAATCTGAAACACGTCTTTCCCAAGAGCTACAGGCAACAACCTTTCTAATGAGAGCACTTTTGGCAGTGTTTCCTTTCCACTCTCTCTCGCTGTAGGACAGAATGTCCACCGCTGGGGCCAAGCTGCATCTGTCCTCCACCTTTAAAACTGAGCAGGAGACAGAGGACGAAAACAAAAGGACGACTGTCAAGGTTCTGCACGAGGACACAACTGTAGTGTTGTTTGCAATCCTCGATGCAGTTAAATTATGTAGCTGTGTGCAAACTGGATGCACTAATGTGTAGTTTGACACAGACGCAGACGGTGGTCCTGGGTTATTACCTGGGGACACCGACAGCTCCTCAGCTCCTCTGTACAGGTCTTCTTCACTGAAGAAGAAAGAGAAACACAAAACAAAACTTCTATTAAAGCTATTGTATATTTATCTGTGGTGGAAAATTGCTATGATGGGTATTCTCTTTGTAATACAGGGATGCAAACGGGTCAGGACCAAAAAAGAGAGGAATTGTCTGGCGTGGGGGGGGGGGGTGCTCACCATTAACAAATGATTACATTACAATATCATGGAAAAGTCAATTTCCAGTAGTTCAACCCCAACCAAGTATTGAGTGCATATAGATGGACATAGTTTTCAGAAGGCCAACATTTCTATATTAAAAATGCTTTAAAAAAAAAAATCCTTTGCAATATTTCAATTTTGGAGATACTGAAGGCCTTCACTGAATGTTAGTCATAATTATTACTATTAAAATAAACTGAATAAATAAAGACATGGGATGTTTCACTCAGTGTGTAATGGACATATATATAGCCTAATGTGTTAGTTTCACTTTCACTGAACACATTCCTGACACAGCAACGTAGGGAACCATGCATGCACGGGGGAAAAAAACAGCGTCGCCGTCGCACCGACTGCACGCGGATACGCGCCGCTTTGGGTAAGCGCGGCGCGCACGTCGCGCGTCTACTTTGGAGGTCGGCTGTTATCAGTATAATCAGAGACAACCATGAATGAGTTCGCCTCAGTTTCACGTGATTGTCACTGTCAGCCTGTTAGAAAAACATTTACTGACCCCAACTGAGACACTGAGACCCCCCCCCCCCCCGTCAAAAACAAAAACTCTTCGGATCTGAACGATTCACACAAGTCACCTAATTGGTCATGAAAAAAGCGAGTTTCGCTTTCCGGCGCGCTGTTTGCATCCCTGGTAATAAGTGGTAACATAGTCTTTGAAGTAGTTGTAGTAAGACCATGTAGCAATCCTGTTAACTCCATTAGTGGAGACATTTGTGTATTGACCATAATAAACCTGGGGGCAGAGCAAGGACACTAGGATGACCCATGTACAACCTTGTTTACTAACTGATCTAGGTTGTAAATTCCTATAGGGAAACCAACAACGGGGGTAGCCATTTGTTGAGTAACACATCTGTTGATTGTTTTATTGTCTGGGAAGGCTAGAAGTGCTTGTAGTAATGTCTAAGCCAGAGTCATAAAGTGGGGTATAAGAAGGGGCTGCAATCTCTGCTCTTGGGGCACTACTCTGAACTGCTACCTGCCATGTAGTTCTGTGTTCTGTTCCCTTCTCCCCTTCTCTGTGGAGAATGGAGAATAAACTTGGGTGCATGCTACCTCTCCTGTCTTGTTCTTTGACTCGCCACCGGCAGGACCAATATATTCCCACGACATATCTAAAAAGGGTTTTGCAATGCACACACACAACTTAAAGTGTCATCAAAACATACACTTGGTAGTTTATTTAGATTTTATTTCCCATCATTCTAAGTGCTTTACTCCTCCTTAAGCCTTTTATGTACTGCATAGATCTGTCCCATGTTAAATAATGTAGCACAATCCTTATTTCCTTGATCTCCAGTATTATTATTATCTTATGTTTCATTTTCCCCTCTCTGTAGAACTGTGTGGTCTTAGTGGCGACTGTGTGGCCTCTTGTTTTCAGCAGGGTCTCTGGGAATGTAATGTAAAATCTGTCATGGCTGAAGATGAATAGAGTCTACGCTGTCACGCAGTTTTAAACAAACACTTCCTGTGTTGTGTCCCACTTCTACATCCTCTTTTACAGCCTGAATCACAGTCACATTTTCTGACTCTGTGTTTCCACTGATACAGTGGGGATTACATCATGTGTGATGCTGAGATTAAAAAAGCCAAGAGGCCTCTCTACTGACCTGTTGCCCAGTTCCTTTTCCGTCACAGGGACCGTCTCCGTGGCGGCGCTGCCTCCCAGCTGCTCCTCTTCCTCACTGACCTCTTGGATCTCAGCATCGTGGTTCGCGGCCTGGGCCTGGGCCTCGGCCTCCTCCTTCGTCACATCCTCCTCCTCAACTTTGGGAACGTCTCCGTCTTCATCCTGCACTTTGGGCACCGGTTCCTCTTCATTATCCTGTTTGATGTTTTCCTCTTCCTGGCTTGAAGCTGAACTCTTGGCATCCGGTGTTGTATTCTGATCGATCTTTGATCTGTTTGATGTGGACAGGGACACATTTCTGTTACTTTTTCCAGCTTCCAACACACAATCAATATTTTTCCATCTACTCTTAAACTCACATTAATACATTTATAACCTATATTTCATACTTTGTGGATAATATCAGACTGTACAAATATTGTAAGTAAACTAAATAAGAAGGTGAAGAAGGTATGTAGTCCAAAACAAGTCTGACAGTGACTTGAACAAGACAGTGAGCTGTGGTGTCGCTGCGCCCCCTCGTGGTCACAATGACACAATCAAACACACAAGTACAAACAGTCTATGTAAACAAGTGCCTTGTTTTTGATATCACAAACTCTGAACTCACTGACCTCGCACTGGCGTCTGCCGGAGGAGTGGCTTCTGGCTGCGTGACAGAGTTGGCGGCGTCTCTGTCCTCACCACTGTGGCTCAGTCCTGTGGGCTCGGGTCCAGGAGAAGACTCGGACACATCATGGCTGTTTCTGTCTTCAGGACAAGCCTGCTCGAACACTGAAGAACTCCCATTGTCTGACTCCTCTGTCCCTGCACTGGACACGGGATAAAATTCAAATTCAAACCTTATTTATACAGCGCATTACATGCACAAGGCAGACTCAATGTGCTTCACATAGGTAACTACTGTACAATATAGTCACAATAAATGATCAATCGGAAAGTGCAAGTGCAAATAAACGATCACAAGTATTGAGCCATCTCCTCCACTTGGTTTTTAACAATGGCTACCGATGTGTCATGGCTAACTGTATCAGGCAGGGTGTTTCATTGTTTGTGGGGCATATGTGAGGGATGAGCAAGTTGCCACTGTCTGTTGTCCGTAGTTTTCTTGCTGGGGTGTGAGTGGTGAGTGGATAAGAGAGGAAGACAGAGATTCACAGGGTGTGGTTTGTTTTTATATCACCATGTATTGTTACATTTATTATTTTTGTTACATTTATTTATTATTTATTTACCTGCTTGCTTAGTGTATATTCATGTAGTCAGTTTACTGTTTTTGTTTTGTCCTCCTTGGCTTACTACTTACTGGGAATATTATTGCCAAAACGTACTTCTTAAAGAATTTTAATGAATGGATGGAACATCTATATTGATATATTGCATTAGTTATATTATTAATTGGCAGAGCATGTAAAGGAAGTCAGAAGATTAATTGATTTTGGTTGAGTAATGGAGAGGGGGTGGGACCACATAGGTTTTTAACTTCAGCCCACTCCTTTTTGGACATGAGAAAAAAAGGAAAAAAAGTCTGCAAAGTGCAGCAACTTGCTCACTGTTTGCCTAATAGACATTTTATAGAAGTGATCAGATGAGATTATCTGGTTTTCTTTTTTTTTACCCCATAGTATCAAATATTTCACAAATCAACTTGCAATCCTGTAAATCCTGCCGTGCTGCCATGAAGACATATTTCTTTATAACCTGATTTTGCACCAGTGTCCTTGGTAATGATGATGATAGAGATGGTGACCCTTGTAGAGAAAAGCTTCTCGAAAAGAAGAAGAGGAGGAGGAGGAAGAAGAAAAGATCTCAGCATTTGTTATTATTGTATGTTGGCCAGTCTGACTCACACATCTGGTAGAAATAGTGAAAATACAATAATAGCCAAGACATTACTCCACCACCACATAAATAACCCCTGGTATCTTTTGAACTTGATAATTGTTTTCTGGTTGAGTGGTTCCTGATGGTTTTTGGCCTGTGAGTTTTTCAAAATGAGGCAACGAGAACTTACCTCATCAGAGTTTGCAACTGTCAACAGGTCACAACCACCAGCTCAGAGAAACTACTTCCACTACTGTTGTATTTGAGTTGTTTACAGAAGATTTACTGTAAATGCTGGAGGAAAGTCTGGAAAATAAACCTAATTTTGTTGTTTTGTAATTCACCGTCTGCTTTTCTCGACCTTTAATTATCTTGACCCAGGCATCAACGGTTACTCTATTTTGTTTCTGCTGATCGGCAAAAGCAGCTTTTTTCATGATAAATCAATAATCACATCATCTTCTTCAACATTTTTAGATAAAAATGTGAAATATTTGCTGTGTCTATCTTCTCAAATATGACAATTTGATTCTTTTCTTTGTTTCAAATGACAATTCACTGAACATTTTTGGATTTGGTCATAAAATATAAGACATTTATAGTCTTGTATATACAGATCACGGTGGTATATGGGAAATTTTAACTGCCATTTTCATCATTATTTTCTGGCATTTTGTTGACATTTAAAATAAATTATATATACAACATTAAAGGGAGATGACAATGTGAAAAGATTTTTTCTTAATATCTTCATTCAATGTTGCTGTATCATTGTTTTGTTAAATATTTCTCATTCAGTTTCATATTGAAGGTGTCTTGTCATGTGCCTTACCAGCTTGTTGGAGCCTCTTTGTTGATCTCCTGACCGTCCACTGGGCCGGGAAACACCTGACAAGCTGCTTCTTCCACCTGAGAGTTTGGCACTGACAGCACTGGATTATTTGCAGAGATCTCCCCCGACGGCTCAGTTACAGCTTCGTCAGACGTAACCTTGGAGCCCGCCTCTTCCTCATCCTCGTCAGCGAGCTCTGTCGTTGTGGTCGTCTCAGTCGGGGAAGGCTCTTCTTCAGGGCAGACTGACTCGACTTTTTTCGAGATGCCATCTGGGATTTCCTCCGTCTCAGACGCTGGAGCATCTTCTTTCGGTGGCGCGTTTGTTTCTGGAAAAACCTCCCATTCATCTCCAGTGCAAGTTTTCTGCTGGGGTTGTAAAGTGCACTGCAGATCTTCAGCTTGTCCACTGTCGTCTTGAGGCGGCTTCATATCTTCATTTTGTTCTTTGAGCTCCGTCTCTTTGCGGGCAGAAGGCTCTGTTGCGTGAATGCTCTCCTTCTTCAAGGGTCCATTCTCCTGAGTGCTATTGGGCTCTGACTCTCCATTCTCAGGACTCTGCTTCTTAAACACAGCCTCAGCCTTTTCTTCCTCCTTCATATTGTCTGCATCAGGTGTTTTCCTGAGCAATGTGAGATAACACAACAAAACACCCTTTAAAGCATAAATCAAATGAAAGTAATGAGTAAAATCGAGGAACCCACATACCCTGATTAGATTTGTGACTATAGATAAGATTTTCCAGCAAAATGTTTCAAGATGTTCTTTTGTATTGTGGGTGGAGGGAAGTGAAAGACCCATAATTAAAACAGTCATCTGTAGCTCTTTACACCAACCGCTGGAGCATGAACTGCCAAAACAACTGTCCCACTCTGAAACCCTCTCACATCTCTGGAAGTCCCCAGTGCGCTGTATGTCACTCTGTAATTTGGTCTCATAATACAAAACCCACGCAAGTCCTAAGGGGGAAACCTAAAAGTTATTACAGCACCAGTTAAGAGTTTCAAGGGTATTTCTGTCATCTCATTTGTTTACCTTCTGCCCACGACGATGAAACATTTGCCCGAGTCAAAATGTTTGTTTAAAATCCATTATCTCCAAAAACTGAAGTCAAAACGCTTCACTTCCTTGAGAAACATTTGAATGTTGTTGAACCTGTTCTTCACTTTCTTTACCGAGTCAGATGCAACACTTGTTGTTATCTGCTGCTCTAAATATGTCAGTCTGATAATCAAAAAAAAAACCACACACACTAGGGAGAGATCGAGATTGTGAACCATGACAGTCAGTGCACATCAACTCTGAACCACACAGGAAGTTCAGTTCAACTAAGTGAATTCCTGCCCACTTTTAAACACAATGCTGGATTTTCCCCTGATGTTTGTGTATGTAAACATTATGTAACCAAACAACAGTGACATATGGTGGAAAAAGGGAGGCGAAATGTCTTCAAATTTAAAAAAAGAAAGAAAAGGGAAGAGTTGTCTCACCTCACAGCATCGTCTCCATCAGGACCACTGTTGCCCCCTGTGGGCACCGTGGTTTTAACATCATCATCAAGTAAGCCACTTCTTTCCTCCGCACTGCCACAGGGACTCTCAGTGTGACAGCAGCAGTTCCCCATCTGCTCGCTCCCTCCCGCACGGGGAGTCGGACAGGTTGTAGGCTGAACGGCGGCTTTGATCCAGAACAACTGCGAGCGACCTGACGAGTCGCCGAAGCCTGGAGATTTCAGGAGTCCATGATGAGGAGGGTCAAGCTGCTGCTAAAGCCAGGAAGCAACCATGTTCACATGTGGAAATAAGGTTGATACCTAAAAGCAAAAACATGCATCACTACAGTAAATTAATGATTCAAATACTTAGTGTGATGACACTGGTGTGACAGCATATTGTCTGACCTGATCAAGTTTTTTTTAACTACTTATTAACCTGATGATTATTTTTCAACTAATTAGAGAATTCGTCTGCAATATCTGAGATAATA
The DNA here is from genome assembly GCF_045865225.1 of Trachurus japonicus. NCBI lineage: Eukaryota > Metazoa > Chordata > Actinopteri > Carangiformes > Carangidae > Trachurus > Trachurus japonicus. The sequence continues at coordinate 17,190,933 of NC_140926.1, read as the reverse complement.
AGAAATAAAATGGTTAAGTGACTTCAACTCTGAAACTCAAAGCCAGATCTTTTACAAGATTTGATAATGATGTCACCAAAACAAAAGGCAAACAATCACTTATCAAAATAGTAAATTAATACATTTTCTAATGGCCGACTCATTAACCAGTTTATCAACAAATCATTTCTACTTTAGTCGCCATTACAATTATTCAATATCAAATGACACATTGTAGTTTGGTAAGTGTGAGCAAACATGACACCTCTACACAAACAAATATTCTAACACGGGATATGAGAGATATATTCACAACAATATTTGCTATCACAGCTTTTTTGTGACTCATTCTCTGTGTGTAACTATCATGTTAACACAATATTAGGTAGAGACATACAAAAAATGACGACCACCATCAATGTGAAAACAGACTTTAACAACATCTGTACAAATTCAACATGTGACGACTTAAATATTTTGAAGTGGAACCGTGGCTAAAGCCATTTGAGTCGCGCACTTCGTGATGAGACCTGTTTCTATTACAAATCATGGCTACACCCCATTGTCAGTGTCAACACCAGGAGGTAAGAGCACATTTCACACACCGCATTCACGTGTCACTGTCATATTAACCTCTGGTTTTGTCGAAAACATACCTCGGTTGAGTTTTAATGTTGACGGCCTCCCCGAGCTTTCCCTCATGTAGCTCCTCTTCCTGTTTCACTTTTGGTTAGCTGGAAAAACAGGCTGAAGTTAGCTGCTAGACAGCTAGCTGCGGTAAACTTAAAACACAAACATGCGCTGCTGCTTCAGGTTGACCGCCGCTCATGAGAAACACAGCTGTCACAGTGGTTCACCTTTTGTTAGGACTAAACCGTTGTCGTTTAACGCGACACGTTTTATTTTTTTTATTTTTTTAAAAGCGTGAATTTTACTGTGTTTTCTACGAAACATCTGCTGGTACGAACCCGTAGCAGCGCAGCCACAGCAGCGGGGTCACGGTTTGGTCCGAGCGCATGACGTCATACTCATGTGCGCCGTTATAGTTTTGCTGCGTTCAAGTGCTGCTCGGAAACTGGGAAAACCACGGCAGATTGTTTGAGGTCGGTTTGTTTCTGGCGTTCATAGACAAACCAGTGATTTAACTCTTTTATCAAGCAATAATAATAATAATGATTAAAAAAAACAAACAGATACTATTTCAAGCTTCTTATGATTGTAAATGTAATATATTTTAAGGGAGAACGTGGTAAACTGGTATAATCTGTGGGGTTTCTTGTTAAATTCTGATGATAAAAAATGTTCATAATGAGAAAAGACACAAGCCTAACAACACACTGTAACATTTACTTGATGTTAGGACTAATTCATTGAAATTCTTCATTGTCTGAAACATATGTATGGTCATCAATAAATATGTTTTTTTTTTTTCAGTGATCAAAAAATAAGCACAGGAGCAAGAGTGAAAGGGAGTGCAGTAAAATATATCAAATCTTTTTATTTTCAAAATATACAGATGTAAAAATCATATTTTACATTATATACACTGTGAAATGTACTCATGAAATCTGTTTGTTTCATTGTTTATGTGCCCATTCAAGTATCGTCCACCTTTTACTGTGATTTTTGTCCCTGATCTTCAATCACTACACATTCTTCAGCTCCTGTATGTGATTGATCAGCTCCTGTGGCAGTCCGAGCTCTAACACTAAGGCCATGCAGCGCTGCAGGAGGAGCTCTAGACCTTCATCAGAGCTGGAAGAGCAGTCAGTGGACCCTAAATGGGGTTTTTGTGGCATGTGAGAAACATCCAGGTCCATTTTTTCTCCTTTCCTGCAGCAGCCTTTCTCTTCACATCCCTCTCCACCACATCCCCCTCCATCACATCCCCCTCCACCACAGCCCTGATCTGCCTGCTTCACATCCAGGTCCTCCATGCTCTCGGAAACGCTGCTCACGCTGGGAGGAGGATTTTCTAAAGCCATCTTGATGCCTTCTGTGATTTTGTCCTCATGCCGTGTCACCTGCTGCAAAAGCTCAGTGACACTGGCTGGGACAGGGGTTTCCGGATGCTCGATCTGGCACCAGCACCACACAGCACTGTGATGAGACACACAAAGAGGCAACAGTGTCAGTCACAATGGCACAGAGAAGTGACTGGGACTGGCAACTGCTGGACAGAAAAGATACTTCAATAATGGTCGGTACAAAAGAGGCTCATGATGTTTCTGTGCAAGAACAAGGCTGAAATCATAGCGGGAAAATATCACACACAAAAAAAGAGTAAAACATCAGTCTCTACTTTGTTAACAGGCTTGAAACAGTAAAAAATCTAAACTGTTATATAAAACTGGTTTAATATGTGTTGTGTTTCTGCTTGGAAAAGAGCAGATTAAAGCTAAATGTCAGCCTATTCCAAAAACAGGACTGAACATTGAATATGTGTTTTGTAAAGTAAGATATTGAATGAAAAAAGCAAAAGTTTAATGTCAGTGAAGAAACTCAGGTTTGATATCCACAAGACTAGTGTCATTTTTTTCAACTAATAAGAGTCAATAGACCCATGGTTACAGTGTTTTTTTGTATATCCAAGTTTGGTAGAATAAGTTCTTCTGGTTAAAAAAAGTGTTAAATCATAGCAACATGATGTCCAATCAGGTATAAATATTACTTCATTATTTCAGTGAATAGTGTGTTATCTCTTATTCCCTTTTTGAAGACCCCTGATCTTAGGACTCAGACTCAAACCAGTCTACTCCGTATTAATATAGACTATTACTGTTTAGACATTTATCACACCATCAGATTAATGTGATCTGTTAAGGTTTGTGCAGTTGTGCATGTATCTGTCTGACTCGCACAATATACATGTAGTGTATTATGGCAGAGTAAAGGTATGAGTCCATCTTTAGTTTATTGAATAATCATATTGAATGTAGACTGTAACTGTTATATTTATCATTTTCCTGCTTTATTCTCATTCTGGATGCTGCAATTCCCCTTTAGTCATCGTTACTCAACCTATCATATGCTCCTCCCAGCTTTTAATATTTCCCCACTGGCAGCATACTGAATTTCTTCCAGGTTTTTCAATTGTCTGATTGGTAAAGCAAACACTCAAACTTTGGTTATAATATCTCTGGCCTCGGTCCTGGTCGTATGACAACTGATAAGTGAGACAACTACGTGATTGTTTACCTCACTATACCCTTGAGGCGGCCCACAGCCACAGTCTGAGCGGCTCCTTCCCTGAAGCCCTCGTTGAATCCGACCTGAAGAAAGGCGTCCTCTGCGGCGTCAGCTCCGTCCACAAACCCGTCCTGTCCGGAACAGGGACACCATCAGTTAGAGGAGACACATGTTTATACTAAACAGACTGAGTATGTGAGGTAAAGTGGGAACATCTGGAGGAGCAGCTCTACCCTGACGCGTTTCTTCATGTTGGAGGTCCACTCTTTAGTCTGGAGGTTGAGGTCGTCTCCCGTCTCGTCGAAGACATCGTCCCCGCTGTAGGACACGGCTTTGAACCAGGACATCTTCACCTCGCTAAGAAAAACCTGCTTAAAAGAGACTTTATTGATGTTTCTGTAGCATCTGCACGACAAACCGCCACCCACGAGCTCCGCCGCTGCCTCGGTAACAGCAGCGGTTAGCTTAGCTAACGTCTCTACGTCATCATCCCCCGCCTTAAAGGGACAGTCCACCTGTTATTTTCATTTGCGTTACAATATTACATTTTACAAATGAATCCCTATATTTTTCAAAGGCTGGACCAGTGTTTCATGTGTTTGTTGGATCTACTTTCTACACCTTTTGCCCCTTAACCAAAATGGCATGACTACTTGTTACCATTAATTTGAATATTATTTGGCTCAAATCATGACACTAAAAGCCAAAATCTAATTTTATGCGTGGATAAATTCAATACTCTGTTGAAAAGGGACAAGAACATATCCCAAAATGTCCATATTACAAGCAAGAATTTAATAGGAATTCCAAAAAGCCCTAAATCTGTTGGATATGTTGGTAAAAAATAAAAATAAAGATACAATTGATTAATGACCTATGTCAGTTTAATTGATCTATTTAGATCGGTTTAAATATGTTGTTTTTCCTATTACACTATTCATGCTAAAACAAAAAATGATAATAAACAAGTAAAACCCACCGTACATTCTTTATTTTGGTGCGAACTTTTCCTTTAAATAAACTTCTTCTTGGCTGTTGTATGAAATGAGAAACTGAAAGTTGTGGCGATTACTGCCATCTAGCGATTTGTGGGAATAACTATAATAATAATAATAATTTAATAGCAGTATTTTTTTAATCCCGGAGGGGGCGCTATAACCTCACTGTAAAAATGACAGTGGTCCACAAAGAATCCCTGCACGACTCCAAACCATCAAACATGCACAGGCATTAGAGCTCAACTGTGGCAAATCTTTTTATTGATCGTCATCATCATCATCATCATCATCATCATCATCATCATCATCATCATCATCATCATCATCATCATCAGTAGATGTTTCTGTATGGGGAGAAAACACTAAACACTGAAGTCATGAAGCCCAGAAAAGAAAAGTTAATGAGGTTTAAGATGAAACAGGATAAATAAACGGTGTCATTGTTGTACAGTGAAAACTATCTTATCTCCATATTTGGGGATTTTTAGGTCTCCAGGTGAATTCAAAGATGAAACTTGGGCATAGACACTTCAGCTAAATAAATATAAATGAATGAATATTAACTCATTAAAATGCATTGTTAAATCTTAAAACTGGGCTGTCCATCTTAAAGTTTTTACAGCATCTAAAAACTATCAGATAAATTATCTCATGGGTGTGGCACGTGTATTCAGATGCATATTCGGTCAATGAGCTTTATAAATACAACTGATTTGCAGGAATTATTTCAGATTATTATTATTTTTAATTGATTTAGGTTTCTGTGAGCGTAGAATTGTGTTAACAACAATGTTATTTGCAAATGCATTATGAAGACCATGTTTTTAACATGGACTGTAAAAACTCATTTGCAGTTAAAAAGATCCAGATGAAGACAAAAAAAATGAAAGGAAAAGAGTGAAGGGTGAAGGTGAAATAATTGTAATTTACCATCACAGACAAATAAATGAATCCAGTCATAAACATGTGAGTGTCAACAATGGAAGAAAAAACAACATAGGATGTCTTGTTTTTTCTCCTATGAAACACTTAAACATACATTTCATACAAATGTTCAGTGCAGCCTGAATGCTTCACTGTTCAAATCACTGTCCAGTTCATCTTCACAGCTTCCTGTTTAAGTTTTCAAAATGTCATCTGTCATGACAAACACATTATTGGCTCATCAATAATGCATCTCCCCTCTTTTTTTCTCTCACTGTTGAGTAGATACAGAGAGGGGGTGGGGGGTGTTGCTCTTTGTTTTTATTTTCAGATTTTCTCATTCTTCATGCCATGCTTTATGGAAAACACTGGAGAGACCCGATGGCGGGCAAATGCATTTCACCTTGGTGGAATGCATTTGCAGCCGCTGGACAACAATGGCCCTGAGAATACCCAGAGGCCACGACGGAGTTGTCTCTGTTCTGGAAATGGAGTCGGCCTGGAGGCCTCATTCACAGCAGCCACACCTTCAGTCCCCTCGCTCAGAGAGTCAAAACAACCAGCCAGGGCAATCACCTGACACATTTCCATCCAATTTCCACTGCAGAATGTGTTCATTTTCAGGCTAATGGCATGTCATTTTGCTGGAGCCTTTGGTCAAGAATTAATCCTGGAATCAAAACAGATTTTCCGGGGAGCAATCTTCCATCAAGTATTGATTTTTTTACACTCACGGAGCCTGTACTCCCTAATTTAACCTGACAGCCAGCAGCACAATGGACTGGGAGCACCTTGGCATCTCACAGAGGGAGCTCTCCTCCTCCTCCTCCTTTCCTCCATGAAGTGAAAGAGAGATTGGGAAGGAGAAAAAAAGGACTCCCAGATGTATAAAACAAAGATCATTGCTTACAGAAAACACAGAGATAAAGCTTCCGTCTTTCTGTTTTACCTCTAATTATGTTTTCCAGTGTAGTGCAACTTGGGCAGGTAAGGCTGAGAGGGAAAAGGGCAAAGTGTTCTGGAGCCATCAGCTATCATTATGGGCCTGTTGACATCTCCCTGTGTTTGAGTGATTCTCATCTGTGATTTCCCCCGGCTATTTTCCACAGATGCACGAAGAGGGGTTTCATCATGGCCCCGTAAAAAAGGGCCCAAAGTGTCCGCACAGACCCTCACTAATAAGAAAGCAAAGATGTGTCCGACCATGTCGCTCCTCTGCCATCCATATCTAACTCTCCTGATGCCTTCAGATATGCAATCATTCTCCCTCTCCCTCTCTGTGTATGTGCTGTAAGTATACTATCCTGTACGTAGAGGTCAGCTGGATGAGAGGATGATGGAGGGCAGGGCCAGTCATTTTCCTCTGGCTCTTAAAGCTGTGATGACCCATACGCAAGAGAGTTGCACTTGGCCAAAGGGATATCCAGACGACCCGACAGAGAGCAAATCTGCTGCTTTTAACTCATAATCACAGATCTCAGCATCAAGAGTGCAGTCAGATTGGAGATGAAATACTACATTTCTGAAACATAGGCCTATTTTATGGCTCATTGCTTTTAGCAGGGCCGTATCCGTATGGATTGGGTGACAATGGCTCCTCATGACCCCCCCCAACAACCTCTGCAGCATGTGTAGTCATTTAGCATTTTTTTTTCTTTAGCATTTTGAGGCTTAATCTCAAACTTAAGGTTTTGTTTTTTTAATTGCAGCAGAATCATCCCCAAAGTGTTACTTGATACAGTATTGATGTAAAAAATTATGAAAACTTGAAAAAAAATGAGAAAAATGTAAAACTCTGGTAGGCTACATGAAGTGTTTGCTGTTTCCTGTACAGTAAATACATTTGAACTGGCACCATTACTAGTATCAGTGGGGAAAAGCAGCAAATTACATTTAAGTATCGTGCTTAAGTACAATTTTTGAAGCCTACTTGTAGCTACCGTACTTTGCTATTCCAGTATTTCCATTTAAGGCTTCATGGCTCAGAGTGAAATATTTTTCTTCTGATTCACTACATTTCTTTGGCAGGCAGCTGTAATTTCTTTGACAAAAAATGTAATGTTATGGATAAAACCATCTGACAGTAGCCTACATTAAATGGTTTAAAGCAGCTAAAGCCCATTTACAGTAGTCCAGTAATATAATAAGACCCAACGTAATAAATAACATTTATGCTTAATATTCTACATGGCCCCTTAACAAAAAAACAAAAACAAAACTTGTCTTTTTAGCCTCCATGTTCCCAGATCTCACCCCCAGGACACACTGCTCACCTGCTGCAGCTCCACATCAACCATCAACTGGTGCATCTGCCTGCTGAACCAGCTCTGCCTCCTTCTACTCTGAGTTTGTCCTTGATAATGGTCATCAAACATTATCAAATGTTTGGTTTCCTTTCATTATAAACCTTATTAAAGTTGTGTAGGCCTGCCTTCATTCAGTAACCCTAACCTCTTAAAGTATTGATATAATTACCACTGTGTCCACACTCAGTTGCCTAAGTGGTGAAGTCAGGTAATATAGGACACTTTTTGTATAGAATTACCAAACCACCATCTACCACCGTTATTGATGTTATCATTTATCACAGATCTTCTCTTCAATATCTCTGCGGTGAAATTATGCTGTAAAGTATATTTGTTTAGAAAATACAGACCTATAAACTCACTGAGACCTGTTCTCTCCCCCTTCTGCAAGTTTCAAGTAATATGGGACAGCTGTTATGGTATATGGGACATTCATTTTCAGCCAAATTTCTTTTTTTTTAGGCTATTTGAACATGTATGTGCTGAGTTCAGTTTTTAAACATAGAAGATAACAATTATAACACAATGCAAACAATCCATGATCAATCCTCTCAAAAGTTGATTTTGGCTCTGGCAAGGAACCTCAGCCTACAGGTTTCTGACCTGCTGCAATTACCCTAGATTCACATTGTCACCTTGGCTAGGCTATTAGCCTATAGAATAGATTAGCCTATTGTAACTGTGTGAGGCAGAATGTGTACAAGGTTAAAACAATATACTGAAAATACCAACCCGTGTCCCGTGATCACAATGAAGCATTAAGAGAAACTCAACTAAGATAAAATCAGTTTCTCTGTTTTGTTTGATGGACGAGAGGTCACTAATCGGTAAGGTGATGTGGTCAGGCTGGCAATGACAAAATGTTCCTGCCATTGGAGTTTTTTGATATATATATATATAGGCTATTTGATATATTTTTAACTTTAATATTTTTTTAATATATTAATAAATTCTTCATGAAGAGCAGGTTCGAGGTTTAGAGTGGGCTGCAGCACCATTCACATCTATTGGCCTGACTCAACTTAAGTCACTGATGCAATGGTGAAAAAAAAAGTTTATAGGCCGCTAATTATGTGTTAATGTCAAGAAATATCCAAGAAATAACAAGTAATTGGGTCATAATGTCTAGAAATAGCCTAGAAATAACCGTCAATTTCATAGTAGGCCTAATGTCGAGAAATAGGCAAGAAATAATGATTGATTATAGCCCAGAACTGGCAATTGCAAGGACTTGGTGGAGAAAAGTTCTGGCCTTTCCCAAAAAATTCAAAGCATGAAAAGCATGTGTAATCTTTTGCCTTTATGAAAAACAAGACATTACTATGAAATTGACCGCTATTTCCAGACATTATGACACAATTACTTGTTATTCCTTGGCTATTTATTGACATTATCACGTAACTAGTGGCCTATAAATTAAAGGGTTACCAGTCTTTCTTCTTTATCATCAGTACTTTTAGCTACATTTTACTATATATTATTTTCTTACTTTCACATAAGTGACATTTGAACACTTTCACACACTACACAACACCACTGCTTCTTTTACGTATTTAAAGGATTCAACCAGTTTAAGAACAAACTTCCTCCACCACTGTTTTAATGTGTGCCTAACTCTGTACTGCGCTGCTGGATCTGTGGGAAACAAACCAGTCAGAGAAAGAAAACATCTTATCAGACTTGATATTGTTAGATATTAAAAAATGCAAAAGATGCACGAAACATCTCGACTTCCTTTCTTTAGACTGAGCCTGTGATTTGACCAGGCTTTGCTCAGGATCCCACTGTCCAGAGTGGATATGGTTAAAGTTGTCCACTTTTAGGCTTAATAAATAATTCATAATGGTTTCATAACCTGACTCTTTGAAATCCAGTCCATAGTCCTGTAAAGTTTATGATGCTAAGGGTCAGTACAAGAAATACTGGGGAAGGGGGGTGGGGGGCTAAACCTTAAAAATAGATAAAAAGAAGGACAGAAAAAGCATGTTGTCTAAATGATGTGACTTTATGACAAATACAGCCTTTTTTTTCTTCGATTTTTTTTTTCTTCTAAAATCTCTTACAGGGTAAAATGAAACATTATGATGTAGTGAATAAAGTTTTTCAGGAAAAAGTAAAACACTCAATTTTTCCTCTTTTCTGATCCCCACATCCACTTATAATTTACCTACGGTCCCTGAACAGGAATTCAGAGGCTTAAATAAATGTTGTAGCTACTTTATGTCTAGTATGTCACAGTGGACCTGTCTTTATTCTTTTCCAAAATTACTTCAATCTGATAATAACCACATTTGACTGACGAACACTGGCATGAGTGTTTAAGGCAGGGAATAAGTTAAAAAGATTAATTTCTGATAAAAAGGTTTCTCTATTTTCCAACCTGGTGAATTTCAAATGTCAAATGATAACAAACTAATGACATAAATGACAAATAATCCAGTTTAAAGGAAACAATAGGAACAGAGCCGTTCACAGACAGAGTATGTATATGATTTTTGATGGTGAGGAATGTTTTGTTGTGTTTTGAGTTGAAAACTAATGCACTCTTGATACAGTATTGATGTAAAACTGATTACAGGATCTAAAGCTTGTTTTCCTGTTTGTGTTTGTGTGAGGCAGGTGAGAGGATCTTACACTCTCACCTTTCTGGTTGTGATTTAAGATCCCTGCACAGAAGCACTGAGCTAAAGCAGCAGGAAAACAGAGACATCACAGCCCAAAGACAAGCATCCAAAAACTGGGCTGCTACAAAGTTAAATGGATACAGGCCGACGCAATCAGCTGCTGGAGTCAGACAGGTGTCTCAGTAAAGACCTGTGCTATTAACTCCTCTACCTGCAAATACCTCACAGTGTGTCATTGCTAATAATGCTGGAAAAAAAGACAGAAAAAACCCCACCAGAAACAACAGTGAAAGCAAAAGGGATCATATGCATGGCCGACCTCGATTGCATGTGAGGATTGGTAATTGCACCCCCAGAGGCATCTGGGTGTGCAGAGCAGCAAAGTGGGAGATGCCTGAGCAGCTCGGGCTTCACAGTCAGTGTACCAACATCTCAACCTTGAGGAGGAAGTGAAAACAAGAAGGCGGAGGAGCGGAGGGTGAGGGATATACAGACAGTTCATTTACCCAGAACATCAGCCCACCGCGCATTGTCTGAAAGATAAGGAAAGTGAATGCTTCATGCCTGATTGAAAACAAAGGCAGCAATTTAAAACCATCTGCATCCAACACATGAACTCTCTCCCTCCACCTCTCTGTTTCTGTGTCCTGACTGATATTGAAACATAATCCATTTGGAGCGCCGACATGTCATAATATTTCTATCCGGCCTCTCCCTCTCCCCGCGCAGGACAATTTCAGGTGGCTGCAGCTTGAACAGGGATGTTTTATTTCAACCAGTCAGACAGTCGGCTCAGACGAGAGGCTTCACTCCGACTCTCTACCAACTGTTTAAACTGCCTGAAAACACTTGGACTTATTGCACTTAATATCAACTAAAAGTGCCACTCACACATCACACACATTAAAACTGATTTACTACTTATTACATTAGTGAGACTCAACATGTGAAAACAGGAAATGAAATGTTTTCTGTAGCTTTGAAGGAGCAAGTCTGAAAAACCTAATGATGTTATCAGGGTCATTTTAGTGAGGCCTTTTACCTTGACAGGTGTCAACATGAAGACAGTCTGTTGTTACATCCTGTGAAGAGAAACAGTGTATTTGTGTAGAATCTATTTTCTTTCTTTCTTTCTTTCTTTCTTTCTTTCTTTCTTTCTTTCTTTCTTTCTTTCTTTCTTTCTTTCTTTCTTTCTTTCTTTCTTTCTTTGTCTTTAACAGCACCCATCAGTCTGACCAATAAAGAAGAATCTACTTCTGTCCTGCTATTTTTTATGATGAAGCATAATAATAACATATAATAATATACAGGGCCGTTCCTAGGGAATTCTGGGGCCCCTGAAAGAATACTAAAGTGGGCCCCTGACTTTTCCACTTTTTCTTAATCTTAAACTACGTACTGTATGTATTATAATTTTTTATTTAGCCTATTTTGTTTTGATGCTAATGCAGCATTACTATGAGTATTAGTCAGGGTCTTATTCAGAATAATTCAGTCATACAAAGATTAGACTACTGGGGTTTTTTGTGGGCCCCTACTGGGCGCTGGGCCCCTAGAATTATCATCACCTTTCTCCCCTATACAACGGCCCTAATAATATATGAAGTCAGGCCTATGTTTCACAGATCAACTTATGTAAATAAAACAACATGGATCAAAAATATAATTAGTGAGCAGCTATTTTCAGAGATCAGTGAGTACAGCTCACAAACTGTAGATTCAAATAGTTTGACGTCTGTAAGTTTGAGCTGCTGATGGAAATGATTTCAATTGACTGATAAAACCATTTCAGGTGTTTAAGATATGATGAAGTTTCTTAACTTCTCCTCGTCGCCCCCACTAAAGAACTGATGTGGGTAGATTTCCTCAAATTTAATCAGGTTAAAGTCTTTTATAAGGAGATGTTGGAGTATATTCAACTTTGGATTAGAGTTGTTAGATCAAGGATACGATCAAACCTGGAGCTGTGCACGGGTAGGAACAAAACTTTTTCGGCGTGACTCATTCTCACCACATTCACATGGAAGAGTGATTGATAAAAAAGCTCAAAACCCTGACATTTACTCCATAATATGTGTGTGTTAGGCTGCCTTTTAACTGAGCTGTTAGTCTACGCTCAAGAGCAGCGCCGCGCCGCAGCAGAGGGAGATTAGAAAGCAAACTTTTATCAGCAGCAGAATACAAACAGTTTGAGCAAACATATATGGGTCAGGAGCTGCATCTGCACAATTACATTGTTAATGGCAAAGACAATGAAAATGGTGCGGATAGAACACAAAAGAATATCAAATAAGTCGCTGGAGCGGCGTAGCTATACACCTTACCCATCACCACTCAAAAATACATCTAGTGTTTTGAAATGAAGTGGAGGAGGGGGGGAGAGAGCTGAAAGGAAGACGAAAAAGCATCTTGAACATCAGTTTTCAGTCTAATGTTAATAATTTATGTTGTCTGTGCTTTTTATTATTATTATTTATTTATTTACTACTTTCTTTTCAGCTGCCTGCCCGTTTTTCAAAGGCATCATGGACAGGGAAGCTGTATCAAACTTTTGAGTTTAGTTTCAAAAGGCTTTCTCCGCGTTTATTTATATATTTCTTCTTCTTTACACTTGTCTTGTTGTTATTTGGTGAGGCAAACATATGAAGCTTTGATGAGAAGCAAACCTGACATGTATTCTTCTCTGACTGACCCCAAGGAAATCTAAATAAATTGCTAAATATTGTATGCACGAGTCTTTGTGTCGACGCGGCTCTCATTAAACGCATCAAATAGTCCGTTGTATTCATTCATCTATCCGCCAACAAGAGGTCAAATGTCAAACCACACGTATGCCGCCTTAAATATGAGGGTTTGTACGCGATCATTTAACATGCACTTGGACATGACCTCGCACAGGGAGAAAGTCAGCATGAGTTCGATTTTATTTGATGTTCTCAATAACTGCGCGTCTGCGTGTATCTGGAGAAGATGAAAGGAGAAGTCAGCAATGTTTTCAGAATATTTGTATGTTACCGAAACTTTTGACCCCTACATCAGCCGTTACCTTATATCACACTCCTTTTATATGGAACACAAAATATCAACCTCATTTTTCATGCTTATAAATCAAGCAGGCTACGTCCACACCGTGTATAGTGGGGAAGAGAGTCATAGAGAAAAAAGTTTTTAGGTTATTCAGTGTTACAGACAATACCTTAAGTACCTGTGCTGCCCTTTAGGCGACCTTTAGGGATATTGACAAAATGTGTTTATTCACCTTTCTTCACCATTTCAACTAGTTTGAACTGTGAGATAAATGAATTCTAGGTATAAATCTATGGGTATAGTGATTACATGTTTTGCAAGTGTCTGTTTACTCTATTTACATACACTGAATGCAATGATGTCATGATATAATAGGCTATTTACTATATTGTGCAGCTTAGCCACAAACCTGACAGTCTTCATTTTCTCAATAACTGATAAATACTGAATTAAAAAAGATAAGACTTTGAAATAGCCTACATAACCATACAGTTTAACAAATTAAAAATGATACATCTACTAGAATCAAAACCCAAACAGTCATTTCTTCTCTGCTAAGCTAGTTGGCATTAACAGTTTAGATTTAATTTAGATTCTGTTTCTCTTAATTATGAGGAACAATAAACATAATCACCGAGGTTAAATGTGTGGTTAACTGCATTTTAATATGTGATATAGCTTATTTCACACCACATCACATAAACTTAGCCAAAGACAAAAGCTCACATGCTATAATTGTCACTGCTACTTCATTAAACCAGCAGCAGTTGAGCAGTTTTTTCCATTATGATTGGATTCACTGCCTCGTATAGTTACAGAAATGGGATTATCAAGATTTAAATCAATCATTTGACTGATTTAAATCAGCCAACATTACGTGGATTTATCTTTAACTTGTAGCCTAATGCTTCTATTTTAGTAAGGGGTTAACTTGTCCAGGTCACAGTGTTGTCTCTAAGAAAATGATAGAGTTATATGTTGTAATATTTATTATTAGTTAAACAAATGGCAAATACCCTCCACGGAAAAGATGACACAACATTCATGTCAAACAATTGTTTATTACTAATTATGGTACAAATCAATGTGACAGACTTGAAGCTTTTTTTTTTTTTTTTTTAAGAAATACACAAAGTGCTGCTTAACTGACCAAACAGATATTGCTCTATAGATTAAGTACAGTTTTCAGTCTATAAAAAAATGAAAACCAACCTCTGCAGGCTCTTCAGCTTTGGTTTCAAGTTAACAAAACATCAAACCAGGTTGTCCGTGTTAGTAAAATTTCACAAAAGTATTTCAAGGTGATTAACAAATCATCCTAATTGGGTTAAGAGCAACATCACTGTAATCTCCCTCTCCTCTACACGGGTCTACAGGTCTGTGAAAACAGAGGTGGATGTCACAACGAATGAGAAATAACGCAACACGAGAACAAAACCGATGACCAGAGAGTCACATGTGGCTCAGGAAACCACTTCACAAAAAAATAAAACAATCATGTGTCACATAATAATAAATAAAACACCAGCCTCCCTCCCTCTCCACGTTGAAGGTGAACATCGACGACACAGTGCAGAGTAATCATTTGTCTTTTCTGACCTGCTGCTGCTTGTATGGCATTTGTATGATTCTCACAAGAACAGTACTGAGGTAAACCTTGGATGAACTACTGTACATTTCTTCTCTTCAATTCTTTTATCTCAGATTTTTAAAGATTGTCAACACCGTGAATCTATTTCTCTGTACAATGTGCATAACTATAGAGCTTTGGTCCAGCATTGAAAAGTTGAACAAAGGCATAACTCCTATCTGTGTCTTCTTTTATTTTTTTTTTTGGTTTTGGTTACAGCTTTATTGTTAAGCCTCACAACTGATCCACTGCTGCTTTCTCATATATTTATCTGACAGGTGGTGCAGACATGTAGTAATTCTTGGCCCACGATTTGCCTGAAGTTTAAGTTTTTTTTTCTCTTGGAAGAAAAAATAAAAATCACAAAAAAGTGTGTTAGTGTAGAAAAAAAAAAACATTAAGTGAATCTTTTTCATGTGTTTTCTTACATTTTCACTGTGTGTGTTTGTGTGTGTGTGTGTGTTTTCCAGGCAGTGAAGATGAACACAGCAGTGCACAGGGGACTGAAAGACTGAGATAACCAAAGTGACATGGAAGGACAGACATCAAGCCGACACATGATTCTGAATAAATTGCATCAAATTTCACCTCACTTCAAATTAAGTTCACTTGTTCTGAAATGTGACACTTATTCTCAACGTTCACCTCCATTTTTACTTATTTATTTTTTTCCTTTCACTATGGGTTTCTGTAAGAGCCAAATATTAATAGTGATCATATGGGAGGTTTTCTCTTTGCCTGGAATATTGACATTTCTGAAAAGGTAACACGCTATAAAAAAAAAAAAAAGTGTCATAGAGTCATGGAGAGTCAATTAATTAACACTTTGTCGGAGTGAAAATTCATTTTTACCCATGCAAATTATGATAAAAAATAACCACATCTGCTGAGATGAACATTTTTAAACACTTTGGAGTGGTAAAAAAAAAAAAAAATCACATTGGAGGTGAGAAGAAAGTATTTCCACCAGGATTGTAAACCTTCATCAAGCTGAGAGGAATGCAAAATAGAAAGAAAACAACGACAGTTATATTTGAGCTGAAATATTCAGGTTATAAAAACAGCTGAACTGGAATGACCTCAGTAGTTTGGTCAGTGGCAACAGACAGACTTCAACTTTGATGTAAATTTAGGGCATAATTAAAGGGTTTATAGTGTAAAAATATGTTATTTTCAGTGACATTAGCAAAATTCAGCTATTTCTTTTATTTTAGGACTGGTGAAATCTACTGTATCTCAGCCAGGTCTGTAAATAATCCGCCTTTGTGTGGTTTGAGTTGAAGCATGCATAGGCAAATTTGCTTAAAAGAAAAAAAAAAATCTTCCAACTCATTTTCTCTATTGCCGTGATAAGAAATGACAGCAGACACTGTTGCAGTGTTTGACATTGCAATGTTTTTTTGTGTGTTTTTTTTTTCTTTTGTATTGTTAAATTCGACCCACAGAGTAAAACACTTTAGAAAAAGGAGGGGGAGAGAAAGCCGTGTGAAGAAATAAATAAAACGGTAAAATCTTCCCCAGTCCTTGAGCTGAAGGTGTGTGTGTGTGTTCTTTGGCTATCAGGCTTTGGCAACAGAATGACACAGTAGCTCAAAACAAAGCTGCAGTAGACTCGACAGACACTGAAACCCCTCCTCCTCCTCCTCTTCCTCGTCTCCGTCCTTAGGTGACAGTCCTTAATGTACTCTCCCTCCGTCCTCTGAGACAATCTCATGAGATTTTTAATAAATACCTGTAAAAGTTGTACAAAGTTACACTGTGACTGAAAATATTTGCAGATGAAACACAAATCGGAGGCAAACGACATTATTATGCAATTGTTTAACAGCAAAGGTTAATTTTTTTTTTTTTGTCCAAAAGAGAACTTTATCAGTGTGATTTCAATCTGAAGACAGCATTTTTCTTTTTTTTTGTTTTAGATATTTACATACAAACAATGAAGAAAAAAGGAAGCGAGACAAAGATAAAATGTATACTCAACCTCACACATATAGCTTAGATTTGCCAGTACAAATGTAAAAATTTAGAGCACATTTACATTACAAAATTATTCTTAGTACTCAGATGCAACAGACTTTGGTAAATAGTGTTTTGATTTGGTATGATCTCTTTACTAAATCCCTCCTGGTGGGAACCAAAATTTTGGGCGATAGTCTGGTCTGTAAGGCCAGAATCTAAAACTCTTTGAAACAGCACACCATATGTTTTTACATAATTCTCAGATATTAATCTCTTTTTTCTTGTTTTTGGTTTCGCCAAGGTCATTTACATAACTGTGGTAATCACACTGACAACACATAGTTTTTGTTTGCAAACTCATGACTGTCCATCCAGGTGACTGGGAACATTTTTCAAGTTCTCGTTTTTTCGAGATGAGTTCATCCACCTTTTGTTGTTTTTAATGGCTGCCACTTTTCCACTCCGCTCTTGTCGGTGTTGTAGTCGGAGGTGCTCGTCTCGTTCATTTGGGGAGCTCCTCTAGAGAATCGGTGAGAGGGTCCATTGGAGCAGCCGCGCCAAGTTCGGGCTGTTTCAAACGCTTTATTGTGTTTTTCAAGGCTTGCCTCTTGTTGCAGAACCAGACGCGCACCACCTCCCTGTCATAGTTCAGTTTCTCGGCTATTTCCGTCATTTCCTGTCCGGAGGGGTGCGTGTTCTTCTCAAAGTGGCTGTTGAGGATCTCCAGAGCCTGCGGGGTGAAAGAGGTCCGCCGCTTGCGTTTTTTCGAAGGCTCGCTGCCGATAAACTCAGTCAGGTTCTGCATGCCGGATCGGTGGCGGGCTTCAGCCTCGGCCATCCAGCGCTCCAGAACGGGCTTAATCTTCTGGGCGCTTTTAGGGGTGATGTCCAACTTCTCAAACCTGGCAGGATATAAAAGGCCAGGGTTCAGTTTGCCTGTCAGACTGCTACCTATAGTGTTCTCTTGGGCTTCCTGTGGTAGGAAAAAGTGGCTTCTCAGGATGGTGTGTCTGGGGAGAATTGAGAAAAAAGAATCTTACTTAGGTGCCCTGCCAGAACAAGGGATAAGCTGCCTGCCTTTTAGTCTCCTCTACCAGAATGCCACAGGGACCGAGACTAGCATCCAGGTGCAGGTCCGAGCCAAACTCCTCTGTGTTCTGGACCTGGAAACACCTCAGCTGCAGCAGCTGGAGGTGCTGGTTGCCAGTGCTGTGATAAATTTTCTGGAGGAGGCTATGGTTCTCTGTCCCAAATTGGCAATAGTGGAGCAAGGAGATTCTGCCAATGGCTAACGTCAGGTCCAGTTGAACCAGAAACATAATATCAAACATCTAACTAAATGTTTTAAATAATAAACTTCAAAAAATTAAATCAACAGAAAAACAAAACAAGAATTACTGTTAAATATCCCATTTCTTTCCCTCAGGTGATAAAAACAAAACAAAACGAAAAAAAAAAATCCACTAATGCATGCAGTTAAATATGGCACCATCATTTATTTACAAAAAGACTTGAATTATTAATCAAAATGTACATTTAATACATTTTTCAAACTTTCTTTCATCCTCTAACAACCTTTCATTTTATATTTAATAAGAATACATTTACACACTGCGTGACACATAATTCTGACTTCACAAAGACTCAGAGCATCTTATCCAGTCTGAGTAAGAATGGAGAATGAAGCTTTCTCCTGAGAAACACTGCTGGTCGGCAGCTCAGTGGCTCTGCCAGGTGCTTCAGCCGGTGGGATGAACAGGTAGTGTGTATGGCGTGTGAATTAGATATGATGAAGATGACGTTAGGGTTTTGAAAGGAAACCTCTCACACCCCTGTGATGTTTGTATGGAGGAAACAGAGAGGGTTTCATGCACATGAACCTGTAATTGAGTTTAAGTGGTTTTAATGTGTTAAATAAAGCTTTGGTTCAATCTCGTGATTTCTTTTAGAAACACTTTGTAAATCTGACACTTTGACCTTTTGGAGAGTTGCTATAATTATATATAATAAAAAAAAAACTGAAGTGTGTGTGGTTTATAACTGAAAGTGTTTCCCAGGCAACACCGGCACATCAGTCTGACCGTTATTTACAGGATCTGACTCACAACCATTTACAGTTTCAGTGATAAACGTGGAAAGATGTGGGGTGGACGAGCCACAGAAGTCACTGATTAGACTCTAACAAGTGATGAAGCAGTTACTTACAGTAAATTGTCTAGACGTTTCATTATAGGAAGTCATATATGAAGGGAACACATCAGGATTGAATCCATGTGCGGTGCGTCGAGCAGAATTTGTCTGAATTGGCCAAAGACCAGAGTTTTTAGATAGATAGATAGATAGATAGATAGATAGATAGATAGATAGATAGATAGATAGATAGATAGATAGATAGATAGATAGATAGATAGATAGATAGATAGATAGATAGATAGATAGATAGATAGATAGATAGATAGATCTTCTACTGGAATGAATACTAGAATGAACTGACACGGCCTTTACAGCTTCAGTTGCTGATGTATTTTAATAATACATTAAAATTAGTGTGTCTGTGTGCAACTGTGCAACTGACCTGACTGATTTATGTGTATTTTATTCTCATGTGTCTTGATCTCAGAAGTAATAAGCTTTAAGTTTGTTTATATTTTATTAGCTGATTATGTAGTTAAAGTTCCTGTCAGATTGACTTATACTGGGCCGAGTGTTTGTTTTTAATGATTCATGAATGAGCACCTCAAGTGTATAATGTTGCCTTACAGTCCATCCATATGAAACACACATTTGTGTATTAAACTAACCACTTAAAATATCAACTGAAACTCATATTTAAAGAGCTTTTCAAAAACATAATTTGATGGACAGCTGATTTCTTATAAGCTGATTTTTACGACCTGATTAAATCAATAAATCCGATGAGCAGAGTGAACGTCTTGGTGGGATGAAGTGGAGTGTGACGCGTGTGTGTGGATGCTTTTAGTAAAATCCATCCTGAAGTGATGGAGAGACAGCGGAGAGGCAGGAGAAAGCTCTGCTCTCTGCGGAACAAACAATGCGCCCAAGACATTTTTAATGGCGAGGTGAGCCGCTGCTGACAACAACAGTGAGGCCGAGATGTCCATGCATGCATGAACTTCCTCTGTTTCTACACCTCGTCGGTGCATTCCTGCTTGTCGACAGGCGTTATTATTTATAACCCCCGTCCTCCCTCCTAAACAGTGGGAAGAGGAGAAGAGCTCCATACTGCGGGGAATACATTAGTAAATATGAAGAGTCACCAGAGACAGGACATTTCATGGATCAACAGGAACCGCAGATACTAAAATGAGTTGAGAGCTGCTCAGCTGGGGTATGCACTCCCTCCTCGAGTGCATCAGCACGAGGGAGAAATGGCCCTGAATGCACCTGCAGCCTCTCTGGCTCTTCTTAAAAGAACCGTAGGAGCTCTGCTTATACCGGCTGTATGTTTAGACCGGAGTTACAGTCCGCCTCGGGGTTTACACTCACCAGAGCAGAGAGAGAGCCATCTGAGTGAGATATACTTAACATCAAAGAACTGGATGATGTGACCTCAAATCTATATCTGGATCAATGATCAGATCCACCTTAACTTGGGGTATTTTCATTTTAATATCAGAATCGTGTTTAAAAAGATTTTTTTTGAAACCTCGTGCAGGGTGTAACACTTTTTTGAGTAGTGGAGTGAAATGTGTGTGGTCAGGTAGGGATGGATGGTAATGTAATACAGAAAGACAATGCACAAGTTTATATTGCGTTACGTGTGTCATCGCTATCTCTGGATGTAAGATCATTGTGTGTGATGCTGAAAATCAATGAACCAGATTGTTTTATTGTTGTGAAAAGAAATTTTATGGGTGTCAATTCATTTCATCCAAACACAAACTATTATATTCTGTAATATATGGATAATATGATATTGAATTAGAAACGTGTTTGATTTACTGTTCTTTGTTTCAGACTGGACTGTATCAAACGCCTTGAGTTTACCGGGAAGAAGATTTGGTAGAAATTTAATTTCAGTCCCTCAACGTGTGGTTTTAAAATAAGTTTTTATTTGTATTGAAAAAGCAGGATTTATTAAGATACAGTACATACGATTTAGAATGAACCTGTTTTTGCTGTGCATTTTTTTGTCAAAGATTTATAATATGAGTGATTTGATAAAGTTGGTGTGTTACTGAGCCCCACTTGGGGATACTGATGAAATGTGGCTGCATATGTATTTTTGTAAACTGATTGTGTTGATTTCTGTTGATTATTTGGTTAAAATCCTGCTCATGTTTATGTATGCTGGGTCAAATCTATCGTCTTCAAGATTAAACTAATGAGGACAGACAGAGTCTATAATGGTGCACTGAATTCTAAGCAGTGTGACTCATTAATTAAAGAGTTATTAATATTTTCTATCTTAAATCATGTAATTAAAATGATAAATGATCACTCTTTAATTTCAATCTAATCATTTCGCTCGGAATATTTTTGTATTTAAATCTGAGCCAAAAGTGGACAGAGTGGCACATCATTGGTTTGATGATGCCCTCATGTAATGTCTGTGCCTGTTTAGATAAACTAATAAAGAGCCTGGGAACATAGCGAGCAATGAAAGGAGACAAGATGGAAGCATCTGTCAGTGTCTGTTCACTGTCTGGGCTCAGAGCCGAAGCCCCTGAGCCACTGTGACGTCCCGCTCCTCCTCAAACTTCATGTCTGCGTTGATGTTAACTAAACTAAAGCATGTGGAGTTTGCTCCTCTACTTAAAACCTCAGGATGTCATGTCCAATGTCATACAAACAAAAAAATTGTCTTAACAGCGTGAATAACAGCCCACCGTGTGTTTATTTTTGAGGCTAATGGCTTTTAATGTATATTATAAATATTTGAATTATGCCTGGCTGTGAATATTTCATGTGTGATTTCAAAGACTTTAAACATTAGTCAGAGGAAGGCCGGGCCCGGGCCTCATAAGAACCCGGGCCCCTGCACTGTTTCACATTTTATCGGCCGTTTGATGTTGATGTAATGAAATTTTTAAAAGTGCGTGGCAGCGCCGCGTCACATAAACAGTAGCGGTCATCAGCAAAGCACACGCATTGCAGAGGGACATTAAAATTAATACAAGAATTTCACTGAAAACAGAACCTGATGCAAAAAAGGCACAAATGTGTAAAGTTCAGTGGGTTTTTTTTTTTTTTTCAAAAAGAGAAGGAGCTGAAATGTGATTTTAGAAAAGACATGAAACATTAACTTACATTTGCTGACTCATTAGTTAATTTAACACTTAAAAGTAGTTTTTTACATTAAGTATAAAAGATTACACGATTTAGCTCTCATAAAATTTTAATATTCGGACATGATGTAGCCCAATTATTCTGCCCTGAAAGGGAAATGTGGCTCATTTGGCATCTTGGTGGAAAATGTTAGTCAAGTGGAACAACAGTGGGGATGAAACACTGATTGTCTGATTGTCTCATGAATATATAATGCCCCATTTATGACTAAACTGTCCTGGTGGCAGCAGTAAAACATGGCAATCTTATTAACAGATCATCGCCGTCATGCTCTCTCATGTTCAGACCGAGTGAAAGGCAACGGGCCTTAGTAATTATTAAATGCTTTAAGTGCTCCGTGTAATACTTGTGTATGTATTTTGCATAAGTAACAAGAGGCTGTCATGTCAGCGGGTGAGAGGGAAGGGAGAGGAGGACGGGTAAGTACAGACATGAGAGCTTTCGTTTGTCAGGGCGGTGATAGTCAATTATGTATTTTAATATCTTAATAATGTCTGTTAAAACATGGGATGAAAAATAGATGGGACGTTATGAGCACCGGAGAACTCACTGAGGCCGCGCAACTTCTGTCTGCTTCCCGTTTTGACACAATCAGGACAAAGTGAGTGGCAATAATGAGGCGTTCACTGTCGGATCTGCTTTCTTCTTGGTTTTGTCCTTACCTGCAGATGGCAGACTGGCTGTACGCCGGCCCCTCGGCGGCGCTGAGTGCCTGGCCCACCTGAGTCTGTGTCAGGCCCAGGGACAGCCGGCGGATCTTGAACGCTTTGGCGAATTCGCGGATCTCCTCCAGGTTGACCCCGTCCACCTCGCTGGGGGCGGTCTGCGGGTCTACAAACACAACACAACGCAACACGTCTCATTTTATTAGCCCTCTGCTCCTCTGTCGCTTACCTCATTTTCCAGGAGCAAATCATTCAGACTTATGCGATCATGATCGTCTCGAAAAAATAAATAAATAAAAAAAATCCTGGTCAGGGTCAGAACTTATTATTTGCCTTTGTCCCGGTGCTGTAAACTACATGTATCTGAAAGATGTTTTGAAGCATAAATTCATCTGAGCTATGAATAGAGGCGTGTCATGGCTCTGACTTGCCAGTGTAAATCTTAAATCACACGCACAAAAACATATGGACAAAGCCACATAACACAGAGAGCGTGAATTCAATAGATAGATAGATCTGGAGCAGATAGATACTGATGTGAATACACATATATAGTGAAGCTGTCTCTCTCAGGTAAAGTTTAAAGAATATATAAAGACATTATTTCATCCCTCTGACCCCGAGCCTCACACACAGACGATAAGAAGGCTCCAGTCGGACGGAGACTCTCCACACACAAAGAAATGCTGTTTGTGAATCTCCACATCTTGAGCACATCTGAAAAACTTCACTGAAGCATTTTGAAGAATTTCCCTGCTAATAAAAAGTGATTTCACATTGTACATCAATGTCAGGTGCCCTGGCATCCTGCTTACTAAAGCAAAGTTTGTGCCTCTGAATTATTCATCTTGGTCATTATCAATGAATTATTAAAGGAATCCTCCAAGCGTATTTAAGCAAAAATCTATGGGGCTGCCATCTCGTTGTGCCTCATAAGTGACGTGTAGCGTATGCGGCGCGCTCCAGACGTGTGAACACTTGGAAGACGAGGGACTGGAGGCTCCACGCCGACTGAGATGGGAGGGATGAGCACTCACAGCTTTGGGTCCCATCATCTCCACATTGATGAGCATCTCTCCCTCATTCCCAGTGGAGGCTATTTACTTAGTAGTTTGAGAGACTAATGGTCGTCTGGAGCAGCAACTGGTGTGGCCTCTGGAGCCATCATGTTCTCTTTAGACATCAAGCCACAAACCAAATATGATATTAAGTCTAATTTATTTTAAAATAATGATAGTAATAGTGGAGTAAAGCTCTTACTCTTACTTTTTAATAGGTTCTAAGGACCAATTTTAAAAACACAGAGGCTTTAAGCTTAATGATTGCTGGTGTTTAACAAGTTGAACACATTCTTTGTTTGCTGAAAAAGGAAATAAGGAGAAAAATGTTCCTTTAATATGTGCCAGAATTTAAAGTCACACAATGTTTAAACTGTCTTAAGGGGAAAAAACCTATTTGTATCCTTGTTGTTTGAATGATCATAACCCATGAGCTTTTTTTTTTAGGGAAAATCAAGTCTCAAACTTTGACATCTGGACAAAATGCTGCCGATGTGTTGACAAAAACCCACTCAGCAACGAGCTGGTGAACATAGTGGAGCGTTTAGCAGCTAAAGAGCAGGACATTTCCCTCAGGAGTGAGAACAGTCCAAACACAGAAGAGAGGAGGATGATTATTGAGCTCAGGTTTTATCAGCTGGCCTCAAACACGACTCAAAATAAATGATGCTGTTGTACTGTAAAAGTCTGTGAATAGTGGTTGTGTAAATGAGAAGCTTTTACTAACAGGTCTACCATATCAAATTCAAATGTTAAACGGTGATGATATATCAATAACTTGCATCTGCTGCCCCCAAAAGACCATATAAAACATTCAAGGCTGTGGTTATGCAGCACATATTACATTTGCATCTGGTTGAGGTTTGACTGCAGACCAATGATGCGATTTGTATAATCTGATTATATTCTAGGCACAGTGTGTTCTGCACACATTCACACCTGCGTTTACATGTGTGGTTCCTTCTCCACAGCAGATATCCAGATTCATATTGCATGTTATCGCCAGGAATAACTAGGTAAACATGCCGTTGAGCAAGGATCAGGGCCGTTGCTAGGAATTCTGGGGCCCCTGAAAGAATACTAAAGTGGGCCCCTGACTTTTCCACTTTTTTTCCTAGACTACGTATGTATTATCATTTTTTATTTAGCCTACTTTGTTTTGATGCTAATGCAGCATTACTATGAGTACTAGTCAGGGTCTTATGCAGAATAATTCAATCATACAAAGATACTGGGGTTTTTTGTGGCCCCTAGAATTATCATCACCTTTCTCCTCTATACAACGGCCCTGGCAAGGCTCGTGCTAAAAAGACTGTTTCTAAACAACTGTGGTACAGAATACTGCTGACATTCATGTTCATGATTGATATTTTCCCCATCTGATTATTAGAAATAACTCTAACAGACGTTCTCAGGTTTATTCATGTTTTTCTGTCACTGT
Source organism: Trachurus japonicus (assembly GCF_045865225.1). NCBI lineage: Eukaryota > Metazoa > Chordata > Actinopteri > Carangiformes > Carangidae > Trachurus > Trachurus japonicus. The sequence continues at coordinate 17,165,823 of NC_140926.1, read as the reverse complement.
TTGTGGTTCATGACAGTTCTAATTTTGTCATGATATTTTTCTTTGCGTATATTTGCTGTAAGTGATATTGAGAGGAAGTGATATGGCTCGTACTCAGCATAAAACATTAATTCTATTTACCACAGAACTGAGCCACAATGATTTTGTACCGACTCAAAAGTGGTTTATCGGATATTTTCAGAGCTACACGTAAACATAAACTAAACACAATGTCTACAACGAGTTGATCAATGGCGACTTGTTTTTTTTATTAAATCCACTGGCACTGGAGCTGCCTTTGAAATGAGTTTACATGGAGTTTAGCGGAATCGACTCTGACAAATGAAATTTATGTGACTAAAGCTGAGTTTTTAGAGGCAGTGGCTACATGCTGACAGGCCGTGGCCCGGTGATTTATAAGGCTCTGCCAAAGGCTCACGCATTTGGAGAACGAAACTTATGTTCATTATACGTTACACGCGCCACTTTGGAGGCTCTGAGATACGACAGTCGTAGGAGAATAAAACGATCATAGGAGGCGGATCAGTCAAAAGCTGTCCACACGGGGAGTAATGCAGGCTCATCGACTCAACCGATGTTGGATCTCAGACCAGTGATGTTAAAGGAGCACTTCACCCAAACTAAACAAAAACACTTTTAGTCTCTTGCCCCTGGTTGTTTCTGGCTCAGCAGGCAGCTCTGGTTTTATTTGCTGTAACATTTTTGCCAAATTGTAATATAAAACAGGTGAATTAGATTTAATTGTAGCACTTGAATTATTAAAAAATTGGATTTACAGGAACAGCTCCTACTTTCCAGTAACTGTCCCACTAATTTAATACACAGAACACGAGGTCTGTGTTTTCAGTAGAAAAAAATCATCTTTCCATGTTATTTAAGACTATTTTTAGGCCTTAAAGTGTTTCTGAAACCAACTGAAAAGCATCTGCTCGTGTAGTGAGTGTATTTCAACTGCCTTCAAGAATTGTGTAAAAATATTTGCCAGTAAGTAAAAGAACAAACTAAGAATGCACTGATGTAAATATCAACTCTACATGTAATCAAATGTATTCTTGTCTTATAGCTCCAGAGAGAATCTAAACACACCAGTGATCCATCCTGTAGCACTGGTTGACATGTTCCTTCATGTTAATCAGTACTGTACAGTTACATCATATACACTGCTGTTGCTGTACAATAATAACACAATATGACACCAACTGTTTATTAATCTGCTGCGGGAAATAGTCCCAAACAAAACTATTATTCCTGTTTGCCTCTTGTTTCTAATGAGCCCATGTGTTTGTCAGCTGTTTTAGAAGATTTATGTCCACAGTAAAAATGAATGATCGTGCCACAGACACAGCACTGCAGTGATGTCCGAAAATATCAAGAGGTGAACTAATGCATTGCTGGTTACAGTGCTCTCATGGGGTTTGATGACGGGATCAAACGCATCCAATAAGTCAATTAGGACTCAAATGACAAATGAATCTTGAGACGGAGACTTTTGTATTTTTGTGTGAATCATTCAGAGCACTCAGGACAACAAGAGACAAAACGCTAGACACCTCGGAGACAAATCAATATGGTGTCGCCTGACTAAGCTGCACTAGTGGTATCTAACAAACTTTGCTGCGTACTGGCCCTTTAACGCGCAACATGTCATGTAACAGCGATAGCATTGGACACGGTTCTGTATTCTATGTGTCTGAAGACATGTTGTGTTTTTGTGAGCTGTGTCGGACACTTACTGCTGACTAGCTGCCCCACGCTGAGCGCCGAGGAAGAGGAGGAGGTGGAGGAGGAGGAGGAGGCCTGGTGGAGAGGACTCTGTCTGTGGGGCATGTGGAGCAGGTTGGGCTGAGACGATGCAGCGCCTGTCTGACCCTGCTGAGCCTGAGGCAGCTGGACACACACACAAACACACAAACACACACACACAGAGCTGATACAACATATCGACAGCGTGCAGTACAGAACAATATCCATTATTTCCCCTGCACATCATCATAATAACCGTCATTTATAGTAATCATGTCATTACGTTGATTGAGCTATAGTATTAAATCTAATCAACCAATCAAAAGCTATTAATTTAGCCACTTAGAGGCCGAATATAACGAGATTTACTTTGCGGTGGTGATGAATAACTGTTAATTACTGCCTGCGCTGTTTAGACTGACAGAGCAGAATATGGTGTCAATAGTCTGCTCAATAGACGACTGCAGTGGTTTATGTTTCCAGGAGCCATTGAGGGTTTCAAAGGAAGTAGATGCTGGTTCAGCTGAGGCGCTGCACCGACTCTATGAGCTTCATACTACAGTATAATAGCTGCTCTGCAGAAACTAAACTCAGTTTTACAGGAGGAGAACAGCTCATGACAATTAGAGGAGCCCTGTCTCGTCATCAAGGCGTGTGAAGATGCTAATAATGGCAGCCTGACTGGGAAATAAAAACATGTGGACACAGCAGTCCCCGTATCAAACATAATTCATGATCCACAAGCTACGTGCTCTGATGGCGAGAAAACGATGTATTTTCATGTTTTATGCACATTTGAATTGCTTTTACAAGATCAAGATGGTACGTCTTCACTTTTAAAGCTGTCTCTCTCCGCCATAAGCTGGGCTGACTTCTCCTCTCCTTCTTTTGCTATTAATTATTTTCTCTGTGGCATGTGTTTGTTTGGATGGTGGGGGGTGTCAACAGCGATGCACACACTGTCAGGACTGTTGACAGGCTCGGAGAATTATCTAGCTTCACTTGAAATATTCTAGACTGCAGCCTCTGACAACCGCAAATTATGCCCGTGGAACAATGTGTACATGCAGGCTTTGAAGTGGAGACAAAAGCATAAACATTATTACAAATGCATTAATTCATTCAAGAGTATGATCTGGAGTTTCGCAGGGCCACAATTAGATGTCCGTCTGCAGAGAGTTCATCCATTCAGCACTGTATGCGCCTCCCAATGTGAACTTTTACCCTGTAATTCTGCGCTGACATCGTCATTATCAAGTCAATAACATTTTTTTATTGTTGTGTCGCATGCATCTGTGCTCCAACAACTGTATAGATCTTCAAATTGTGAGGAGGGGAATGTTTCTACACTTACAGTATGAGCTCAAATGTAGTTTGAAAAAGAAAAGAAAAAGAAAAAAAAAACAAACAACTTGCGTGTTTTGTGCTTCTGTCCTTTAAAATCAAAACAAAATACTTCTAGTTCAGGTCAGAGAGGACAAATCATAAGGCTGCAGAGAGTGATTGAAGACCGAGAGTGAAACGGAAAGAAGTGGAGAACAGAGGCAGGAGTGTTTGAGTTTTTAAGTGGAGTGATGAAAAGTGTTGTTTTGTTTTGTGTTTTTTTTTTTTTTTTGGAGGGAGGGGGGCTCTGCAGGGGCGCAGCAGCCTCCCTGAGACTAAGTTTGAAAGGTTGGCTGACAAGTGCATTCCAAACATGAGCAGGCACACACACACAAACACACACAAACACACACAAACGCACACACTAGGAGCGATTGTACCAAAAAGCTACAATTGTGCAGGTGGAATGATGCAAATGAGCATTATGAACGTTGAAGCAGGAAGAAGATGAGCTGCTGGTTGTAAACAGACCTGACTGGATATTCCTTTCATGAACAAAACACGGCTCCACTAGGTGCTGCTCATTCAACAGTTTCGAGTTGAGCTCTGTTTAAGTAGATAATGAGCTGCTCTACAACATATCTTCCTTTTACAACAAATCGTGTCTTGCGTTTTGTCGCAGCGTCGTGCGCGTTTACCTGCTGTCCGGGCTTGATTGGCGACAGTGTGATTCCCTGGGTGTTGATGACAGGCAGGATCTGATTGCCGATGACTGTGGCGATGATCTGGCCTTGAGCGTTGGTCAGAAGCTGAGGTGTAATTGGCTGTACCTGCAGTGCTGGGTTGCCACCCCCTGATTGGCTGGAGGGCCCTGCAGAGTTGGGCATCAGTGGGATTGTTCCAATTATCTACAAAGGGGGTAGAGAGGAGATGAAATCAGCTGGGCGGTTTTAAAAAAGAAGAAACAGAGAGGGTAAACGCTACTGGAGGTATCCGTCTTAATGATCTCTGCCGCTGTGAGTCTTTGCGATCGGAAACACGACGCGAGGCGGTCATTTTTTCGCCGGCTAATCAGAGATCTCTGTTTTTTCGGAAGTTGGTCCATGTGTGTGTGTGTGTGTGATTTAGGGAGAGAAACATGCACAATTGTTCACTGATCATCTGTCACTGAGGTGGTTTTACAGGCAAGAGCAAGTGAAGGCAAAGCAGACTGCTGGGAGCACACTGCAAAGGTCAACGCTGAATACCTGTGTGTGTGATGGTGCACACCACTGACTGTATTATCCATCACCAGGCCAAGACCGGCATGAGTGTGTGTGCATGTGTGACTCTCTGTGTGTGTGTGTCTCTCTCTTGTTGTGTTTGTGCTTAAGTGTCTTTGTCTGTCTCTGCTGAGAGTGTGGCTGCTGAGAGACAGAGTCCCCCATTTCACCCTCTCTCTCTCTCCTCTACACAGCAGAAAGGAAGAAGTGGAAAGACACAACAAGAAAAGAAACAATAAGAGGGAGAAAAGAGGTGCATCAGAGAGTGAGACGGGACCCTGTGTTTCTAATTCAACTCTCAGGGTCCCAGGGGTACTTCACCCCCTCCTCCACCCCCCCCCCCCTCTGCTCTCCTCTCCTCTGTCGCTGTAATCAGGAAGGGCAGATCAAAGGGGGCGGCAGAGTGTCACTGCAGCGTTTTAGCTCTCAGAGCTGCCAGAGTGTGGCCAAGAGTGGCGCTTTAGGGGGACTTAGTGCCTCTTCACCATGATGAAGGTTAATGTCATCTGGGGACCGGTTCTGGGCGGCTCCTGAGCAGCCGTTTCTCCGGCCTCCCCGCTGACAGCGCTCCTTCACCCAGCCTCATTACGGCCCAGAAACTGGCTCAACACGGATGAAACGCCCATCAATATAAATTCTGTTATTTGGCAACTGGGCAAAAAAGAGCTTTTCTTTTTTTTTTCTTCTCTTTTTTTTTACAACTGCACTGTCTTTGAGGCTTATTTCAGTTTACATTTTATTCCAAGCTTCTGCACCTCAACCCCCAGCAACATAAAACTACAAACAGCCCTCATGTAGCATTAACTGGGCCTTCCCTGCCTGTGCAGTCTCTCTCGCCACCACTGATGTGTTCCAGCGCGTGGTCCCCCCCGCCCCCCCGTCGTCGTCTCTTTGACATAATAGGGAGGGATCAGCGAGAGAAAGGTGGGCCGACAATCTGTAATTCATCCTTGCCACGGCTCATTTGCTTACGTTGCTTCACATTAGGGGAGAGATAATTTATCTCTCTCTCTGCGCCGGCTCCACAAATTCCCTGTAATGCTCTCCTGCCACTTAGCATATTTTATTGCCCTGCCTGACGCTCGTGTCTCCCGAGTCCCACTGATCCCGCTTTGCATGCCACAGTGGCAGGGAACTTGTTCCGCTCAATTATTCATCGTCATTGGACTAAGTGGTTGTTCTATAAGCATAATAAAAGAGCAGGCAACTGACAGCTTAGCTCTCGTCCCCGTCCCGCCGAGCAATGCTTCTCCATCTGACTATCTCGGGCAGATGTTTCATGGCAGTGTCACAAAGATCTGCTTCTGGAGGAGGTCTTAGTGTATTCAGCTGTCTGATTGTTACCTTATAGACAGATGGGGAGACTTTACTGTACAATAACCTAACAGGAAATATTGAATTCAGTGATGCAGAGCTGTAGGAAGCAGATGCCTCATTTATTAGGAACTATTCCTGAGGCTCCAGTTGAAAACAATTGGAGTTTGGTTTTGAGCCTCTATTTTTCTTACTAATGCAAAAAAATAAAATAAAAGGTAACACTTTATTTGACGCCTCTCTCTATAACGCATTATAACCCTACTTATAATGAGTTATAGCACTGTATAACTATAGTTATAAACACTCATGATGCTGGGTTATGCATATTGTTATAAAGCCTTATGATAATTGATGAGTGTTTATAATGATAGTTTTACACGTTTATAAGCCAATTATAACACATTATAACTATATTTATAATGCATTATCGATGTGGGCATTGTCAGCGAGTTACTAACAATTATAACATATTATAATACCTGACCTTATAAGTCATGATAAAATGCTTTATAGTGTATTATGATTATTGTTATAAAGCATTATGATCATTTATGTGTGTTTATAACTATAGTTATACAGTGCTATAACTGCATTATTACTCATTATAAGTATGGTTATAATGCGTTATAGAGATCGTCATATAAAGTGCCCCCCCCCCAAAAAAAAAAAAAACAAAACAAAAAAAAAAGCATCTGCAGCATTGAGTGTCCAAATGATCTAGTACAGAATTTAAAAATTGGTAAAGATTGATTTGTCAAGTTGTTTTATCTATGGTCCTATTCTCTTAACACATCTCACCCTAATGTGTTTCTTCATGAAATATTTTATGCATGTTGCTCCTCTCAGGTTTGGGGAGTTTTCATTTAGGCCTCCAAACAACCAGCAGGAAATACAGTTACTGTACAGAGAAACTGCATTTGATGAAGGCATTCAATCATTTTGAAACACACTTGACTGTGTGTTTCTTAAGGAGCAATTTCATTGTAAGAGAGTTTCATGAATAAGCAGCTTTCAGGAGCCTCTCTCATTCAAAGCCCCTCCTCCCAGTTATCTGTCAGGTTTCCTCTCTCTGTCTTGGATTCCTCCTTTTTGCTTCCTGGGTGCGAGTAAAGCGCCTCTCTCCACCCAGCAGAACTCATTAAGATTATGCTGCTTTTGTTTCCACAGAAATGTCATCTCATCTCGCTCAGCCAGGTCAATCTGTGTCTTTAGCCATGGTCGCCTTGGCAATACCTCTGCCCATTTTCTCTCCTGCACTGTGCATGCGGTGAATTGAAACCTGGGAGGTAAAAAAAAAAAACGCTTGGAAAGTTCGGGCTCCTGTCAACATACTGTAGGAAGTCCATCGGAGCTAAAGTCCAAATCAGAGCCAGAAGACCAGAGTCAAGACATTACCTTCTGTTTATACAAGATACACTATGATAGATAGAGTACCACCAATGATTGGTTGAAATGAGCAGATTAACAGAAACACAATCTGTAACAGCCCTGATAATGAATTCAGCATTTCAATAATTTATCAAAAACATCAGTCATAGCTGCTTTTAAGATCACATTACGTGTGATATCTCTAATTTTTGGAGTGTTAGTCAGACAAAACAAGGCACCTGAGAACTTGGAGGCCATTGACAGATGAATTGATACATTGAATTGATCAATAACAGCAGCCATACAATAGATGTACAATTTCAAGGCCAGTGGCGGTTTCACGCTGTGGTTTGTGCTTGACCCGAGGGCTGGACGCTCCCATCAATAGGGCACATTTGTGTTGCGGTTCAGCTTCAGCTGCTTTACAGGCGAACTTGCTGAGCAGGTTAACAGTACATGTGTTCCTAACCTGTTGTTCTCTGCATTAGTGCCAGCACACTGTACCCAAGGGGCTCAAGGCCTCACCAAAGGCTGGGAATGCTGGGAATACAAAGGACGGCTGGCGCGGTGGGAGGAGGGAGGGCTTTCATACATGAAGCTGAGCCACTGAGGTTAATGTAATTTCAGGGAGGTCTACTCAGCGTGTATTGTTCACTACATGAAATAGCTCTTAATGTCTCTATTTCCACCTCAGTTTTTACTTACAGATTAAACTGCACAAAAAAGAGCGAGAATTAGTAGCGAATAGACGATGTTCATGAAAATGCCACAGATTTATAAAGGAAAAAATATGAGGAGTGAGAGTAACTTAACAATGCTCTGGCTTTTATCCACAGCCTTAATCACTGTTGCAGAGGTGGTGAGGATAAAAGAGCCTCATTGATTCTCCTTGGAGAATAAAAAGGCTGGGGCCAATATAATTAAGGTTTAAAAACATATTGAACTCCAAACGTCCATCAAACCTGGCACTTTTCAAGGTCCCCAGAGCTCTTGCTTGTGAGAAGGTCTTCTAACACAGTTGTAGAGGAAATTCAAGGGTCAGAGACAGTCTTGAATTCAAGGGACGGTAACGTTTTGGTCAAGGAGCAAGGTGATGATTAAGACTTTTCCCTAAATTCCATGTGAATATAAGCCTGAATGAGATAAAAGCAGCTCTCAATTAACACAAACCGAAATCTGATAAAAGCTGCTGCTCTCCCTCTAGTTCTCAGAGCGTGTTTGTTGGACCTCCAGCCTTGTTTGAGGTATGTATTAGCCTGTATAATCTCCTCTGTGTTAAGGGGAAGGGGGAGGCGGGACCTTCTGATAGGGTAGCGCATGTTTCAGAGCCCTCTGTCTGAATAATGCTGTGGAATAATGAGGTGGGGAGCAAAGGCTGTAGCCCAGGGCTTTGACCGTGTCTGTGACCTGATTATGTCAGGCAGTGTCAGCCGCCAAGACACTACAAAAGCACAGAGCATCCCATCAAGTCCATATCCACAGTGATCTGTCCCCAGCGCTCCGGGCACCGTGTGAGCCAGGGAAGTCCATACTGTCTCATTTGTGACGTTTAGCATCAAGCTCTCGCACACAGATAGCACTTTAACTCTAAACAGTGAAGCGTGGTCGCGCTGCCGGTGCCGAAACGCAGCTCTAGTCGGGTTAAATGTCAAGTGTGGAATTTAAAATCATCTGTTCTTTTAGTGTTAAAAGAAATACTGCAACTCTTCCTGCTTGGGTTTTTGTTAACATTCCGTGATGAAGACTGTGCAAGTGTTAAAAGATGAACAAGGGTTAAGGTAAATAACAGAGTGGCATGAAAGGGCACATTGTCCATACAATTTTCCTTTAATATGTGCTGTGTGCACCTGCGATAAGATGATTCATTAGATAGGGCCCCACAATGACAAGCATCATCGTTCAAGCCTCTGGCTACTGATGGAACAATTCTGCAGCCACCCTGTAAATATGACAAGGTCAGCGTTTTACTGCGACAGGCGCATGCGGATAAGAGAAAGAGGGGCTTTGTTTATTCCCAAAATGCTTAATATATGGTAGGGTGGCTACTAGACTGTAGGCAAACGCTTTGAGGACAACACAGAGAGCACAACATTTGAAATCTATGAGAAATACAATACAAATGGTTTATTTGGAGCCGCACATTCTTACATGATAGATGGTCCAGAAACGTATTTTACAGACCATTTACCAATGCAGCTGATGCTCCCGAGTATTCAATTAGCTGCACACATAATTGGTTATTCATGATTTTTTTTTTTTGCATTGAAGCATCTAGTGAACAAGACTCACCTGTCCTTGTGCATTGGTGACCAGCTGCCCAGTGGCTCCTTGCAGGTTTGACAGGGCGTTCCCAAACACCTGAGACCCAGCGATTGATCCCATGGCCGCTGCCGCCGCTACCGCCGCCTGGCTGGCCAGAGGATTCAGCTGGAGAGAGAGAGAGAGGGGGAAAAGAAAAGAAAAGAAAATCATTCATCAGGACTGCGATCTGATAATGTCAGCGGTAATATGCTAATTTATAAAAAAAAAATAATAAAAAAAAGCAGGGTTGAGTTGAGCTTGTTGTGGCGGGGGGGTTCACACTTGTATTCTTTGTTGTCAAGGCCAGAATAGGCTAACTGCAGTGAGTGAGGGCTATGCAGTCCATCATGTAGTTCCCGGAGGTCCGTGCTCCTGGGCCCAGTGGGAGGCTAGAGGGTAGGGAGGAGCAGTGAGAACGGAGGAGGGTGGCTGTGAATAAGTGGCCATTTTACCACTCTAAGTGCTTCCTCTGGCCCCCGGGGCTCCCCGCGGGCCCAGCCCCGCTCTCCCCGCCCCGCAGCAATGGCCCAACAGCATCGCTCCTCTCACAATAGAGCCGGGGCAGTGTGGCCATGCATCACTGTATCGTCAACCGCTCCAATACGCTTCGACTAAGAATTCCTCCTGTGTCATGATGCACTAGCTACTACGCTGTTACTTTTTGAAGGAGAAGGAGGGTTAAATGACCGTCTTTAGCCCCCGCTGTAATGGACTCATCTGGTCTGGCCCTGTGGTTGCGAAAAGAGGCTCCTCGCGTCGGGGAGAGGCTGTAGAGCGCCGCCACATCGCCAAGATTACCTATATAAATCAAGCTAACCACTTATTAGGGGGCTGAAAATGCACTGCTGATTTGGTTGTAGTGCAGCAGAGCAAAGTCTTATTAGGTTGAGTAAGTAGATCAAAGACCAAGAAGAGATAGGAGACCTCCCAATTACTCAACAGAATAGAGAAATAATAGAAACGCTGCTTAGAAAGCAGACTGCCTGCTCCCTGCTGCTAATGCTGGTTGGCTACATATTCATACGAGACTGCTCAAATCAAAAGTAGAGTCTATAAAAAAAAAGACTTAAAACAACTGCATGTGTTTTTATGTACAGCTGTTAAGTTTGTGTAAAATACAATGTGCTGCGACAAAAGGATCTCCTACTGAAGCATAAACTTTTCGACACTTTCTGTACTCTGCAGGGATTTCAGCTTTGTTCGTCTGAGATCATTCAGCTGCCATTCATCTTTTATCGTACCCCACCACCATATATTATTACACTTTCTGAAATCAAATGATGAAAAAATGCCACCGAGCAATCAATACTTTTTCATTGACAGTAAAGGTTAAGCACATTAAGAATGACACTGCATTTGTCTTATGAAATCATATTTCATGTTGGTGGCCTCAAATTGGCCATGATTGATATTGCCTCCCCTCGTCTGAAAGTCATCCAGTTTTTTCCGGGATAATCGCAAGATTGTCTTTTATGTGTCCAGCGCTCGTCCTTCGGAAATCTTAACATCTCGGATGGTGAAAGAGCAGAGGGACGATTCTGACGACTGAATCGCAGAATCTCAGTCTAGTCAACGATTGATAAGAAGCTTATGTGTACTTTAGGATAATACTGTATTGAGCTGAATTGGATTTTCATGCTCTGACAATTAAACATCACAATAACAGTTTGTTACAGTCAGAGAGAACTTATTTATCATATGATAAACATGTGATTTAGAGAGATATTTGTTCATGTTAGATGCTTTAACTAATGGATAATCAACATCTTTCAGAAATATGTCTTCTAAACATTCATCTGCTTTCCTGTGAGACAGTGAAATTCTTACTTGTGTATTAGTTCGACTCTTGTGACTAGAGACAATAACTGTTACTAAAATACATCATGTTATTCTTCTGAAAGTTACTGCAGATTCAAGCAGCCAAGCTGGGACTATGTAAAATGTCACTGTGGGACATAGTTCATTTCTTTGAAAATAATTTGAGTTATTTTCCATTTGCCCATATTATGATCTGTATTCATTTACACCAATAAAAATACTTTCAACCAAATCAACCGCAGCCCTGACTCATAAATACTCAACAGCTTGATAAAAGTACAAATGATTATTTTGTGAGTGAGCATTGTTTTGTTTTTTAATCATCATTCATTATCACAAAGACAGTGGTAAATATGTTTTTACTGTTGTGCAAAATTGCAAAAGTTTTATTTTGTTGAAAGAGACTAAAGGAAGCTGAATTACGTTGGAATAATTCTGTTTTCAGACACATTCCTCTTTTTATTGCTATTATAAAGGTTAACTGTGGTTTAATTTTCACAGTGATATGTTTGGAAAAGATTGATCAATAAAGTTTTGAGATGATACACTTCATCTATCAAGAATAAATCACATTGTCACAATCATTTCATGAGAAGAGGTAAAAAATTGTTTTATTCCAACTTTATGAAGATGGATTTGACCGGCACATATCGAAGCAAAACACGTAGTAAAGTGTAAACTCTTTCTAGCCTGATGCTGACTGGAGGAGTAGTCGTAGTAGTTGAGCAGATGAAATAAAACCTGCTGCGTCAGTTTAAGTGAAAGAGGCTCTGAATATAAAATGACTGTGGCGTAAACGCAGTATTATGGGCTGTTGTGATAGTGAATGGGAACGCAGAGAAAAGCCAACATGGCCAGTTAAACAGAGACTAGAGATCAACACACTGATAATGTTTCTCTGCTCAGAGGAGCACACCCAGACTCCCCCTGAAAATCTGCTGGCGTTTGGTGTCATTGTGTGAGTGATGGGTTGTTGGGAAAAGCTTTCGGGATTGATTTGAAATATTATCATTGTGTTTCATTCGATGATAGCCCTTTCAGATGCTATGTTATTCTGGCAAATCTAGGTGAAAAAGAGAGCAGGCTTTATTGCTGCATCTCCTGCCACTGGGTAATATGGATAGCAGTTGGAAGGAGAGCCGGGAATAAGGAGAGGCGAGGCTGTGTTCAACACCTAAACAGGTGATTTTCCGCCACGGTGACTCCTCTCAACACCTCGGCGGGAGGCGCAAAATGACAGACCTGGCCTAGCATTTGTACTGATTGCATGTGTTGGAGGAGATAAACAGTGATCTTCCAGTTTGCAGACCCTGCATGTTAACCATTGTGTTTCATTCTTTTCATTCGCCATGAAAAGGGCATCAAGAGGATTTTCAGAAGCAGAGACCGTCCACACATCCGCAGGAAAACGCTTAAATAAACACAAGTCGGGGGTGTGTGTTACTGTAGAGAGATGGTTTTATATTTTCTTATTTCATCCCCATGTCGTGCGGCTGTAAACTTTGGCACCGCTAAAGCCTCCATTATATCCTGTGACATCATCTAGTCACCTTTTAGTCACCACAGCTGCACTATCATGGTTTAATATAGCCAAATATAGAAGGTTACACAGGGATCAACAAACACAAAATAAATGTCTCTGACAGGGAAGAAAAAAAAGAACCCTGCAAATTGTTAAAAAATGAATCTTTTCTGCGCACGCTACGAAGGGGAGGGAATCTAAACTCCAGCAGGCTCTCCGTCGCCTGTTTGACCATAAGGGTCACCTGGTGCAGCAACCCGTGTAATCTCAGGAATAGAGGGAAAAATAGCGTCCCCGCAAACCGTGGAGAGACCCCTGGAAACTCAAATTGTCTGACACAAACTAACTGGAGTTTATTCTTGGTTTTGCTCTTTTCATGTGGCCATTTTAAACTTAATTGCTTTTTGCTTTTTTTCCCGGGCCTGCACATGACATAAAAGAGCAAAGATAAATGGACAAAGTGGTGCAGACACCAGAGGCGGGCAGATTTGTCTGCACTCAGTCTTCAGCGGTGTGTAAAACTTATTTTCTACTCATCTATGATTCAACAACAGAATCAAACATTTATCTTATTTGTCGGTAAAAAAAAAAAAAAATGAAAGAGAATATGAGAATATGAGACCACGGAAAAAGATTTAGCAAATTAGCGGTCAGTAATGTATCCAATTGAAAGTGAGAGCAGTTGTACTGTATGTAAACTTTTGTCCAGAAGAGCAGAAGGACGTAGAAAGTACAACAGAAGCTGAAGGTTGGGAATCTGAGAGGCATTTAAAGTCTTTGTGCTTTACTCGCCATCAGTCTGACAAAGTGGCATCGCTCTGGACCAAACAGGGTAAATTAACAGTCAATAGCACTATTGTGTCTGGACGGGGGAGAATGTCCTTTATCTGTTGACCAGTGTGGAAGTTTCTCTCATTCATCCTAACCCCACGTCTCCTCCCTGCTCTTTTCCCACTCCGGAGTGAATGTAATCAGCTGTGACATGAAAAAACACGTTCTCTGTCTGTCAGGACTCTGCTAGTCTTCCGCTGACAGTCCTCTGCTGACTCTCCCCCCCTCCTCCCCCTCCAAAACGGCCTTTCCCCCACCCCACCCCACCACCTCCCTGTCTCCTCTCTCTCACATCCGCTGTGCTTATGAACATCAAAATGCCATTAGGCCCTCAAAAACACCTCTGTTCCCTTGGTCGGCGGGGCCTCGCGCTCCGGTCGTGCACTCTGAGCCCTCCGAGCGCCGGCTATTGCTCACCGTTGGGCCTCTGCTCCAGCCATTGTGAAAAATAAACCCCCCCCCAAAAAAAGAGAGATTCTTGAAGAGAAATATTGGGGAAGTGAAAGACGGATAAAACAACTGGGGCAGATAAAACCCAGCGAAAATACAATAACGCTACATCCGGTGACAGTTGGACATTGTAATTGCTTAAGGCAGTGGAGGGATGGCGGCGGTGGTGGTGGCGGTGGTGGGTGTGGACGGTGGAGGTGGCTGAGGCGGTGGCGGTGGCGTGCGTAGCGGGTGGGTGCTAATGGAGTGATGTCACATGAAACGCCGGAATGACAGCTAGTTAACTGGGGCGGTTTGGCTGATCAAATAAAATGCATTAACTCCAGGAAATGGATATTGCGGGCGGCCTCAGAAATGGCCATATCTAATGAGGCAAAATGCAAATGAAGGAGGAAAAGAGTCGTGAAAATGTTTAAACTAACTATAAAGGGATGATGGAGTGTCGGACAGTGGCCGTCAATCTCCCCACTCATTACCTTCATGTGAAATTAACAGCAGCTTTAATCATTACATAAAATCTGCTCCAGCCCATTTGTTGATAATTGTGAAGCGCAGAGGTTCAGAGTGGGTTCTTTGTCATCAATCACGCCAGCAGTATATTTCCTCTGGTTAGGGGACACTGCGAGTAAAAATATAAGTTATACTACATTCCTCTTGCGCTATTTCTCTTCCTGGGGAATGATCTATAATATTTAGCTGTTTCCAGATGTATTAAATTTGAAACTACTTGGTGATTAAGTATCTACAGGAAAGTGCTGACCATTTCAGCTCGTGATGTGACATATTTGGTGCAGTTATTTCTGTACCACGCGAGTGTTGGGTTGGAAATCACAGCGGCGTTAAACCGGTGTTGTAGTAAATCTACTGCGGCTGGGGCAATGACTTTAAAGTGGATACCTGGCTACGTTGTTAGTCGCTGTGAAAAAAAAAAAAAAAAAAAAAAATTCCCAGAATCATTAGTCTGGCTGGAGTCAGGAGATCAGACCGTGGAGAAATTACGGAGACTGTTATTTTGGTGGACTCTCCCTTTGCCTTTTGATGACAATCCCCCTGAACTATTCAATACGTATAAAACACATGACTTGATTTGGAGAGTTTTATTTCTGCTGCACCAACTGCCGCCCATTTGTTTTCGTTTGGGGGGGAAATGGCATCTCTTTTCACTCTGCTGTTGTTTGACATATAAATATAGCATTTGAATGACTTTAATATCCTTCTAATCAATGTCCAGTGATCTTTTGATGTCCTCAATTCAATATAGGAAGGGTCATCCCTGCTGCGGCTTTATAAACACAATAAAGGTAAATGATTACTCTCCACTGTGGTGTCCAAAAATACGGCCAGTAATGAAGAGAAATGGAGGAGTTTGAGGGGGAGTCCTGTCATGTGTCATTGGCCAACTCTAAGCCCAAAGATTAATCACAAGAGAGGGGCTCTGTGGCTAAGATGTGGTCACCCTTGATCAATAAATCTGCCTCCCTCCCTCCCTCCACGTCTCTCTGCTTCACTGTCTCTCTTTTTCTCCAAAATATACACAGTCGTTGGCACAAGCTAAATCAGCATAACTGAAAAGATGAATTGATGACATTTACAGCCATATTTGTATTGATTACTGGACTTCTGACTTCCCAGGCTCCGCTCTTGAGGAGTTGACTTATGAAAATGCACTGATCTTGCATTCTAGTTGAGTCTATTTACAAAACCATCAATTGCACATTCTCGCTCCTAATGAAAAAGGGCATAAAATCAGCCACCGGGAGAAATACTAACAAGAAAAAAAAAAAAAAAAAAAGCTAAAATCCTCCTTATAAGAGCACAGGGCAACAGAGTTTAGAGGAATTTCAATTCACTTATTCTTTGTACATAACAAAAACACAAAAAACACCAAATCTACCTTCAGCTAACCACAACCAAACACAGAGTGGAGAAGAATTTCTGATAATATTCTGCAGGGACCACAAATGGGACTTTTGACTTGGTCTATGAGGAGGGCATAATGCAATAACATTGCATTAAAAGGGTCTTTTTACAGCGTGGTAGCGCTGTGCGGCTGTATTCCTTGTGTGAGCCCGGTGCTCTGTTTGCGGTCACTAATGGGCATCAGAAATTACAGGCAGTGGAATCGCGCCCCGCGGGGAGACTGGCCTCCTCAGCGGAGCGGAGCACTTAGACAGTGTCTGGGAGGCTGCTGGAGGAGGAAGGGGGGAACTCAATGTCACAGCCCTGCCTCATAATTAAAGAAACCCTATTCCTTATCCACTGTTAGGTGAGCCCTGGCTTGGTGCTCCATCCGAGGGCTCCCCTGTGGGCGTCTAATGCGTGTTGCCCCCAGTGTGCATGTGGGCTGATCAGGGAGCTGTGCCTTTCTGGTGGGTGTCTGAGCTGGGAGCCCTCTGCCCACCGCCAGAGTAATGGGGCCAGGTTGAGAAGAATCGCAGACCTCAAAAAGCGAAGGCAATATCAACTTGGCGAGGTCTGAAAACCAAACAAGACCAGAAAAGCCAGGAAGTAAGTGCAAAGTGCCATGTAGGTGTAATTTTAAAAGTCAAAGTACCAGCAGAGTTTTCCAAATGATCCTCCTGAAATATGATAAATTTAACTTTCTCCTTATTTAGAAATTCAGGATTCATCGTTGGTCCTTAAGTCTGTAGATTTTCTTCTTGCCTAATCCCTCATTGAAGTAAATAAAAGTAGTAGAGCTGTCATGGTCAGGTTGTTTTCCTCATCTAGCTCCCATGCTTTATAATTATTCATATGAAATGTGGTGCTGTTGATGGGCAACAGTCTTATTTTCTGCTTCAGTCAACAGTGCACATTTGTATTTCTAAATTGTGGAGCGCTTGTTATGTAAGGCAATTTTCTGCCTTCTTAAGAGCCGGATCTCCTGTGCATTAATAAGAGGCTGGGCTGAGCTGCTGGAGAGCTGAGGGCCTGTTCATGCTCTGAACCACACAACCAGCAGCAGCAGCAGCAGCAGCACAGACATTTACACACAGTCTGGCACCATATACCATTCCTACATATTTAAAAGTTTTATTAGAAAATTGTAATTCTGAAACAGGTGTTAGCCTGGATAATGGTCAGATGTGACGGTGCTCAAAGCTTCACCATATTCAGATTATTTGCAGCTTTACCTGGAAATTAATGTAAAATAGGAGAACGCCACTTCACCAGAGCCAGGCGCAAACTTTTAGGAATACCGAGGTCATTAGTCTTAATCCCAGCACTGCAACCTGATTCCCTTATTCGTTTACCTAATCAATTATATTTTCTGTCATTTCTATCTCGGACTGTGACAGGGTTGAATGCTTTTTAAAACCTTCGCTACACTGCTAAGAATATAATTATGCTGGAGGCACATTATATATATTTATTTGATTTAAATATTTAAAAATTGTTTTTCACAAACTGTTAAAGTTAAAGAAATAGATACAGACCAGAATCAGAAGTGTATGATCTGTGTTTTCAGTGGTAACTTCTGCACTTAACTCCTGATTTTAAAAATGAAATAACTTGATAAACTGATTGGAGACTGAAAATGTAGTTTAAAAAAAAGAAAGAAAAGCTATCCATTTAAAAATGAGAGGGAAAAAAATATTATGCAGTTGAAAGTTTACTGTCAGAAAAGATCTGTGGAAAAAAAAAATCGTTATGAATAACCTCCACTCTTTCTCTACAGAGACACCCCTGTTGAGTTATGGGACATGCTATAGATAATGGACACTTCCCTTGATGTGAGCGTTTCCAGTTTCATTGACAAGCCACAGTATGAGCCATTGGGTCCACATTTGAGCATGTCATTTTAATTTTGATTTAATACCCTGCGGAATGATGGCAGCCCGTTTTGCTAAATTGAATAGACGTGGAGCTGATCTGGAAAATCAATTAATCGATGTGCAAGGCTCATTTAATACACATGTTAATATAATGGGAGAAACACCCACCGCCCATAAAATAAAAAAAAGAGACATTTGGAGCAAATTGGACGGTGGTGATTTTAACAGCGGTTGACATAAGTAAAAGTGCACTGCAGTGGAAAACAGTGACATGAGTGTCTGAAGGGGCCTCAGCTGGAGACAAAAGCAGCAGAGATGGGCCCGAGACTTGAGGAGGATGGAGGAGCGAACGAGGGAGGGGTGGAGGGGGGTGGGGGGCAAGGAGGTGAGAAGAGATGGAGAGTGCAGACAGCCAGGCCTCTGAAAGGCTGTTGTGGTTGGCAGCCGCTGACCTTGGTGACGATGGGTTTTCACCAGAGGCTTCTAATGAAGGCTGATTGCCAGGGAATAGTGAGGGAGCCAAGGGGTAGAGAGGGGAGCAGGGAGGAAGAGGAGAGGGAGAGAGACAGAGAGCAAGATAGAGTGAGAAGAGAGAGAGAGTGAGAGAGAAAAGGATAGAGGAGAGGTTCAGGTAATTGCAGCACTTGTGGGTCTGAGGCCCTGCGGTCCTGTGATGTCGGGGTGCAGTGGGGAAGAAGAGAGATGTCTGTGGACGCTTTGGTGGTAAATTGTGGAGCACAGGGATAGGAGGCAGGCCCCTAGGCTGTAATTACCCCTATGAGTGTGCGGATGGAGAGTGGACAGGCCCAGTGTGGGGCTCTGACAGCGATCAAGGAGACGACTGCGAGAGGGAGAGTAAGAGACAGACACTCAGACAGACGGCGGGAGTCTGACGGAGGAGGGAGACAGAACGCCTCCATCTCTGCCAGGTTGGCCCCCCGAAAAAAACCAGCCATGCAGCCAGACAACCGGACCAAGGTCAGAGGCTATTAGGGAACACACAACACGCTGGTGACAAGGCAGCCATGACAAGAGCGACAGAGAGATACGCTGCAGTGTTGGAGATGAGGCCGCTCCTGGATGGAGAAAGAAAGACATAATAGAGAAAAGGAAAAAAACGGCAATAAAAAGCAACTAATTAGATCAGAGCCAGAGAGAGAGAGGGAGAGAGGGAGAGGGAGGTGTGGAGGGGCTCCACTGGATGGCGCAGCAGGGTCAGGAGGGTCCGGGCACACCGACTGGAGTAAGGGAGTTGATAGGCTGGCCTAAGCTTCCCGCTGCCACGGATCAGTATGTACTGCCTCTCCTCTCCCTGCCTGGGCTGATGTAACTCACTGGAGTGGCAAATTACACCAGACCTACAGCTGTAGCCCGACATTATGATTAATTTGATCAGTAATTTCTCCTGTTTTTCATTTTAATCGCCGCGACCATTCTGCTGTGGCAGGTCTTTCAGATCTAATTAAGATCAATTCCGGTGTAACAGACTTGGCGAGCGCCTTTACCCCGTCAAATCCCTGAGCTCTCCGGGCGTGGAGAAAACCCGCAGCTCTAATCAATCAACTTCCAGCGAAAATCCAGCGGGCTCCCGCAATCAGCCCATTAACACACTTAAGCAAATTTCATAATCTCCCCCCGTCTATTTGTCATCACTGTGGTGGCTATTTCAGCAGCTACAGGCTGCATCTCACTGTACTCTGCATAATGGGGAGCGGAGCGGGCGTGGGCGGGGTAGAAAGGTACATTCTTACTCCATTTAACCAAATTAGCCGCACTAATCTGAGTTTAGACCATTGACTCAAGGGGACACAGTCTGCTGTGGTGTGATTTGTATGCTAATAGGGATATTAATGAGCCAATCAATGCATTTTGTCTCATAAATTAAAAACACCAAACACTAAAACACTAGGGATGTAATGAACGCTGAGGATTTCCTCACAATGAGTTTACAAAGAATATCGCACACCTCCCATGAGAAGAGAATTACAATGGGACATTAATTGGAACATAATGAGTGTTTGTCTCTCTGCAGCTCTGCACTGTTTCTTGGCAAATAGCTGAATGGCTGGGTGATTCTGCGTGGCTGAATAATGACAGCAGGAAATAGGGGTGTTATCTGTGTAATGCTGATTGTATTATGGTAATTATGACTCGACTTTACCGCACAGACCAGCTCCTCTGGGTAAAGCCTGGAAACACCAGAAATGCCCTCCTGTGCCTTCAATTAAATCACACCACGGCAGATAACGGAGACGGTTCACGTGTGTTTGCCACAAACTCTTTGCTCAGGGAGTGTCCCCCGAATTAAAAACTTCTGTGAATCCACCAATGAGGCGCTGGGCGATTCTGGGAGTGAAAATCCAATCACTGACCCGGGCGTCGGAGGGAGGTGGAGCTGCTGTTTAAATCCTATTGCAGCCTTGAGTGGGTGCTGAGGCCGCGGCCCGTCCTTGGGCGAGCCCCTCGCTTGGGTGACACACTCTTTGACAACCCCAGCACTGACCCAGAGAAACTAAACCTTTTACGGCCATTCTGATCCTTGCACGCGTGCACACATATATATACACACATATAAACACACTGGCGCACGTGCCTGCACACGCAAACACGCACGCTCACACGCGCGTTCCATAATCCTATTTGATGAGGCAATATCTTAATGATACCTGATGTGGCCCCTTTGGCCCTTCTCGAGGGAGGTCTGTCCTCAGTCATCATAATCAGCCGCGCTGCTTCTTTGAGACAAAGACAATCTATATAAAGCTAAAGGGTCTCAGTCTCACAGTGACCCTGCTCCTCACACAGACACATTCATAGATTTAACAAACTTGTGGTTTCCTCTCAAATCAAGCAGAGACTTTAGTGTAGCTGCTACTTAAAGGCTCAGTACGCTGCCTAATGTGCTTAATGTGTGAATCTGTATGTTGGTCAGTAGCTGCTGAATCTACAGCCAGACTGGACCGTGTGTTTGGGGCGATGTAGCGGCTAGTCTTTGGAGCCCATTAAATACAGAGGCTGTTTTTCCTGCTGAGTCTCACTAGGCCGTGACAGGGCCGGAGAGGGCTGCAACGGGGGAAACAAATAGCCCAACTCATCCTGGCCATAAAGAAGGTTGCACCACAACCCAATAAGGGTCTGACGCTGATGAATGTGACCAGGGACAGAAAGGCGACCCTGGCCAGTCTCCACCAGAAATGAAACCACAGGGATATAAAATAGGTTATTATCGTCACACAGTGACAGCCAGACGGACAGAAGGGCAGAGATGGATGGACAGACAAAGTGACTAAAAAGCAGGTTGAGTAGGAAGAGCAGCAAAGATTAAGGGACTGATTACGTCTGGAAAGCCCAAGGATAGATAACCTCAGAATCCCTCCTGAATCTGCAGGAGAAGGATGTGAATCATGCGTCTTGCCTGCTTCGGAGGCTTCATGTGCTCAAGTGTGTCAAGGCTTCAGCAACAAGATGCATATTCTAATAGCTGCACATAGACAGAAGAGCTGCCATCCTCCATTCAAATACAGCCACTTGATAAAGATCAAGTGCTGACAGAAAATCAAGCGCTGTGTTAACCTGCGTACGCACTGCATTTTCTCAAGGTTGACCTGCCCAAAATCACACCATCATCAATGTCACTATTAAATGCACACTTGAATTTTTTTAAGTGGAGAATCATATTTCTAAATGCGAATTATATAATATTCTAATTTGCGTGCTGTATTGTCAGTTGAACATCAAGACTGACACTGTGGCTTGGTTATTCCTCCCATAATGCAGCTCATTCAGTGTCCATGAACATCTGCAATAAGCGTTTAGAAGGAGCTGATTATTCCTGAGAGCCATAGAAATGAGTAAAAAGGCAGACGATTAACAAGTGAATATACTAAAAGCAAAGCCGCTGTTGGATCTTTTATCACTATAAATACTAGTGGACAGGCCAGGCATCAGTGCAAAGTCACCAGCCCTTCACCAGTCATTTTATACCAGTGGTTCCCAACCTTTTTTGGCTCGTGACTCCATTTTGACATCACAAATTTCTGGCGGCCATCAATCAAGATGCGCCAGCTCTGATATTTTTATATGCTGCATTTTATTTGAACTTGATTTATATTTGAGAAAGTGAAAGTTTAGAATATAGTTGTTTAAGATTCTGTGTGGTGTTTTTAATCATAATTTTAAAAAGAATAATAATTAGTTAGTTAGTTAAATATTCTTATCAGTAATTTTTTTCATCAATTACTAAACATTTCAGGCGACCCCATTTGAATTTCAGGCGACCCCACGGGGGGTCCCGACCCCAAGGTTGAAAAACACTGTTTTATACCGTTATAAAGCAGGAAATATAAAGCAAAGAAAAGCAAAGAAAAGGAAAAGAAAAGGAAATGAAACAAAACGAAACGAAACGAAAGAAAATGTAAGGAAAGGGAAAAAAAAAGAAAAGAAAAGAAAAAAAAGATACAAGCCTGATAAGAAAGTTGGTGAAAAGAAAGTCTCATGTTGTGATCCCAAGCTGCATACAGTGAGGTACAATATGGATTGTTGGATGGCAACACAAAACGCATCTTACAGCAGTTTGTCGACTTACGGGCAAAGGCATGGGCGGGGTGACGGGGGAGGGGAGGCTGCGGGCCGGCGACTGGTTGGCTCGGTGCGGTGGAGACTGCTGCGGTCCGGAGGTGGAGGAGCAGGCGGAGCCCGGAGACGGGACCGAGGTCTGCTGCTGCTGGCTGGGCGGGGTCATGTGATGCTGGGCCGGCAGCTGGTTCTGGCTGTGGGAGTGGGAGTGGGTCTGTTGGTGATGGTGGTGTTGCTGCTGCTGCTGTTGCTGCTGCTGATGCTGCTGCTGTTGCTGCTGGTGGTGGTGCTGCATCTGTTGGAGCTGCTGCAGGTGCTGGAGCTGGGAGTTGAGCGATGAGGTAGCTGTTGATGAAAGGACATGGGAGTTGTTTGGTTCCTGTTTTTGACTTTCGCACAAATTCACAACAAACACCGTCGAGTTTGGACTGGCGATGCGACGGGAAGGCGGCCTCATTATCTGATGAATATACTCACACCTCAGATAGAAAACACATGCACACATGGAGGTGTGGGATGCATAGGGTGAAATGTGAGAGATGGATGTAAATTGGGTGGAGCCGCAACAAGGTCCCCCAGGGTTTTTATCCTGGTTGTGAATTTAATTTTGCTAGTTTGAGGACAAAACTATCAAGCCTGACTGATATAATTGCTCTCTCTGGAGCCAAAAGTCTTCATTGTAACTTGGGGAATGTCACAATCTTTGGTTTAATGGCTGAAAACCTCATAGGAACGAGACATCCATCTTCACTGCAAGAGTTCAGAAATAAACCCATTAACTAATTGGATCCAATAATGGCGCGCCATTAGAACCTCATTTCAACATTTGAATGCTTATAAATTTTTTATGCTGTTTAAAAAAAAAAGGCTGAGACGGAGCAGTCTGCAGCCTGCATGCAAATACCCCCATGGACCAGAATGTCCATCTAAAATATGATCAAAAACATAAACATAAAAATATTGTTCTCTGCGGGTGCACCTCAACTTCATGGTCATTTTCTGTGGCAGCTGTTGCAAAAATACGTAAGTACAGAATTTGGTGGATCTTCTATGGGTTCACACACAGACACACACACATAAAATCCATAACACAACATAGACAATAAATAATGTCTACACAGATGTGGAGAATTGGACTAGAAACAACATCTAGGCTGCCCTTCACAGCCTAAATAGAAGAAAGGGCAACCTGAGACATTATAGATAGAAAAGTTTGTGCACACATTCAGAGGATTTTTTCAGGCTTGTCTACTGTATATGGTAGAAACATACAGTATATATTCTCTACAGTAAAACAGAGCCCCATGTATATAGTCATTTCTGGGTCATACAAAATGCAAAAGACAGGTATCAAAGCTTCCCCAGCCACAGACAGTCAGCCAGTCTGGGTTTGTGCCGCTGCCTTTGACTCTGTGATGTTACACATCTTTCTATCGAAGACAAAAGTGAGCACAGCGGATGACCGTGACGGGAGCCGACGTGATTTTGTGTGGAATAACAGAGGGCACAAACTAAACCAATCAATCCTGCTGAGGAAAAAACTTTTCTATGGCACTATTGATTTGATGGTCATTGTAGCGCAGAAGAAAAATAAAAAAACTAATGTTCAAATTTGAAGAAATTCAACCAGATAATTAAATGATTAATAGTTCAAATTGTAATGTTTACTGATTAAATTATGAGTTCTATTGTCAGTCCAATATTTTCGCTA
This sequence comes from Trachurus japonicus, assembly GCF_045865225.1. Taxonomy (NCBI): domain Eukaryota; kingdom Metazoa; phylum Chordata; class Actinopteri; order Carangiformes; family Carangidae; genus Trachurus; species Trachurus japonicus. The sequence goes on along the minus strand of NC_140926.1, from coordinate 17,141,826 downwards.
TCTCTTTGCCACTCATGTACAGGGAAAGAAAAAGAATCCATCTGTATATAAAATCCATCATGACAGTTTGGTTCATTTAAATGTACAAACTACACTATGTATACTAATATAAGGCAATATAAATCATTATTTTTCAATAGACTGCTGTGATCAGAGAGATTTACAGCATGTGTCACACACACTGTTCGCAACCAGGACTTAAAACACAAAGGACTGAATAAAAAACATGTGAGTGTTTGTGAACATTCATTGATAATGCAGCCGGGCAATTGTGAACACAGGCGTAGACAAGCTTGTATATATACAGAATCAATGCACTTAAATAATTTAAGTATGGTTGTCTCATAAAATATGAATAAAACATCAGGGCAGACAAGTCTTTGATTAGTGTGGTCACTACGACTCCAGGACGGGCACAGATGAACATTTGATGAACATCAGATCATTGCCCTCTTCCTCACTCTGCAGAAGCTCAGCAGAAGAAAAGCCGGCGTCTCTTGGCCAGTAAACAGTACACTTTTACATTTCTTCTACCTCCTGACACATTGACACCTCTCTCACACCCCCACCATGAATTATATATCATCTGTGCAAACGGCGAGAGTCCAATTCTCTCTTGAAATGTTGGGGCAAGTTGTCTAGCAGGGCTGCTGAGCCCCTGACAGGACCGGCTCTTTTCCTTTGCAACTTCACAACGACAAAATGTTGAGCCCTATTTAAAGATGGAATAAAAAAGGGAACAAAGACGGCGAAAACAAAAGGGGAGTAAAATGAGATTTCTGTCAAAAAATTATCGAAACCAGGCGAAGATCAAAGCCGATTGGAGAATTTCCTCCAGCGCCAACCATTACGCCGAGGAACAAGAGGCACAACAAAAGAATATGAGGCAAAAGAAAACAAATACAGAGGGAATATGGAAGAAGCCCCATGTGGCCTTATTATAAGGGCTACACCGCAGGTAACTATATTCTTTAACAGCAGTGCTTTATAAATTCTGTCATCTTGTTAAGACTGTCAGGACCACTGACCCTCCCTTCCCCTCTAACTGGCCAACTGGCATCTTGAAGCTCATTCTTTTAACCACAGCTGTCTGATTGCTTTGGTTGAGCACATAATCCAAACGGCTTGTCTCAGCTAATTGTTTGTGCTCCTTCCTCCAGCAGACACAGGGCCGAGGATGAGAGTGGGAGCTTCACTTATGATGGAGAGAGGGCAAAAGGGTGCCGGGATCCTATAGTGCTCATTATATCTCCCACTGTCTCTTTGTTGTGTTTCATATTCACCAGTCCTCCCGACTGCGATGCAAGCTGCGCTCCCACTTAGTCATCATGCCTGAGGGCTGCCAGAGCAAGGGGTCCCACTTTCACTGTTGTCACAACTCGCCTATGTTAATGTTTATAATGAGGAATGAGCCAGATCACGGCGGAGAGTCAAGCAGCTAAATGACGAGATACGAGCCGAACTGTGGCATTCTGCGCTCCATCGAAACATTTAACAACAATCATTTGGGAGTATGAAACACCAGCACTGAGAAAAGTCTGAGGCCTCCAACCTCAACGCTTTGCCATTTCTCTTTCAGAGCTGTTTTTTTTTTTTTTGCTTCGGTGCCACAGTAGAAATCAACCGTTATCTTTGACTGTCCCAGCCCCGTCTTGTGAAGTACTGGAGGACGAAGCGAGACTGATTGTCAGAGGTCGAAAGGCTAGGTCAAAGCTGGCTCATCCGTCAGACAAAATGCTATTTTTGTTTCCTGTGTGGTTGAGGAGAGAGAGAGAGAGAGAGAAAGAGAGGTGGGGGGGCAGCCTGCTCTCTCATTACCAGCGCTATCTCAGTAGTCCCTGCCAACCCCCCTATTACAGCACTTTTCTCTCTGGGGCTGATTCCAGCTCGGCTCCTTGTTTTCCCTCACAACGCACAACACCTCAGTTTACAACTATTTCCTGTGAGTTATCTTATACGTCATTTGTGTGCGTGCATGATGTTTGTGTACAGGTGCAGTCACAGTGTAGCTGTCCAACACCGATCCTCACCCCAAAGATGAATTCTGAGGAACATGAAGACCTGATATTAGAAAACTGCCAGGAGAGTATGAGACGTGTACATGTTGGAAACTGAGTCACTTGGTCCTGTTTTAAAGTTAGACTTTACTTTACAGACGCTATCTGTTCAAAGACACATCTATTGATGCATTTAGGCTACATACAGTAGAAAGCATATACTAATAAATGCTCATCATTTGAAAGTCCTTAAAAGAGCCTGGCCAAGGCCGACATGAAGAGCGTCTTGAGGTTGACAGCAATCACAACCACACAAACGGACTTTGTTTTTCGCCGCGTGTACTGTAGCATGAAGTGTAAAGTACGGTGAGGAGAAGGACGAAATGTCTTGGACTCAAAAAAGGAAAAATACATCACAAATCTTGAAAAGATCTGAATTGAGCTCACAGAAGTGAATACAATCCTCAGAACCTTATGTCAGATCGGTAAATTTGTGCAGTGTTTGCAAAGTTACTTTCTCATAGTAGGCAGTGACACATGTGCATCACCTTTTCCTATTGAGCTTAGATATATAATCAAACTCAGAGCAGAAAAATGTCTTCACTAAAGTCACGGCTACTGCTGCTGCACCGAGTGTCTCTGCTATAATTTAGCAGCGCTGTAAATTAAGAGCTAAACAGAAATTGCACGAGAGGCTGTCAGGAGTTAATCAAATTGTCCAATGTGACCCACCCTGTATTTTTAGGAACCTCTCTAGTCTAAACACAGCTGTCATTCTTTAACAAGAGAGGTGAGAAGGGACAAACAAGCTCCCCATTACTGCTCTGCCTCACGTCCCACTATGGGAGTCCATAAACCACTGTCTCAATTGCCTTTTCAGTGAGTCACACTGATAATTACTCCACTGGAGGTAGGGAGATTTAGACTCTATGAGATCTGGTAATTATGAAGCTGGTCAAAGGAAGGTCATTTTTACTCTGTGGATTAGATCGTAGCACGCGCACACTGATGAAGTGGATAACATCACTGTTTCTGCACTCAGCTCGCTTCGTTAGCTCTCATCACCGTTGGTCTCTTTTGTATCACTCGGATAACGCTCATCCAAGTAACATAACGAGGGTCGCCTTCAATAACGATCGATAATGTTAATAATGTTTTGTGATAAATTCTCTAGACTAGAAACTGTTCCAGAAATCTTTACAAGTTCTCAGACTCAAAACTGATATAAAAAAACAATAACTTCTAGCATTTGCTGCATAAATGTAAAAAAAACAACAGATCAGAGAGCAGAAAAAATTCATGACGCTCTTTTAATAACTTGTCAATTAATAAGAACATCACCAGTACTCAGATCTTACACTCAAGTTAAAGTAAAATGTAAAAACTGAATGTAATAGACCTGCATTAAAATGTCCCCTATAAGTTCATTACTATTACTGTATGCATTAGTTGGATTACAATTTATAGTGGATTTATGTGTAACAACTGTAGTATTTTACTGTTGTAGTTGGTCAAAGTGGAGCTACTGTTTTTATCTAAAAATACAATCTTCAACACACACTCCTTTTACCTGCGAGTCTATACAATTGGTAATCAGATATAAGAAATGGAGAATAGATTCCTTCCTTGGCCATGGCTCCACTAAACATGGGGAAAATGAAACGTGAAAGGAACAAGTAAACTACTGAATAAAAACATAACTCAGAGCCACAGCAGGCAATACTACTACACAGAAAAAAATATAAATAAAATGAAAAACAAATTATATCTCTCTATATACATACGATAAATACATGCACACACATATACTGTGTATAAACTGTATATTGTGAGTGTATATAAATATATATAAAAGACATACAGCAGTTAGATTTAAGAGGAGTCGCAGAGCCACAGGATTTTAGGGACTAAACCACATCACTCACAGGGATCCAGAGATAATGCTTTCACTTTGTGTTGCAAGGCAATATCAAGCTGTGTTGTAGAACTCTCAGTCTGAGGGAAGCATTTCAAAGAATCAAATCCTCTCCATGGAAATGTTACACATACAAGAAAATCCCTGTGTACTCGATAATGTTGCCCTCTTGGTGTTGCTTATGCCACGTTATTGATTTCCAAAGTGTGGTCCAGGGACCTCCTGGGGCCCCTGAGAGAGATCCAGGGGGTCCAGAGCACAGTGAGATCTAGTTTACTTTGGCTGCGGCTCATTCTTTTAAAAGAGACGTGTGACGGGTTGTTTTGATTTTCCCTTCCTCTGCCTTTTAACACTTACACGCTGAGGTGACAACACACGTTCACTTCATTAGCTAGTTAATCTCTCTCTGCTTAACAGTACATACAAGATCTAAATATGTATACAATCTATATTCAGTAATACTGTTTTCATTCAACAGCTAAAATCACTGCAAATCAAATTTATGACCAAAGCAACTGGATCTCTTGTACAGCCAGAATGTGCTGCTGCTTTAAGACACAGAGGAGTTTCACTCTTATTTCAAATGCTACTTACAGTATGTAATACTGTGGTGCCCAGTGAGGGGTCTCTTGCTTTTGTCCTTGAGAGTCCAGAAGGTGTTGGACCCCCCCTCCTCCTCTTCTTCAAAAAAAGCGTCTGTCTGCTTGGCAGGACAGACTGGGTTATTACAGCGTGTTCATGGTCCCATCATGTGTCGTCAGACCAAAGCGGAGGCCGCGAGTAAAAGCCTCATGCAAAATTTATGTTCATGCGGCTGTTTCAGTGGGTGGAAAAATCAATATTGCGGGCCTGATGCACGGAGATGACTGAGTGCTCTCTGACTGACAGTAAAAGCTGAGAGAGATTGAGGGGCTACATTTACTGCTCTAGAAATGGAGTGGAGTGGAGTTGCCCTAATAGTCTAGTTCACCTTAAATTTGAATTTCATTGTGGATTATTTTGGTAACAACTTGGATATTAGGGGCTTGAAGAAATCACGCCATTAGAGGAGAAGACAGCAAATGAAGAAGACGCAAGCTTGTTTTCAAACCATGTAAAACACATCTCGCATTGTGGTTTCTGAGCAGCTACAGTATTGTATATTATGAGGTTATTAAGCCTTCCCTTCCTTTCCAACTTACGCAGATATAAAATGATTGTAGAATAATCAAAAGGCAATGTGGGTACGAGGAGGACATCATAAGGCTTTTGTTCTATGCTGCTTCGCTTACATATGCTTTTGATAGTGTGCCACATACCCACAGTGCATTTGGGGAGGAATGTGAAAAGAGAGCGAAAAGAAAGTGAGAAAAAGAAATTCAGTGGGATGAAATAACCCCAAACAATGGGATTTGCTTTCCATTCTTCTGCCTCCATCTTCTGTCTTTAATTATTCCCTTTGGTTGTCTGAGGGAGCGTGTAAGCACTTTCACACAGCACAACATGCCCAGCAGCACAACACTGTCTGCCTTAGTGATGTGGAGACTTCTGAGTGACACTGAGCCTCTTGTGATTATTAATGCTGTTTAATACAACACAGAGCAGCCACTATGATTGAGGGAAAAAACAGATTTCAAAATACATGCATTCACAATGCAATGTGAATGGAATTATGTACTACATGAGCACTTGCACTTGAGATATGATTCCCCCCTGCAACATAAACAATGTGTACAGCATGAAATGAAGGCTAATGTTTTGTAGATGCAACGCTGAAAATGTGTATTTGATAACAAGTACCTAGTGCGCTCTATTTTGTACACAGCGTTTAAATGGAACCTCAGCTGATCCTGGTGGGATCCTTTGTGCCGGTTTAGTAGTTTCTTCCTGAATCGCATATGAGATATTTGAGAGCCCAGAACGATGTATGATGAATGAAGTAGCATGCTACTTATACGCTTATCGTGCTCACTGACTAGCAACAGGTTCAGCAAAGGGCAGCGGCAGTAAATGAAATTCCGCACCGGGACAATATATCATCAAAAGAAATGTATGCACCCGAAACTTACAAGCCTTCTTCAGATGCGGACAAGGTGCCTGACGGGGCTGGGGGAGGGGGGGAGGATGGGATAGTGGAGGGAGGGAGGGAGGAAGGGGAAAAAATAGGGTGGGGGGAGAGTGGGAGAATAGTGGGGGGAGGGTTTTTTTTTTTTTTTGCTGGATGGGTGAGGAGCAAGGAAGGGGAAGCAGCAGATTTTGTTGAATCAGTTCTATTTTCATACTGGCTGATCTGTGTCTTTTAACCATTTCACTGCAGCTGGAAAATGAAAGTACCAGGGCTAATTTCACAGTGAGAGCTCACTGAACAAAACCCCCCACGGTCTGTGGAAAAAGGTGCTAAGTCTACTTTGTCATTGTGAATTACGGCAGTGTAATGCAGGAAACGGGCTCATGTGTGTGTATGTGGGGATGAAAATATGTGCAAAACGAAGAGAAGCCCACTCTTTCCTCTCCAGCCTCGGTTTCCTTATGATCTGCGAGTATCAGATGGCTCTCACCAAACATGTCATCCTGTACCGATGCCACAGGATCCATCTATGATGTGTCTGCAGTTAGTCCAGAAATAGCACCCGCGGGACCTACACACTCCTCAGGCCTCCTGCGGGACCTTTTAAGCTGCACTGATACTGATAAAAGCCCCCACAAATCTGGCCCCCAGATACCTCGGCCATTAATTAAGGTAATTAGGCCCTGGTCAGCAATTAGTAACCACAGATAGCTTTTAGCAGTGGCTAAGACCCCCCTCCGCTGGTGAGGGGTTTGGTTCCATACCATCTGCTGACAAATGTCACCGTGGACTCTTTGGTTTCACACACTGGGAACTGGAGAAGTGTGTTTAAAAATGACCTCTGTGTGATCCAGGCTGGCTCCCAGACTCCAGCAGCCTCTCTGCTGCTGCTGCTGCTGCAGGATCGCTTTGTTTGTTCTTCTCACTTCTTTAGTTCTTTTCTCATTCGACATGGAAAAGCTGGCTCTATGAAAATCCATACATGTTGTGCACCGCCAGAGTGGGAATAGGAAACGTTCACTGCACAGGGTATCGATCAAAATTAGTACATCTGTGCTGAGTGTAAGTAGTATTGATTAGAGTGTAATGCTAAATTGATTTGCTTGTATTATTAAGTCTGTGATAGAACTATAGTGATAATGTGTTAGTTTACATTATGATCTTATATAAAGTCTTATTAAAATTGAGGATAAATCAAAGTAATGCTGTATATACAGTTGTTTTAAGCATGTTTTTTTTTTTTTTTTCAACACAGCCAATTAAAGTTTGTGTGATATGTGAAAACACTGACAAAAAACACACATTCATAAACAAATGTGTCATTTAAAACTCAGCAGTCAGTGTGTTACATCCTGTGGTGAAGGTGTGTGATATAAGCCATGCTGACGAGAACACACTGATTAAAATGGGCTGAATACACACATTCAACCTTACAGGACAGATCATGCAATAAGTCACATAACCTGGGAATAGGAAATAAAGGATGCAGCTGTGCTACTTTACACAATTCCACATTTGAAGCAATTGGTGATAACACCATTTTCATTCCAGTTCAGTCCCATAAAATTACCATTAACATTACAACTCATGCAGAACACAGATAAATGTAAAATGTCACCCAGTTCTGCCAGGCGGGAATTCCAGTTCCACAAGATTACCATCTCTGTCTGCTCTCTCCCACTGCACCTTGTCTAATATTTCATTTACAACATTTCATAAGTTCATTTTCCCCTCACTGACCATGTAAATCACAAATCAATTTTCATTTAAAATGCTTGACTACAGATTGTTGCTGAAAGCTTCTGAATTGCACCTCAGCAATATGGCAGACCTTTAGCAAATCTTTCGGAAACAGTCTGGCTAGAAAAGGGAGGAAAAAGTGAGATGTAATTTCTGCAAAACAACTTCGGGGCCAAGTGGTCAAGGCATTTACTGGCAGCATTTTACAAGTGTTGAAATACCATGAAAACAATACAATATGTTATTATGTATTGTTATTTATATCACACTCAGTACTCCCTCATTTACTGAGACCTCAGACTTGTGATCGACTGGTCTGTTGAAAGGGAGCGATGGGCTGACTGTGATGATGAAAAGATGAACATTATGAAATGAACATAATTCATGGGGATACTAAATCAATATCTTAAATACTGAATATTTAACAAGGGTGTCAGCGTGCAGACGATTTGAGAAAAGGTTCAGATATTGAGGTTTAATTAAAAATATCCACAATATTGTAATATAATTTTTTTTTTTTAATGATAAACTGTTAATTTGGTTGAATTGACACAATAATATGCATGTCTCACATTTAGAAACTTAATTACACCAGGCAGAGGGCAATCGCTTGAAGCTCAGGAGGTGAGAGAATCAAAAACAGCTGGATTAAAAAGGAATAATTTTGCACATTTCTAATTATTAAGCTAATTTTAAAAACTGTCATGTTAGAACTCAAACAGCTAATTCAGAAAACCATGCTCTTCTAATACACTTCTACT